>NW_005364372.1:4005545-4086243 GCF_000412655.1 Myotis brandtii | reverse complement strand
TCTCTCTCTCTCTCTCTCTCTCCCCACATCTCCCTTCCTATCTGAAACCAGTAAAAATATATTTTAAAAAATAAATAAAAACCAGCACAGAGAAGCTGGGCAGCCTCATATCTTTATGGCTGGCCTTGGCTTCCTTGCCAAGGTTGATCAACTAATCTGCTCACCATTTCCCACATTTCAGCTTGCAGGTTTGTGTTTTTCTTTGATGGATCCAATAGCCCAACATTATGTAAAAAGCTTTAACTTAGAATGTATCTTCAGACTCTTGTTACAAACAAATATGTTTGCAAGCATTCAGCCTTAGTTGTGTTAGAAGTTCTCCATTAAAACATGACTTCCTTTCCTCAGCAGAGACGCATTTTTGGTCCTAAACTAACTTGACCTTTGTAAGTGATCCAGTAGAATATGTTTTATGAAAGACTTTGATGCCTTTAAATAATTGGAATCATCTCTTTGAAAAGGGTAAATGCGGACGATTCAAGGCAGAGTACCAATTGCTGGGGGGCAATTAGCATATGGTACATTTTATCAAAATTGATATACAAAAGACCTGTTATCATCATTGAAAAAAAAAGACTAGATTTGTTGGTGTAAAATTTGTTGCATGCGTATAGTGCAGTGATGGCGAACCTATGACACGTGTGTCAGAGGTGACACCCGAACTCATTTTTTTGGTTGATTTTTCTTTGTTAAATGGCATTTAAATGATTTCAGAGAGGAAGGGAGAGGGAGAGAAAGAGATATAAACATCAGTGATGAGAGAGATTCATTAATCGGCTGCCTTCTGCATGCTCCCTACTAAGGATCAAGTCCGCAACCCGGGCATGTGTCCTTGATTGGAATCAAACCTGGGACCCTTCAGTCCCCAGGCCAATGCTCTATCCACTGAGCCAAACTAGCTAGGGATAAGTTATTTTTAATTGACTTCTCTCTACTCTGGATATGTATTTTCTGTCTTTCTTTTTTTCCACCAGTAATTACTTGGGTCTCAGTAGTGGCTGACCACTTTAGCAAAGACATGCAGTTCAGTTGGCCTACATTCTCCCTCCAAAATCCCTATCATCTTTATCTAAATCTGTTTTATTCAACTACATACTTTTCTTGATTCCTGTGGCCAAAGGTCATATTCAAAATATTTAACAACCAGTTTGGCATATACACTGACTAATCAGGATGGATGCCAGCCGTGAACAGCTGGCATAGCTGCATATCTACCCTGTCTGTGAGCTCTTGTGCTTATCCCACTCCTGGAAAGTTATCTCTTAGAAGTCATGCTAAGAATTTTATACACATTATCTAACTTAATTTTTATAAATTTAAATAGCTATAGTTATTTTCAGATTATTCAATCTTTCTTCATCCTGTTACTTGATTGAATATTTGTTCTAAGCATCCTAAAATATTTTTATGCCTTGTTTAGTTTAGGAATAAGGTGATTGCTATACAGATTATTACCATTTAAAAACCAGCACAGAGCCCAGCCAGTGTGTCTCAGTGGTTGAGCGTCAACCTATGAACCAGGAGGTCACGGTTCAAATCCCGGTCAGGGCACATGCCCAGATTGTAGGCTTGATCCCCAAGTGGGGTGTGAAAGAGGCAGCGGATCAATAATTCTCTCCCATCATTGATGTTTCTCTCTCTCTCTCTCTCTCTCTCTCTCCCCACATCTCCCTTCCTATCTGAAACCAGTAAAAATATATTTTAAAAAATAAATAAAAACCAGCACAGAGAAGCTGGGCAGCCTCATATCTTTATGGCTGGCCTTGGCTTCCTTGCCAAGGTTGATCAACTAATCTGCTCACCATTTCCCACATTTCAGCTTGCAGGTTTGTGTTTTTCTTTGATGGATCCAATAGCCCAACATTATGTAAAAAGCTTTAACTTAGAATGTATCTTCAGACTCTTGTTACAAACAAATATGTTTGCAAGCATTCAGCCTTAGTTGTGTTAGAAGTTCTCCATTAAAACATGACTTCCTTTCCTCAGCAGAGACGCATTTTTGGTCCTAAACTAACTTGACCTTTGTAAGTGATCCAGTAGAATATGTTTTATGAACGACTTTGATGCCTTTAAATAATTGGAATCATCTCTTTGAAAAGGGTAAATGCGGACGATTCAAGGCAGAGTACCAATTGCTGGGGGGCAATTAGCATATGGTACATTTTATCAAAATTGATATACAAAAGACCTGTTATCATCATTGGAAAAAAAAAAAGACTAGATTTGTTGGTATAAAATTTGTTGCATGAGTATAGTGTCTTCCTCTTTGTCTGTGTTCAACATGGATTTGGACAAGGACACATCTCTTATCATCCTTTCCTTTCCCCCCCGTTTCTCCAGTGGATGTAAAGTCGGAGGTTCCTGTGGGCCTGGAGCCCATCTCCCCTTTGGACCTACGGACGGACCTCAGGATGATGGTGCCCGTGGTGGACCCTGTCGTCCGGGAGAAGCAGCTGCAGCAGGAGCTACTCCTCATCCAGCAACAGCAGCAGATCCAGAAGCAGCTCCTGATTGCCGAGTTTCAGAAGCAGCACGAGAACTTGACACGGCAGCACCAGGCACAGCTTCAGGAGCACATCAAGGTAGCAAATGTGTCCCTGCCTCTGACCTTTGCACTCAGGGGGCCCTGGGCGGAAGAAGGAGCACTGAGGGGACGGTTCCCTGTTGTTTACACATGCAAGTATGGCTTGGAGGAAAGGGAGGTTGCACGGGGGAAACCTTGGTAAGTGCTAGGAAGGCTGACTACACACCTGCTCTGCTTCTTGAAGGGGCCTCTGTCACTCTTTATCCTTTAGTTTACAGCATCAATAGTAGGGCAGAGTAGCCTCCCATCCTTTTAAAACATTCTCTATTGCATGATTTTGTTCATTTGCCCCATCTGTTCTCCACCAATAAGAATCATTAGCCTCAGAAGGCTCATTTAAATATCTATAAAGAATCTGCTTATATTATTGATCAGAAAGGATAACTCAGTCACTTATTTTCCCCCTCATGTTTCTTATGAAAAAGACCTCATACTGGATACATTAGACAAATCGCATAAAAAGCTTGAGAGAATTATATGAAGAAACTGATACAGATATTTTCAGTATTTTTATGTGAGTCTAATGGACTACAGATTATAATTTATTGAAAGAATGTCAGCAGTTGTAGACAATTTCAGGCTCAAGTTGTTTAAATTATTCTAAGAGGAGAAATAGGTCCATGTCCCAGAATTTTTTATGATGGGTTATTTTCTTGTCAGGTCATTTTAAATGTCTATGTACCTATTTCTTCCCTTTTATCTTCAGAAGTAAGTATTACTTTAGCTTTGTTTATAAAATGTTTTTCAACTTTTTGACAAAGACATCTTAAAAAACTTATTTTCGTCTGATTGAATAGATGTCTAGTTTGAATGTATTATGACAAAACTCTACAGCAGCAAATATTTATAATAAAATATTTATGTTAGGTTCAATTCATTCAAAATGACTTAAATATGTTATTTTATTAATATGATAAATTATATTATAGATGCTTGATCTATTACTCACATATCAAATAACAACACATTTATATGGAGTTAATATAGATAACTACATTAATATTATACCATTTTACATTAATATTACAGTGTCTGGGAAGGTAAAAATGATCTCTTATTTCCAATGTCCCTTATTTTATAGGATATTTCCTTAGACTGAAAGGTCTATTTTATTTTCCAAAATAACATTCTTCAACACCTAATATAAACCATAATAAAATTTTTCTTTTATCAGTGAACTTTACTAAATGAACTCTTGCAATTTATTGATCTGCAGGATACCTTAAGAATAAGACTGAGCCATGTGGAATCAGTCATACATGGCTATATTTTGTAATAATAGGACCTTCATTTAGTTTATAGACTTATTTTTGAATGATTCTGAAGCATTATTTTTTGACCTTTGAAACAATAATAGGAAAATTGATGTTTAGATCTTCTTCTTCATTTGAGGCAAGTTCAGATGGCAATGATGATGAGTGAAATTCATGTTTTTCACCATAGTTTAAGGTTTAGGTAACTGTGTGGTTCATTCTGCTCTAGTAGGTGAGTCATGTTGCCGTAAGTACAGGGCAATACTGATAAGTCCCCACCTACTTCATTTACTTCTTTTCATTCACGTGTGATATATTTTTTAATTGTAAACATGAATATAACATTTTAAATGAATTTATTGTTTCAGTTTACTGAAAAATTAATGGTAGAAAGTAGGTAATTAATTGTTACTTTTGCTCAAGCAAAGTAACATGGTAGGTTTACTGACACCTGGAAAATATTAGAAAGAGGAGGCTCTTGAGAGAAAAAGTGACCCTGAGGTTGCTAAAAGGAAATTTAACTTTAAAAATGATTTTCCAAGACAATACGTTTTTTTTCTCAGAAACTGAAGACAGACATAAGATTTTAGGAAGTTTAACAAGTTTTTTGCTTTTCAAAATTGTTATTGTTTTCCATTTATTTATGGGTAAAGCTAAAAGTTGATGATTTTAGCATTCATTTTGATTTTATTTTAATGAGGAAGACAATTCATGAGGCTTTATTTACGTTAGCACTTTGAATCCTTGGCTTCTATTATAAACATTTGCTGAGTTAGATGCTATTATCCCATCTTCCCACCCAGTAAACTGAGGCAGAGAGAAATACTCTAACCTGCCCAGGGCCACACAGACAGTGGCTGGTGGTTCCAGTATTTGTAGTCCTACCTTGTTAGTCTCCGAAGCTATCCCAATCGTGCCTGGCCCCTGGGCCAAAACATCTGAAAATAGAGGGGTGACATTTTATTTCTATTTTTTTCCAGCCCGCTTCCTATAGTCTTCAATAATAAATGGTGGCTATGGAAATTAAATTTAGAGCCTTTCTAGATTCCTAAGATAGATTAAATTTAAATTTCATTGGGGTTTGGGTGAAGAACTGAATCCATTTAACCAATCCTAATATCTGTACAGAATTAACATTCAAGGCAGACTTTAAGCAAAGTTCTGAATTTCTCTGTTACAATGGAATATCTAAAAACATACAATAAAGGACTGGTGTAGCAAAGCCAAAATGACAAAGATTTAATATAAAGAGTACCCAGAAATTCTTCTAACCCTATCTTTCTGGTAGGGATGACGCTATCATAGTTAACACATTGCCTAACGCTGATACCATTCCACAGTGCTTTTTATTTTTATTCTGTTACTTTGCATCATACATTTCATACCTTTGGGTCACAACCTAATATAAACAGCATATTGACTAAATTCATTGGTATTGAGAGTTAAAAATAGGAATAATAATTAAAAGTAGTATGGTTCAAACTTAACAAACTAAATTTCATGTATGTTTTGGGCATGATGTGTGAGGGCAATTATTCCTCTGTCTTACATATGAGGAACCAAGGCTCTCTGTAGTTTAGTAACTTGCCTAGATCGCAGATCTGGTAATGTCAGAATCTAAGTAGAATTCACAGTCTTTACTTATTCCTCAGTGGGCATGTTTCCTATTATTCATAGATATCAAATTCTCACGCTGAGTGCAAGCTGGCATCTTACAACAGTTATTAAGAATGCTTCCTATTCATGTTATTCATTGTTTGGAAATGAAATCAAGCGATGCAGACAAGCAAACTACAGTGCATCAAAGTGCAGTTTAATGGAAGTGATCTTAATCAGTCTCTCTCATCTGAAGGATTTTGTGTGTTCGGTCTTCTTCTGTTTTGAGAAAAGAGCCTACTATGGATAATAGATTGCATTAATCTATAGAGAATCTTCTCTGTGAGGCTTTGAAATTCTTAACCCTTATTCTATTTCAGGTATACTTACCCCAAATTAACTTGTTTCTCATCATTCTATTCAGTTAATACTCATTCTATTTCTTGGGATAGGAATTGAAGATTTCAGTTGTTTATTTGTAATGGGGGAGAAGTGGTAAAGTAGACTCTGGACAGTTCCTGCCTTTGCCTGGTTTATATATTTCAGATGACAAAGAAAAGCTACTCAGGGAACTAAAGATCTGGGTGAATTTGGTAATGATTTTTGACAGGTCATGAAGCTCCCTAAAAACGACCTTATTGATGATGTTAAGACCATCTGTGGCATTCTGTGCTTGCCTTTAGACTGTAATAATTTATTTAAAAAAATGGGTAAACATGTCAACTAAATCCAAGCAAGTTCTAAAAGCTCACAGCATTTCGATTTTGGTCAGTGATGACAATGAAGCTTAAAGAAAGTGCACACTCTCATGTCTTTCTCTTCTCGTAAGTTGCAACAGGAACTTCTAGCCATAAAACAGCAACAAGAACTCCTAGAAAAGGAGCAGAAACTGGAGCAGCAGAGGCAAGAACAGGAAGTAGAGAGGCATCGCAGAGAACAGCAGCTTCCTCCTCTCAGAGGCAAAGAGAGAGGACGAGAAAGTAAGAGGCACCAGGGTAAAAGATGACCCTCTTCCCTCCCCTTTAGCCCATCCTCCGGCAGAAAGAAGCCTGAGAAAGAGTGGAATTGAATTTGTCAAGATTGCCTGCATTAAACTATAAGAATAAATTAGAGACTCAAATGTAAAGCTTTGACCTCGCCTATCAGCTCTCCGCATTCAGTCTGCAAAGCATCTCGGGGAGTAAACAAGGCATTATTCAGCCAAGATACTAATGTCTACTTTTTTGAATTTCAAAAATAATGTTACAGTAAAGCAATCCAGCTCTGCCATACTGTTTAATCATAACCTTTCTCTGGCTCATGTAATAATGGCTCTGTGAGTCCAGTCTGGCCTCTATTTAGTTTTTGAGTAGTGAGGCCTTGGGAAGATTTAAGGCAGAACATTTGTAAAAATAAAAAGCTATCCACAAGAGGGAGACAGATCCAAATAATTCCCTTGCAATGAGGTCAGTTCAAAATCAGGGTGTCGCAAAGTTGAAAACTGGATGGGTTGAACCGGAATTGTCAGCAGGATTGATTTGTTTAATGCTCAAAAGAGGCTTTTAAAAAAAGTTGGTTTTTCAAAATAGTGATTCAAAAAGATCATTTGATGTGTTTAGTCACTTATAGGGTTCCCCGAGATTCTTGATTTTTAAAGGGCAGTGTTTTGTTTCCCAGCAGGATTTTGTTAAAGCTTAGAAAAAAGTTACTATTAATTCTGGGACTCCCCTCTCTGCAAAAGCAATTAAGGAAATCATGGAAGGTCTTTTGAAAATTGGCAGTTTAATCAGGAGTTACAGAAGCTTCCTATGCCATTTTCTAACGCCCGTTTAGACTCTGGTTTCTTCTTGTCATAGGAAAACTTCATATGCTGTGACCAGTGGGGTTACTTCTTAATTTTTGCTAAATACGTTAGAAGCCTGAAAGGATACAGCTCTAAGCCAGCATCTGTTTCTGTCCGCCTGTGTTTCAGGGGCAGTGGCAAGTACAGAAGTAAAGCAGAAGCTTCAAGAATTCCTGTTGAGTAAATCAGCAACAAAAGACACTCCAACTAATGGAAAAAATCATTCCGTGAGCCGCCATCCCAAGCTCTGGTACACGTATGTGCAGTGTTCAGCTGTTTTCATTACCCAGGGATAAAGAACACAGGTTGTGTACTCAGCCCACCTGGGCCCAGATCTGGGGCTTGCCGGTTCTCAGCCATGTGGTGCTGGGTCCAGTTCTTGAATTCTCTACCATCCGGTTTCCCTCTCTGTAAATGAAGGATAATAACAGAAGCAGCCCTCTCAGCCTGCTGGGGGCGTCCTACGAAATAATGTGGTAAAGTGTGTAAACAGGGCTTACCAAATGGAGCGGGTATCATCTTGAGGGCCAGGAAGGATATATGTTCTTCCCTCGATGAGTAACTGACAAGCGTGGGATGGGGCCTAGAAATGAATTCATACTTTGCATTTTTCTAGTCTCAGATGGCGCATCTGATATCTTTACAGTAATTTCTGAACATTTGACAGGTTGAGATTTCATTTGACTTGGCTTGCTATAAGATGGAGAGCTGAGCTATGTTTAAAAGTCCAGACTCTTTTTATTTTTTTAATTTAAAACATAAAAGGGGGAAGGGAAAGAAAGTGAAGGATGGTAACTAACTAAATCAAAGTCTTCAGTGACTAGTTCACCCCTGGGCACATCACCCGATTTCTTCCCTCCCTGTGAAATGAGAGTAGACTGGCTTCTGACACACAGCGGGCCATGGACGACATTGTGGTATTGCAGTTTTTATGGACATCTTTTCCCAAGTCCAGTAAAGAGAGACTGTATAGTACACAATTCTTTCTGCAAAACATACAGCAGGAGGTGTTTTTCAAAATCAGGACAAAACTTACAGGCAAAGCATATTTGGCTAATAAACTAATAGATAAAAGTTTAATTTCTCTCATTTTATAAATGTTTGCTTCATGACCATAGGATTTTACAATTACATATTTTTAATCTCTCACATCATGAGGATAAGGAGTAAATATCTGATTACTCTGTTATAATGAAATTGTAAGCATCCCAGGAGTTCTATTGAAAGGGCTGTTGTACTTATATTTTATAAGTATCTGCCCTTCTCTGCATCCCAAGAAAGGTAACTGAGACAGATGCTGTATAAATATCGTGGTAATCATAATTTCTGTCATGTATGTCAGTTCACTTGAGAAACCAATCCAGAAAGACAACTTTCAAATGTTCAATCAACATCACAGCCTTTAAAAAGAAATGCAGTTTTATTACCTAAAACTAGAGGCCTGGTGCATGAATTCGTGCATGGGTGGGGTCCCTAGGCCTGGCCGGCAATCAGGGCCAATCAAGGCCATCTCGCCCTGTCCTGATAGGGGCTGGGCCGATTGGGGCCTGCCAGCAGGGGGGAGAGACAGAAGGAGGGACTGCGGGAGGTTGGCTGGCTGGGGGAGGGACCGGGAGAGGTTGGCCAGCCACAGGAGGTTGGCTGTGGGAGCACACTGACCACCAGGGGGCAGCTCCTGCATTGAGCATCTGCCCCCTGGTGGTCAATGTGTGTCATAGCGACCATCAACCGGTCATTCCGGTCATTCAGTCGTAACAGTTGCTTAGGTTTTTGTATATATAGATTACAAACATAATTTATAAGTAATTCATATTCTTTCTTACTTAAAGCCTAGTTTAAGAAGAGAGACTTTTTTTAATCCTTAGCCAAAGATATGTTTATTGATTTTGGAGAGAGGAAGGAGGAGAGAGAGAGAGATACGAAGTGACAAAAAAGTATCTCAGTTGCATATGTTTATTGATTTTGGAGAGAGGAAGGAGGAGAGAAAGAGATACAAAGTGACAAAAAAGTATCTCTCCTGTTCACACCCTGACCTGCAACTTTGTTGGTGTACAGGACAATGCTCCAACCAACTGAGCCATATGGTGCTGGGTAAAGTTCTAGGAATTATGGAATCTGAATTTAATATTTTTTTGTAAGGTAAAATATTTTTAAACCAGTTAATTCTTGAGAATGCAATTCAGATGAATCCCAGTAGAATAAGCACCTTGTTGGTGATAACAGGCCCCATCCGTTGCTTTCTTCATATATAAAAATTATAGATGTTTACATCCACTGGCTAGTGTATGTCAGTCCTGTAAACTGTTCTCCAGTTACACAATTGCATCTCTTTCCCCGTATTTATGCAGAAAAGAGAAAGCATGTTGAGAAATCAGTTTTGTATTGAAGAAGCGGTCCCCAGTCTGCACCTTGGACTGGCATAAGTCAAGAGACCTGAGGCCGCGACAGTGCAGTCTTTTCCATAGAAAAGCTTCTCGTGCGCTTTCATGTACTAGTTAGCAACTTTAAAAATGAAGTGCTTCCATGTGATTGCTTTTACCTTGGTTGTTCTACATTATTGACTGAAAAGGATTCGGTTGATGACTTTTTCACTAGTACGGCTCTTAAGAAAACATACACAGTAATCTCAGATCATCACAACTCAGGCTTGTGGTAAATTCTCTCTTTCAATAAAACAAACTCTTCTGTGTGACGGTGTGACCAAGCACACGTGGGCATTCTTGGGGATCCTGAATCATTGCGTAACATACTGCTGTTGTGAACTCGGTTACATGAGGCTGTGGTTTGTACACACTAAAAAGAAAGAACATAAACACAGCTGAGACACGTGTACAGCATGTGCAACTGATTATTGCTGACCAACATGCAGGAAAAACTCCAGTGCAAGTGGTGACCCCTTCTTGTCTCTTCTAGGGCTGCCCACCATACATCATTGGATCAAAGCTCTCCACCCCTGAGTGGAACATCTCCGTCCTACAAATACACATTACCAGGAGCACAAGATGCAAAGGATGATTTTCCCCTTCGGAAAACTGGTAAGTGGGTTTGTTCTTGCATCACATACCTGTACTTTCATTTTGTCTCTAGAAGAAAGTCAAAGGATTTGAATCAGAGAGCTATTATGCCCTTTGCGCCCATGGCCTCAGCATTAACAAGTGTGTGTTTGGTCGCAGGCATGCGCACATGTACACACACACACACACACACACACACACACACATCCCTGTTGTTACAAAGTGATTCAATCTGTAATTGAAGTACCTTTTGTAATTTAAAAGTTTATCATATTTGGATTTTAGTCAGGTTATCTTATTAGCAATGAAGGGTAACATTAAGGGAAATAGAAATTTGATTTTTCAGAAAATTCTGATCTTTTTCATTAATGAGGACCCTTATAATTTTCACTATTTATCTGATTTTCTGTTGGGCCTCAGTCATTTACCACAGAAATGGGAATAATAAAGTTTTCTTTTCAAGGTTTAAAGACCTTACATTTGAATTGTTTAAGTGGTGAAAATAGATAAAGCCAAAGCTACCTTCTGAGTAAGTGACTTGCCTAATGTCTCATAGATTACAAGAGAACTCAGAGTAAGTTTTGTACCTAATAATCTTATGTAATTATATTAAAATGGGCCTTGGGGAACTGGGACAGTGCAGCCTCTATTTGGAATTTAGCCAGCAGCCCTGTGGCTGTAAAGCCTGTGTTTGTTTCAATATCCTCTTCTCCTTTGTGAGCCCTCTGATATGTGCATATTGAACATGGTAAATGCTCTTACCTCTATAATAAATATATTTTAAGACTTTAGCAAGATGTAAGCATAAATAACATTCATGTACATTTTGTTCAAAATTGTGTTATTTCTTTCAAATATGGCTCTTTAGAGAAAGTTGTGAATTTAAAAAATTTTATATCCACAGTGTGATCTGAACAGGTATTCATAGAAGATAATTTGGTCCATTGTATTTTACTCAGGTCTACTTGAAGAAGTATAGATCAATGTAATTTGCATATGAAATCTACGGAGAGAAAATGATTTTAACTAATTATATTTATTTTCCCAAGCAATTTTGAATACTTAAAATGGGTATACATTGTAAAAACACACGCTGAAGCTATTTTCTCTCATATAATTTACCTGTAGCAAAATGAAGATTTAAAAATAAAAATCAATCATGAGTACGAATTTATTACTTAATGTCTATTGTACCAGGCACTGGGAAGGATTGTCAATATTGCAAAGCAATCCATGTCTTTTTTTCTTTTAATAACCCAAATATTTCACCATTTCTACTATAAAACAATAGATACAGCAAAATACTTCAAGAAGGGTATGCAAAGGGAAGAATGAATTTTATGTATTGCATCAGAATTTAACACAATTATCTACAAATCAGATTGCCTTTTATATAAATAAATGTCTCTGGGATAAAAGGAAGAAAGCACAGAGTGAGTCTCCATGTATTTCTAAAACACAGAGTACAGTTTATGAAAATTGATCCATAAAGGACATGAGTTTTAGAATGTGCGGTCTTTGATCTGCAGCCTTGACATTCACTTGCACCAATGGCTTGTGTAGGAACTATTGACAGAGATTATGTGAATATGGCCCCAGGTCTCGGGGCAGTGACTGGCATTCAAGAGCCCATGGAGTCACTAAAAGGAAAGAAAACACAAGTCCCCTTATGGCAGGAGGTTACTGATGAGTGATACAGTTACATTCACAGAGAAAGCCTTCTACCCTGCTGTGCACACAGCCTTTGAATGTATTCTTTCCACTGGGAGATTGAAAACTGACTGCAGAAGAAGTGGCCTTTGGAATCAGTAAGCATCCAGAAAAAAAATCTCATGTTTTTAATACTGTAGGACAAGGACAAAAAAAACCATACTTTGTGTCCCATTGTTTCCATGAGAACAGTTTAGGATTTTTTCTCTCAGAAGAGTGAATAGCAAGCTGTTAATTTATTCTTTTAGACATTCTCATCCCCAACAAAATTAAAAGAGAAATCCTGTTCACAATATGTTACAGAATTTCATTCAAAACTGTACTAATATGAAAGACATTTTCTGTGTCTGTGTTTACCCAGTATTTTAAGTTTCTTCCTTTTCTGTTGAAAATCTGATACTTAGGAAGGGTCAGACTATTATTGATTTGTAAAACCAAATATTCTCTGGCATCGTACCAATAGAATTCTTGAACAACCATTAATAATTTTATCTCTATAGGGGCTTCAGAATATTTCATAATTCAATTCCCATGATCTAAGAAAAGTATTATATAATTAAATACAGATATTTTCCACACATTATCTAAAATACTTAGAGATACACTTCATTAATTACAATAGGCAGAACTCTTCCAACTTTTATAAATATAACCCATTGAGTGTATTTCCACTCCACTGTGAGAAAGTTTAGATATATATTAGTACTAAAGAGAACATTGAAATACACTCAAATAATAATTTCAGCTCATCATTTGTTGTATTTTCGTGACCCAAGAGTTATTACAAAGGAAAGTAATAAAATTTTACCATAATTAAACGTGTGTGATGATTGGGGAGACTGTATAATTTTTGCAGAAAACTACACCATATTAAGTGAAATTTTGAGTCGTGGCATTGATCATATAGTGTAGATACCAGGACAGTTATAATAGAGTCAAGCTCTCCTGTTGGCACCTGAGTATCATCCTCTGTGGTCTACTTGAATATCATTGAACTGAATCTTAGATTTAAAGGAAGTTGTTAAATAAGTGGATTTTCTAACTTTTGATCTGCATATAATACTAAATTCTTTCAGTTTCCTTTTAACCCACATCAGTACTGAATTACCAGTGTGTGTTAGCAAGATTTAAGGGAGTAAAGCTGAAACCAGAGTAAGAAAATCTTAATGACCTTTAAAAAGTGGCCCCAGGGGTGTCCCTCAAGCAGTGAACCCAATTTGGAACCTCTCTTGACCTCTTTGGACCCAGCCAGACAGTGACAACCTAGGAACAGTCAACCATGGAGTCTCATTTGCCAGCAGAAATCTGACCTTTGTCATGCAAAGTGGACCTTTACTTCCTTCCCCTGAGGAGAATCATAGTAGCTCATACCATTTGAGCATTTTGGAAACATCTGAATGATAGGAATAGAATAGGTAGCTCTAATCAGGCCCATTTCTAAACCAAGGTTCTCTTAAATGGAAGAATTGAGAGTCTTTTGCTCCTTTCTTAACAATGAACATCAAAGACCTTTATAATTGGTTGTGAAGGTGAGAATAAAAGAATTTAAAAATTTTTTTTTTTCTAAGGCCCTTCAAGTAGCACTCTCTTTTAGAATTACACTCTGTGATACTTTTCATTCTTTAACACAGGATTTGTTGATACTGAAATTTGGAATATTTTACTGAGCTTTCTGGTTTGGCTGCAAATAATATCACGCTATAGTAGGTGACTTTTTCCCCCTAATATAGTATATTGCTGGACAGATAGTAAACTATAAAATAGGGAAAGAAAGCTTCTGGGTCCAGACACTTTTGAAATAGTCCATAATTCTAACAAAGATAGTACGTATGTGGTGACTTTGAACTGACCTTCAAAACCACTTGACGTAGATTCTGTTCCAACGAGTGTGTGCATATGTCTCATAAAACATTATGGTAAAAAGTTCTAGAGGTTTTATGCTCCATTATATTATTGGGGTCTTACCCAGTGAACTTTGCCTTCCTTTGAATGTTGCAGTCTTTCCATTTAATACTTCTGAACAAAGTGAGCTGGTTGGCAAGATTAACCTCTTAAAGTGCACAAGCCATATAAAGCTTGGCTTAGGCTAATAAGACTGTTCCAGCCCCACTGAAATATTCACTTTAATGGTCAGCAGCCCTAGAATAAGACTCAGAGATGGAAAGGGTCCAAACATAAGTTAAGGCTTTGGAAGGCCAATGTCATTTTCCACATCCAGTAAATTGGAACGAAGGCAGAGATGAAATATATTCCCCTCAGTAAAGCAGTTAGAATTTATGTTGTGGTACTTTGGTAACCCGTTCAAATTATTATAATCCAGAATAAATACCCAGGAGATTTTTTTAATGTTTTAAAACCTTTCTGTCATCTTCTTCTCTCTCTAGTTCTCTGTCTTTCTCACAATACACAGAGGTGTGTGTGTGTGCACATCTGGACACGCACACACATTTCTGCACAGATGGCACTTTTGCTTCTAAAAATATTCACCTACAATCTTAGTCCAGATTGACAAAAACTGGAACGCTCTATATGTCTTAGGACCCTCATTTCCATTGTTGTGGCAATTCTTCTTGCCACAACATTGGCAAGAATTATTGAAATATATTCTTTGTGATAAATTTGCACCAGTTTTCCCAGAATTGAGAAGCAGTGTGGCACAGTACCCCAGGCTTTGAATTCATCTACCAGTTTGAAATCTGGATCCTTAATCTTGGGAAATACACTCGATCTCTTTAGGCCACAATCCTCATCTGTAAAATAGGAATAACTGTTGTACTTGGTTCACACAGTTATTTTGAGAATTCAGTTGAGTAATGCATGGTATGCACTTATGATCACAATTCCAGGACTTAGGGAGTGCTTAATAGTTTTATGTATGTATGTATGTATATATGTATGTATGTATGTATGTATTTAGGTAGACCCCAACATTACATAACTTAATGTGATCATCCCAATAAATCCCTCACCCATCCAGCACCACACCTAGTTATTAGAATATTATTGACTATATTCCCTATGCTGTAGTTTACATGCCCATGACTATTCTAAACAACCATTTTGTACTTCTTAATCCCTTCATCTTCTTTGCCCATCCCCTGCAAGATCCCTCCCATCTGGCAACAACAAAAAGTCCTCTGTATCCCTGAGTCTGTTTCTGTTCTGCTTGTTCATTTTGTTTATATATTCAATTGTTGATAGATATGTATTCATTGCCATTTTATTGTTCATATTTTTTATCTTCTTTGAGTTTCACTTATTTGCATCAGGCTAAAACTAAATCTCTTACTGTTGAAAAGTTTTTGAAGTCTTACATTGTAACCTTTATTAATAAAACAAGTAAATTCAGGACAAAGTATGAAGTAGGAGGTCACGTTTTGATTCCTGGTCAGGGCACATGCCTGGGTTGTGAGCTCCATCCCCAGTGTCGGGCGTGCAAGAGGAAGCTGATCAAAGATTTTTTCTCATCGTTGATGTTTCTATCTCTCTCTTCCTCTCCCTTCCTCTCTGACGTCAATAAAAAGAACTTTTTTTAAGGAAGGGGATAGAGCCCGGCATTTCAGAGCCTGATATGGTGGCCACGGGAGCAGCAGATTTGTTTCTGTCCTTTCCCATAGAAGGAACTCTAATTGACGCCCTGGGCTCACAAGGGCCAAACTGAGTACTCATTTCTGCCATTGACTTCATTTTTAAATAACTAGACTTTAATTTTTAGAACACTTTTAGATTTACAAAAAAAATTTTGAATAGATAGCCACTGATATTTAGATTGTCTCTATAGTTTTGTCCTCTTCAGAATGTCATATAGTTGGACTCATACAGTATGTAGCCTTTTCAGGCTGGCTTTTTTTTACTTGACAATGTGCATTTAAGATTCCTCCGTATCTTTTTATGGCTTGAAAGCCCCCCCCCACCCCCGCTGAATAATATTGCATTGTATGGATGAACAACCGTTTATTTATCAATTTACCTATTGAAAGATTATCTTGGTTCTTTCCAAGTGTTAGCAGTTACAAAGCTGCTATAAACACTCATGTGTAGGTTTTTGTGTGGATACCAGTTTTCAACTCAGTTAGGTAAATACTTAGGAATGTGATAGCTGGAACTTACAGAGAAACTGCTGTGCCGTTTTGCACACTCACCAGCAGTGCATCCGACTTCCTGTTGCTCCACATACTCACCAGCACTTGGTATTTTCAGTTTCACTTGTTTGGGTTTCAACTATTCTAATAAGTATGTAATGATTTCTCATTGTGGTTTTAATTACCCCCCCCCCCCACCCCCGCTGAATAATATTGCATTGTATGGATGAACAACCGTTTATTTATCAATTTACCTATTGAAAGATTATCTTGGTTCTTTCCAAGTGTTAGCAGTTACAAAGCTGCTATAAACACTCATGTGTAGGTTTTTGTGTGGATACCAGTTTTCAACTCAGGAATGTGATAGCTAGAACTTACAGAGAAACTGCTGTGCCGTTTTGCACACTCACCAGCAGTGCATCCGACTTCCTGTTGCTCCACATACTCACCAGCACTTGGTATTTTCAGTTTCACTTGTTTGGGTTTCAACTATTCTAATAAGTATGTAATGATTTCTCATTGTGGTTTTAATTTGTAATTTCCTAGCGTTAGCAGGGAATATTTTTTTCCATCCCTTTACTTTTACTCTTTCTGTGTCTTTATATTTAAAACTAGCTGTACCCGGCCACTCGTTGCTGTGGCTCAGTCTGGTTAAATTGAAAAGAAAGAAAAGAGAAAGCGCACGTCTCTAATATGTTTAATTTCACAATGCTTGTGGGTATACAATATTTTTTGTTGTTCCATTGTCTGTGCAGATATAGAGATTGTCTGGTTTGCTGACTCTAGAACACGCAACATATAATTGTCCATGTGAGAAGCAATCCGTGTCTAGATGTAAACCGCACAATTCTAAAGATTGCCCCTGAGCTTTGTTGATGGTGATTGCAAACGCCAATCAAATTGGGAATTGCAATCTCTTAAATTGAAATGGCATATCCGTTGGAATCATAGGAATGCGAGGAATGAGGACATCTTCACCTTTGAAAGGTCCTGTCAAGATTGTTGCTTCTACGACATTGCTCATTAATTTTTTTACTGCAAGCCGCGTGCCTGTCAAAGCTTTGGCTGGTTGACATTTCGCAACATGGTAATTGGCACGCCGATTTTCAATTGCAGTACGTGCGGTGGCATCCCTGGCAGATCGCGTGAATTCAAAAATTCTGTTGGATAATTAACCGCTTCATCTGCTTCCACAACAGTGTCGACGGACTTGTATGTAACTGCCTCGCTTTGAATGTTAGACTGAATGATATTGTTAAGTCCGTAGACGTCTTTGTTCTTGGCCGCGAGAATAGCTCGTTCACTCAGCCAATCGTGATTCTTATCATTGGTTTGAATATTGGGAAATACTTTTTCAACCAATTCTTCTTTTGACGTCACTAAGTTGCAGAAGTTATGAGGCAATGAAATTCGTCCTGAGGTCAGATCAACCGGCACCTTTCCGTTCCCAATTCCCAGCAATTGATGTGAGAATATCTCAGCTGATGGATCGTTTTGCAGCTGGACACGCATATCTGTGGTTAATTTTATCTACAATTTATAATTGTAAACAGAAACATTGAAATGGAATCGTAAAATATTTAGTATAGCGTGTGTTGCTTTTACGTCCAACAGATGGCGCTGTTTTTCAAAAAAAGCATGTTTTTACCTGTCACAGGTGTGACATCTATATAATAGTAGGTATATAGGTATATAAAAACACGCGTGATTTCGAATGCAACGTTGTGTCAAAACTTCAAAGCAATCGGTGAAGAACTTTCGGAGATTTAAGATTTTGAACAAATGAACATTTGCATTTTTATTTATATATATTTAGAAGCTACCGACGAAGGAATAAACAACCTCTCTCGCTCTCTCTCACTCTCTCTCTCCCCCTCCCTCTTCCTCCTCCCCTCCTCTCCTCCCTTCCACTCTCTCTTTTTTTTCCCACTCTCTCAAAAACAAACAAACAAAAAAAACTAGCCCTAGCTGGTTTGGCTCAGTGGATAGAGTCAAAAGGTCCCAGTTTCGATTCCGGTCAAGGGCACATGCCCGGGATTCGGGCTCGATCCCCAGTACGGGGTGTGTAGGAGGCAGCCGATCCACGATCCTCTCTTATGGTGGATGTTTCAATCTCTCCCTCTCTCTCTGAAATCAATAAAAAAAATATATTTTAAAAAACACATCAAGCCCTAGCCAGTTTGGCTCAGCGGATAGAGCATCAGCCTGCGGACTGAAGGGTCTCGGGTTCCATTCTGGCCAAGGGCATATGCTCGGGTTGCAGGCTCAATCCCCAGTAGGGGGCGTGCAAGAGGCCTCGTGGCTCCGCTGATCCCGGTGCTGGGAGGCATATTACCCTTTTACTATATAGGATAGAGGCCTGGTGCATGGGTGGGGGCCGGCTGGTTTGCCCTGAAGGGTGTCCTGGATCAGGGTGGGGGTCCCCACTGGGGTGCCTGGCCAGCCTGGATGAGGGGATGATGGCTGTTTGCAGCTGGTCACACACCCTTCAGGGTGGGGGTCCCCACTGGGGTGCCTGGCCAGTCTGGCTGAGGGGCTGAGGGCCGTTTTCAGGTTGGCGGGTGACTGAAGCTCCCAACTGCTCCTTTTTTTTCTCTTTTTTTATTTTATTCTGGGCCAGCTTTAGCTCTGGCTCTAGCTCTGAGGCTTCGTATCTGGTTTGTTTGCCGTTCTATAATCGAAACAATGTATAACTTCAGCTCTGAGATCCCGGCAGGCTGAAAGCTGGTTTCTGGGGTTTTGTTTAGCTTCTTATTTGCAACATAGTACATAGTTGCTTAGAGTTGCAACTCAGAGGCCGGCAAGTCAGGCGGGGAACGTTGGAGTCTGCAGTCACTGGAGCAAGCAAGCCTCATGTTCGCTTCCAGCTGCATGGCTGCTGGCCACCATCTTGGCTGACAGTTAATTTGCATAAGGATATGCTGATTAGCCAATGGGAAGGGTAGCGGTCGTACGCTAATTACCATGTTTCTCTTTTATTAGTGTAGATTGTTTTCTGACAAGCAACATATAGTTGGATCTTTTGTTTTGTTTTGTGTTGTTTGTTTGTTTTAACCCACTCCGACAGTCTCTTTAGTGTATTAGACCATTCACATTTAAAGTGGTTATGGATATAGTTAGATTAATATCTACTAAGTTTGTAATGGTTTAATAATCATTGTACTTATTCTCTCTCTGTTTTTTAAGTTTTCCCTCTTTTTCTGACTTCTCTGGTTTTAATGGAGTATTTTATATGATTCCATCTTCTCTACTATCTTAGCATATCAATTGTACCTCTTTAAAAAAAAATTTTTTTTTGTGCCCTGGCCATTGTGGCTCAGTTGGTTGAGTGTTGTCCTATGTATTGAAAGGCTGGTTCGATTCCGGGTCAGGGCACATGCCCAGGTTGTGGGCTGGATCCCTGGTCAGGGTGCCTGTATGAGGCAGCCAGTCGATGTTTCTCTCTTACATCCTCACATCAAAGTTTCTCCCTCTCTCTCTCCCTCTCCTTTTCTCTCCCTCTAAAATCAATAGGAAAAAAAATATTTTTAAAATTTCTTTTGTGAGTTTAAAGTAACATTTACATCTAATCCACATCAACTTACCAATAATATTATACTGCTAAATAGGTAAGGTACTTTGTAACAGGTATTCCCAATTCCTTTCCCATCCTGTATAATAATGCTGTTGTTAACTTCACTGTTACATGAGCTAAAATCACCCAATAAATTGTTGATATTATTATTATTTTGAATAACCTATTATATCAATGAAAAATAAGAAAAATAAAATATTTTCTTTTACATTCATTTATTCCTTCCTTTATATAGATCTGAGTTTTGACCTGTATCTTTTTTTGTTTGTTTTTTCCTTGCCGAAGGACTTATTTTAATATTTCTTGCAAAGCAAGTCCATAGGCAGCAGATTTCCTTAGTTTTTATTTATCTGCAAAAACTTTTATTTCTACTTCTTGTTTAAAGGATAATTTCACTGAATACAGAATTCTAGGTTGCTGGGTTTTCTTCTTGTAACTCTTTAAACACTTCACTATATTCTCTTCTTGCTTGCATGGTTTCTGACAAGAAATTTGATGTAATTCTCACCCTTCGTACCCTGTAGGCAAGTTGCTTTCTATTATCTTCTGGTTTCTTTGAGCATATTCTCTTTATCTTTGGTTTTCTGCAGTTGACTATGCTATATGTGTAGGGGTTTTGATTTTGGTGTTTATACTGCTTCATGTTCCCTGAGATTCCAGCCATTATTCAGATATTCTCTTGCTCCTTTATATTCTTGTTATTCTGAGATTCCCATCAGACATATGTTACATCTTTTGTAATTGTCCAAGAGTTCTGGGGTATTCTGTTATTTTTTCTTTGCCGTTCAGCTTGGGAAATCTCTACTCACTTGTCTTCAAGGTCATTGCTTCTTTCCTTAGCTATGTCCAGTCTACTGATGAGCCCATCAAAGGCATTCCTGGTTTCTGTGCTTTTTATTTCAGTTGTTTCCTTTTGATTCTTTCTTAGAGTTTTCATTTCCCAGCTTAAGTTTTCCCATATGTTATTGCATGCTGTCAACTTTAAACTACCATATCTCATTGATTTTAAGATACTCATTTTTAAAATTTACTTTTATTATTTTATTTTTAATTGAATTTATTGGGGTATATGGATTTCAGATGTACAGTTCTATAATACTTCAACTGTATATTGCATTGTGTGTTCACCCCAATTCAAGTCTCCTTCCCCATCACCATTTATCCCCCTTATAACCTCTTCTACCTCCTCCACCCCTGGTTAAGATGCTCATTTTTTAAACAACATATCTGAAATCAGAGAAAGTCTAGTGAATATTTCATAGTTTAACTAGCAGTGTTTTTGCTATACAAGGTGATTGTGCATGTTACAATTGATAAATTACTATAGTATTTACCCAAGAATTAAATGGTTTAGAATAGTAAGATTCCTTGTGATAAAGAAAGAGCACAAATTTATATGTGATTTTCAGCTGTCAGAGGGGAAGGAGGTGGGGATGACTGGATGAAAAGGTTTGCCAAAGAACATATATGCATAACCCATGGATGTATGGTGATGGCTTTAGGGAAGTGGGGGCAGGGGCTGGGTGCAGGTGGACACAGAGGCGGGGAGATGGGGACATCTGTAATAGTGTCAACAATAAAAATATAGTTAAAATTGTAAAATGCATAATAGGAAAATAATGTCCCCCAAATTTTTTTTATTCAAAAGTTAGTTATGATTAGGTTAGAATTAAGAACAAGATGCTTTAGCAGTTCAATAAATAAGTTGGTCTCACAGATTGTGTATGCAATATGTTTGATGACTAGTTGGAGCTAAGAGCAAGTATTAATTAATTGAGAGTTGTGTGATAATTCATCAACCGTGTAAACACTTTGAAAATCTAACTCAAGTTATTTGCTTGTGGGGGAAACTAGTGTGAAGAAGCTAATATAGACTAGGACAGTGATGGCGAACCTTTTGAGCTCGGCGTGTCAGCATTTTGAAAAACCCTAACTTAACTCTGGTGTCATGTCACATATAGAAATTTTTTGATATTTGAAACCATAGTAAAACAAAGATTTATATTTTTGATATTTATTTTATATATTTAAATGCCATTTAACAAAGAAAAATGAACCAAAAAAATGAGTTCGCATGTCATCTCTGACATGCGTGTCATAGGTTTGCCATCACTGGACTAGGGAGACAAGCATGGAGCGTAATCTCATGGTTTGGGGTTAGATCTGGCCGAGAATTCCACCACAGTGTTACCACTTAGAGCTGTGTGATCATGAGCTAGTTACAGGACTTCTCTGAGCCTCAATTTTTTCAAGTGTCAAGTAAGGGAAATATTCCCCTTGCATAGTTACTACAAGCAATGAAGTTACTGCATGCAAGTACCCAGCACAGTGCCTGACATAGGACAATCTCAGTACATATTGCCTGTATGAGTTACTAAGAACAATGGTGTGGCTTTAGTAGTAGGAATTATTCGTTGTAGCCATATGGTAAAATTGTAAAAGAATTAAAGTGTCAAAAAGAGTCTAGATTTGTGGTCTTAACCCTGTCACTAATATATGACCTTGAATACAGCATTTAATGATTTAGGATATTTGATTCCTCAATTAATTAAAATATTTGGAGCAAATGATTCCTAAGATTGTGTACAAGTCTAACAGCAAATATATCATCATGCTTTATGAAGAAGAGTAAGATAGAAAAATGTTAATGATTTGAAGAATGTATAAGTAAGAAATAAATGATGGTGCTTTTGTAGAATTATATCTAAAATTCGTTTTAATTAACTGTCGCAAAATCTAACGACATATTTTTCACTCCCCATAAAATACTCAATTAGAAATAGGCAGGACATTTTAGATAAGATTGGAATGAGAAATTGGCAAAAACAATAGTTAAGACTTAAAAGCATTTAGCCATCTGTTGTATAATCGTGAGAATGATTGAAAAATGACTCCTCCTTTGTAATATTCACAATTACATAACTTGAAACACTGGAAAAATATCCCACGCTAATATATGCACATATATCTCTAGACATAGATAATGAAATGAATTAAAAGATGACAAAATAAATGATGAAATATTTGTGGTTATATTTTCTTTTAAATTTTGAGCTACTTTGAAATGAAAGTGTCCGCTGTGGCGAAGAAGTCTAGAAGAAACCATTATCAGTTTGCTCAGAAACCTTCTTCACATTTAAGGCAGTACATAATAACAGTTTATACTGCATGCTAGATTTTTTTCATTAAATGGTCTTAATTTACCTGTACAGAGCTATCTTTATTTCTAATGATCTCTTCTTTTAGAAAACTTTTTTTATTTCAACATTTATACTGATTCTTCCATTCTTTACCACCCATTCATACATGAGATCAATTCAAAAGTCATTTTTTATGAAAAATTGATTCCCACATTTTCCTTCTCTGTATGCCCATTTTTCTGTCATTTTTGCAGTAAAGGCTGGCAATCATATGTAAATTATTAAATATCATATTTTATACTGTTGTTTTTATCTTATTTTGCCCAATTGGATGAGAAAAATGTCTTTGAGACTTTGTAACATCTTCATTTTTCCCCCTCTGTTTTTAAAAATATAATTTTATTGATTTCAGAGAGGAAGGGAGAGTGAAGGAGAGATAGAAACATCAGTGAGAGAGAATCATTGATTGGCTGCCTCCTGCATGCCCCACACTCCTGATCAAGCCTGCAACCCAGGCATGTGCTTGGGAATCGAACCCGGACCTCCTGGTTCATAGGCCGATGTTCAACCACTGAACATATTTATTTCTCATCTAACAAATTACACATTGTTTTGGGCTTATTAGTAGGTATTAAAGACATAGATATGAGTAAAAAGGGTTTTTGCCCTTAAGGAACTCACAGTTGGCGATAGTGAGGCACATGTATAGGTTAATAGAAGGTGAATTAAAAGTTAATTTAATTGAGCACTTGACCCACCTTGCTTTTTGAGGAGCTACTATTTCACTTTTCTAGGTTATAAACATCTTGAGTGAAAGCAAAGATTCAAACCATCTGAAGAATGCAGATAGGAGAAGACACTGAGATATTATTTAAGTTATATATTTAACTAAAAAAATCCAGTATATTTAATTGGAATTATCTATTTTGATTATATTACATTACTAGAGGCCCAGTGCACGAATTCGTGCACAGGTGGGGTCCCTTGGCCTGGCCAGTGATCGGGGCTGATCGGGGCCAGCTGACCAGGGGGAGGGACCGCGGGAGGTTGGCTGGCCGCGGGAAGTTGGCTGTGGGAGCGCACTGACTACCAGGGGACAGCTCCTGCATTGAGCATCTGGCCCCTGGTGGTCAGTGCATATCATAGCGACCGGTCATAATGGTCACTTAGGCTTTTATATATATAGATTTTAAAATTGATAACACAACAATTTTTTAGAGAGAATTTATTAGCCCACTACAGTTGTATAGAGGGGGTTCTTTGAGGATAGCATGAGCATAGACTAAACTGCCCAGAAGAATTTTCTGTAATGATGAAAAGATCTGTATCTACCCTGTCCAATTCAGTAGCCACTAGACAGATGTAGGCACTTTATTTATTATTTAATCCTTACCTGAGGATATCTTCATTGATTTTAGAGAGATAGGAAGGAGAAGAGAGAGAAACATTGATGTGAGAGAGAAACACAAATCAGTTGCCTCCCTGACACACACAGACCAGTTTTCGAACCCACAACCTAGGTGTGTACCCTGATCAGGGATTGAACCCGTAACCTTTTGGTGTGTGAGATGATACTCAAACCCGGCCAGGGCTGATGTAGTCACTTGCAATTGAACACAAAATGTGGCTGTTGTGTCTGAGGAGATAATTTTTTGTTGACAAATTTTAATTAATTGAAATTTATATGTCCACATGTTGCTAGCTAGAAACTATCATATAGACCACACAGTGATAGACCTAGGAAGGCACACATGTGGCCGAAGTGTCACAAAATACCTGCAGTCCCCAAGGCACAAGTCACTAATCAGTCACAGTAAACTCTTCCCTCTGAGCTAGCCTTAGACCCATTCTACATCACATAACCCAAAGAAAAGACAGTGCCTGAGCAGAATTAAGATTTTCAGGACTCTTAATTTTTAAATAACAAGCATCCAATATTATAAATTAGCTTAGTTTCAAAAAGGTGTGTGTGGTGGTGGGGGGGGGGTGCGTATTTGGAGGGTTCATTTAACTGAATTTTTTGAGTGTCCAAATGCTTAAATGATGCTAATTCAATATGTTCACATGTTGTTATTAGAAATATAAGTTCCTGACCTGGTTTTGCTGGGCTTTACATATAGTAATGTTCCCTTCAAATGGTGACTAGGATAACCCAGGACAGCCCTAGTCTTACCCCTTAACAGCTTAACAAGAACAGCAAAAATAAGCAAGCTCTTTCCCCCTAGTACAGTTCTGAGCAATTCCCAGGACTAACTCTCTGAAACAGCTGGGTCCTGTACCAACCCTGAGTCACTCATTCACAGTGAGGTCAGTTATACTGGGGGGAAGGGCTGAGGGACACCTCACTTGCCACCCTGGGTGTCTGGGTGGAGTCCCCACCAGCTCTTTCTCTTTTTTAAAGTCGGGATCATCATTTTAGATGTGTTTTTCTTCCATAATACCTAGTGTCTAGCCTTGCACAGAGCAAGTGCTCAGTCAGTATTTGTTGATAGGAGTGTCTCATTCTTTTTACCTAACTGCTCTTACTACTTGTTTAGAAATGTTAAATAATAATTAAAACCAATAAAATGAGAATCAGAGTAGCATTCTCTTTTTTTTCCCACTCTTAGCTCAAGTACAACATTTAAACCACCTGAAATAGAATAAATTGGTTAGAAGAACAGTGCTGTTCTTTGAGCTCCTATGAAACATAAATTCAGTGAAAACCTGTTCAAACCACAACTCTGATTAAAGGTTTTAGCTGCCAAATAATATGTTCTGGTTAAAGCCAAGTTAGTATTATGGAGTGTTTCATGAATAACAGCAAAGGCTTTATATTTTGCTGTTGATTTTCTCATGGGAAACTCATGTAAAGGAGAGTGATACCTCCCTGTTGACTTTAACTTTTAGAAATGCAAAGCATGCTGAAATTGTACATAATTCTCTTCTAACGAAAAGGAAATAGCATTTCAATGGTTTTCCTCAGTGTCTAGTTGAGTTATGGTGGGGCACAACAATTGATTTACCAGATGGGAGGTTACATTTTCTACTTAGCTGATTAAGTTGTAGGACACTGGGATTGCATCTCATACCATAAGGATCCCATGTAAAAGCAAAAATATTTTAATTAACTACATTTTGAAAGTGGCTAATTAGAGGTTTAAATTTTCACCCCCTCTTTTTACTTAAAATGCACTAGAAAGGGAAATTGTTCTTAGAAACAGGCCTTTTCATAGTTATTTGGCTTAAGAATTTAATATCTCAAGTGGAATCTGATTTTAAAAACAGTAACATGGTCCCATTTGAGTGAGTTTTGGATATTGCTTGCTTATTGTGGCTATTTAATATATACAAAGTACTCTCAGCATTTTAGGGTTAAAAGAAATGATCCTTAACTTATACCCTTATGGAACTTTAGCTGAAAAAAGTAAAAGTAAAAAAGCTATATTTTTTCTCTCCTTTGGATCTTTTTTACAAATAAGCAAATATATTACTAAAACCTTTGTCATTTGTAGAAAATTAGAGGCCCGGTGCATGAATTCTTGCAAGGGTGGGGTCCCTTGGCCTGGCCAGTGATCAGGGCCAATCCGGGCTGTCTCACCCAGTCCCGATCAGGGTCGACTGGGGCCAGCTGGCCAGGGGGAGGGACTGCAGGAGGTTGGCTGTAGGAGTGCACTAACCACCAGGGGGCAGCTCCTGCATAGAGCGTCTGCTAGTTGGTGGTCAGTGCGTGTCATAGCTACCGGCCAGTCATCTGGTCACTTAGGCTTTTATATATATAGATAATTAACTATAAGTAGGCAAACTAAGAAAACAATCCCATTCACAAATGCTTCAAAAAGAAGAACAGGAGTTCCAAAATGGTGGTAGAGTAAGTGTAAACTACATGGACACTTTCCCAGGAATGAACTAAAATACATAAAAACTATCCTGAATAATCAGCTGGAGTAGCTGGTGAGAACCCTGATAAGCAAGGAAAGAAAGTGGAGACCACATAGAGACGGGTAGGAAGGGCAGAGGTGAGAAAGAGCTGGCCAGGTTCCTGGAAGCTGGAGTTCAGGAGGGATATCTCAGCTGTGGGGTATGCCCACTGAGAACTCTGGGGTCTAAATCCCAAACTGGGTCCCTAACCCAGAGAACCAGAACTGAGAAGGTATATTTTATGATAAAGTGGTAAATACTAATTTTAGGTAAAGTATCATCCTGGTATTTTTGCTAATTGATGGGTATATATCATTAATAGTTTTCTTCAATATCCTACTTTCTTACCTAAAAATAATACAACAAAAATATAACACAGTAAAACCTGATCTCACCAGAATATTCAGATTTCCAATGCAATGCCAACCTTGGAATTCATTAGACTGTTTCTATGGCTTCTGTAATAAATTAGCACAAACTTAGTTGCTTAAAATAACACATTTATTATCTGGAGATCAGAAGCCCAAAATGAGTCTCACGGGCCTAAAATAAAGGTGTCAGCAGGATTATGTTCCTTCTGGAGGCTCTAGGGGAAATTCCATTTCCTGGCTTTTCCAGGAACGGCGGCTGCCCACATTCTCTGTCATGTGGACCCTTCCATCCTCAACACCAGCAATGACTAGTTGAGTCTTTCTCACACTGCATCATTCTAACCCTCTTATGCTACTCTCTTCCATATTTTTAAAGGATCTTGTGATTATATTGGGCCAACCTAGATAACCCAGGATAATTTCTTTAACTTTAAATAAGTTGGTTATCAACCTTAAATCTATCTGCAACCTTAATTCCCTTTTTACCATGTAAAGTAATAGTCACAAATTCTGGGGAGTAGGACGTAGACATCTTTAGGGAGGAGGCATTATTCTGTCTACCTTAGAGTTTTAATTAGGATGATGTTTTCTACAGGGTACTTTGATTTACTACACCTTTATCATTTTATTTGAAGTTTGTTTTGAGGTTTACTTATGCAGACAATCCTCCAAAGAAATGTAGCTAAATAGAAGATGTTTGCCTAAAGGTCTATATGGAGAAGGGTTCTGAAGTGACCTTCATAAATTCAGAGGCAAAAATATTGCCTTTTACATCAGTCTGAACTCTTTAAAGTCAGAGAAAGGATATTACTCTCCACATTTGCAGGCAAGAGAATTGAGGCACAGAAACATTGAGTAATACTTCACCCAAATCACAAAATTAGCAGCAGAGTCTAAACTGGAAAACAAATCCAGACTCTTATGAAGGTAACCAGGTACACAAGCTGAGAGCACAAGTAAGTACAATAAAAGTTAAATTTATGCTGAGTCCCAGGGAGTTATCAGGAGATAGGTATTAATTTTCTGAATGAGAACGTGTGTGCTGTCCCAGCAGGTGTTTCTATCAAATATAGACTGGGCTGCCCCAGGCAGATCTCACCCACTAAGATGGTCCACAACAGCTAGTGAAATCAGTTCACACCTCTTTTTATACATGTAGCCCTGAAGTGTCTGGGTAGAAACTGTGTTAAAAAGAGTTACACCCACAAATAATGCTACTCATGACATTTCTATTTAAAAGAGTCTATAAAAGATACACCTAATAGAGGATAAATATAAAACTATAAAACACACTGTGCCCTTTTATTTCCATGCATAGACAGGAGTTAGTTCATTACTGAAAAGATGAATAGAATTGAGTAATTCTGAATTTTTATTTATCAGTATAGATTTTTAGAACTAAACAGGATTAATATAAGAAAAAATAAAAGCACATTTATTAAGTCAGACTTCCCCAAAAGTAGCGTGTTATTTAAGTTGTGAAATACTAGCTCAGAAGTAAGACTGTATTACAAACCCGTAGGCTTCAGGCTAAAAAATTTTCATAAACTGAATTGAAGAAAATTAAAACTTGCTCCTAATCTGTTTGTTTTAATGATCATTCTAAATTTTGTATATTTTCAAAATGTAGATCTTCCAAATTCACATTTGAAAAAGTAAAGCATATAAAGGAATTAACATATAAATGTATTCTAGACTTTATGGGATATGGATTTCCTGGACTCCCAAACAGTAATTTTTCTGCATTCCATAAAAGGAACATTCCTTCTCCATTCCACATCTGCTATAGAAGACTTCTTGTGGTACATTCAACATCATGAAACCCTTAGTTAGAAATAAGACAATTTGAAGTTTAGCCAGTTCTCTTCTCAACATTTTCAAACCAGCCTTTTAATGTAAGTTTTCTTTCATGCATGGATACATGCAAGCATGAATTTATTCACTCAACAACTGTTTATTGAGACCCACCATGAGTCTCTGTAGTTGGTAAGTACTGAGAATAGACATAAAATCAGTTACTACATTTATTGCTCTGAGCATTATGTGTGGTAATTTCAGTGAAAGAGTGAGGGTTAAAACCATATTGCAGTAGTTTGAGGTTTAGAAGTGGTGATAGGAAGTGTAACTCCATGTAAAAATAATACAAAACCTGACTGTGAACTAAAGTATATATGCAGACAATAGCCAATAATATCTGTATCTCAGGAGGGCTTATTTTTACTTGAATGGGAAAGATCTGAGCATACATACATGCTGAAAAGAAAAAGCCAGAAGAGAGCGGGCGTTTGAAGGTACAGATTGAATAGCGTCTGTTAGTATTGCATAATTGAGCTAATTTTTGCTTCATATATATCTTTGAAGCCTTAACTTGCATTCAGTATCCCTTCCATACCCCGCTAGCATATTTAATCTTTATTCCTTGAATTTGCCAGTACCTTCCTGAGTCTGGACGAAGTACATAGAACTGCGCTTCCCTCCCACCTCTGTGGGTCAAGATCTCACTGGGCGCCCAGGATTTCCTCTCAAGGCCAATGAATCTCTATCCTACGGCCACAACACTCTGCTTACGCCTATCACCTGGCATTAATCACAGTGTATTATTCATTCCTGTTATACCAGCCTTTTCTCAAGCATTGATTCAGTAACTAATGGGTTTATTTTTATCTAATAGGCCCTGTATAAATGCTAAATAAACAATGGAAACATAACTAGACATGTTCACACACATGTCTTCATTACCCAGTCTTCATGGAACTTGTAGACTTGGCTCTCAAAATTGTTATTCAGTAGCTCTTAATTAAATTTAATTAAACACTGGAACCAACTAAATTGATCATTTTAATCTTAACTGTAGTGATGAAATATTTCATCACACATTATAATTTTAATTTCTTTCTGTCCAGAATCACAATGTCTGATTAAAGCATCTTAACTGATAAAAATGGTAATTTTTACCTTAAATGTCATAAAAATTCAAAGGAAATTGCTATTTCCTCCTCCATTTGCCCTCGTTTTTTAAAGAAAGCATTGAGTAATATTTGTGCATTCATTCATTCACTCATGAGACTTTTTCTGAAAGCTGATAAAGCCAGGTGAGGGTAATGCATTCTGGGAAAACATGGTGAGGAGAAGGAAAGGGGGTTCAGCAGAGAGGACTGCTCTTGCATGAGGAAGCTGAGTGGCTTGTCGGTGGGCCTTTGGGCTCTGGGAGCCCCTGCACTGGCTCATGAGGTGAGGCATCCAGGCACACTAAGGGAAGATGCCCACCCAGAGCTATTACCTATCCCTCCTATTCTCCTTATGATCACATCCAGTGAGCACGAAGAACTACTATCTACCACGATATGTGGTATTGAATTTTTGTCTAAGTTGTTGGTATAAGGAATATTCATAATTTAGGATGAAAAGTGAACAGAGACTAAATAAACACAGCAATCATTCTTAGTAGATGGTAATGTATTTACAACATAGAACAAAATAGTGTGGAATTTATAAACAGGCAAGTTAAAAAAAGTGATGAAAATAAGTAAAGTCAATTATTAACCAAAAGTGTTTAACATATTCTGAGTAAAAGATCAGAAAAGGATTGTTGTTATAGTTGTTGCTGTCATTATAGGTAACATTGCGCTCAGCAAAGGGAATAGGCCAGTTGTCAGTTGTAGTCTTCAGTCCCTCTACTTATCTTTGCATTTTAGTTGTTTTGTTTTATTTTAATATAAGCTCCCTGATCTTATATGTGGACTGCATTAAGCATTCATCTATTCAACTTCTATCTGTTGAACAACTTACCTTTTGACAGACAGTTGAGTTAGTAACTTTGTTCCACCCCTCTAATCTTCCACCACAATGCTTGGTAGGCGTTGTTACTGCTCTGTAATAGATGATAAAATGACTCATAGAGATAAGCAACTCACCTAGGGTTGCAGTTAGTACATGGAAAAGTTAGCCTTGAAATCTGAGTCTGGCCTGTTGGTTTGAGAGACCTCCTTGCTTCTACAAAAGATAGTATCCATGTCTGTATGTGTGTGCACATGTGTGAAAACGAAACACACACACTCCAATCTCAGGGAAATGAAAAGTCTGGGTCTTGTCACTTTACTGTGCCTTGGAATCCAGATTTTTTAAGCTGTGATTCTGCTACTTAACTTTACTAATTATTTGCTATTGTTTGTTCTCATAACGTCACACCGAAGATCATTCTCTACCATGGAAATCGGTATGAGAAGAAAAGATTTGAAATAAATTTACTTTATGAAACGGAAGCATTTCTTCTGTTTCCTTTTGTTCACTTATTTTTTTTTCTTTTAAGTAAAAAGAGAAAACATTTTTTGTTCTGTCCTCTTTATTTTAATATTGATTGTTTTATTTAAATAATGATAATCAATTTTTCATGCAAGGTTTCCATCTCAGTAGACAAATGCATTTAGATGGGCACACACACTAAAAAGCTTTGCTTCTGTTTCTGTGATTAATTGAGATGCAGAGAGTGATGGGTGTGGGGTAAAAATAGAAATGCAATTAGTGCAACTAGGCATGAAATACGTTCAAATACAAGCAGAATGTCTCCCCAGTTACTGATCTCTTTCGGGGCTCTTGAGGATTTGCATTCCATTAGGAAGTCACTGGAATGGAAATCTTCAGACTTTAGGGAGACCAGAGCATTAAGAAAAATGGAATTAACTTTAACTGCAAACTGAGTCAGCACAATAGGCCATTAATTCTTCTGCTTGGGTGTATATCATGCTGAGCTTTGGTGGGCGGGCTTCTGAAATGTTAGGACTGAGTTTATAAAGAATTGCAAGGACGAAATGATGGTTATCTATCATCCCAGACTTTGCCCTCACCACTGGCAAACTGATATCTACTGTGACTCAAAACCAGTATTGAAATATAGACAAACATGTTTGCTAAAACCAATGGATATGGACCTTTACTTAGAAAAATTGCATAGAGTATATTTTAAGAAAATTAATTTATGTTGCACTTTATGGAATAGCAATCATTCCTAGTATTAAAAAATCCTTGTCCTCAATTGATAGAAAAAAATCACAATGCCTCAAATATTATCATTTCAAATTGAGAAATTCCATCTTTCTGTATAGCTCCATAACCAATAGAAGTTGACTGACTTTGCTTTCTTTAGAAATAAGTAGTTTTACAGATATTTTAAAGTAAATTTCTAAATATAAAATGTATTGAAATATTTTGTATTTTCAAGCTACCTATGGCACTCCTGATTTCTGATCATCTTCACTTTCTTCCCTTACTGTGCTCTGCATCCTCTTTGAGAATCTCAATCTCTAACAGATATCATCCCATTTGATCATCCCTGTGAAGGACAATTGTTAACAACTGCCATTTAATGATTGCTTACCCCAGGATTTCTCACACTTGGCAAAACTGACATTTGGCTCTGGATAATTCTTTGTCATGAGGGCTACCCTGTGCATTGTGGGGTATTTAGAAAGATTCCTGGCCTCTGTCCACTAGATTCCAGGAGCAACTCCCCATACTAGCAATGTCCCTTGGTGTCAAAAATCTTCTCTGATTGACTAGTTTATCTTCTACTAGATAGTATTTCATTTGATTCTATCAAAACTTTGTAAAATATGTAAGACTGTGTTAATCAGAGTCTTGGCAGGAAACAGAACCTACACAGTATGGATCATAGTCTTAGGATGCTTAGGGATGTTGAGGCACGCAGAAAATAACAGGAAGCAATAATAGCAATAATTCCCTCCCCTGGGATTGAAGAAGCAAGGAGAGGAAACAATATTCCTGGAGTGCTGGGCAAGGTGGAGCCAGGGATCAGAGGCTTCCAGAGGGAGATGAATGCAGAGGAGACAAAGCTGATGCAGCACTTGTAGAGAAGAGAGCATAGGACATCTTGGCCCCTCCCTCCTCCTCAATCTTTGGATCACTAGCCAGTCCTACCAGTAAATTGAGCACCAATGAAAGAATTGAATCCCACCAGCAAAGTACTAGACTGATGCAACACTAGAATTCAGCCTCCATGAGCCCAGGTATCCAATCAGATGGTCACAGCCCTGTGAAATAAGGAAGGTGTTAGACTTCTATGTTTCACAATGAAGAGTCGGGCTCAGAAAGCACTGGAATCTCACTGACAACCCCACAGCTGGGAAGTGGTGTCATGTGGACTCAACTCCACGTGTTTCCACTGAAAACACAATGCCTTTTCTGCTCCACCTTTTGAAGTGGTTAATCAATTGATTTACTCCCTCTGGGAAGGTAATCTATAGTTTAATCCATTAGGGTGCATCATAAAATCATGCCTAGATCCAAGTCTCAGAATCTGATATTTGTTCTACATATCCATTTAGTTAGGGATTCCTCTTTATTGGTTTAGCTTTTCAGAGGCAAAATTGGTGTGATTAGGGGAATTTTAAAATAAATATTTAAAGAAAAAGTCTAAGTAAATTAATACAGTGTGGGAGGCCCAGAAAGTGATAAATTTTAGGGGTGCAGTCATTGAGCTTTTTGTTCTCGATCCTCATTTCTTCCCTCTCCCCATTTTCTACTTTACAATATTTTCAGGACCCCATTTTTTACTTTTTTCAATATTTCAGGCACAAAAATCAGTTGTAGAACACACAAAAAATTTAACTTGTTTTATTTTTTGCAACTGAATATTTCTTTCAAATTCTTATCTCACTTAGCCAGTTCCAAGAAAACCTAGAATGCATGGGTTCTCGGTTCAAGGAGAAGCTGCAGAGAAGTGGTGCGGGTGGGAAGGGAGCATTGAGGGGAGGGAGAGAACAAAGATAAAAACTTAAGTATAAATATTTAAAGTCTAAGAGCAAAATAAATAAAGAGATAAATAAACTTTTAAGTTCCACCTGTGATACTATTTGTAGTCGGTACAATACAAAATTCCTTCAAAGAAAGCATTCTCACAGATCAAAAAATCTGGCTAAATTATAACATTGGGTCTGGTACAGATGATTAACAATGCTTTGGAAAAGCAGTTTTTATATTTTTTATGGTATTCGGACTTAAGGTGGAGGAGCAGTATTAACAGCAGTTAGAAGACTGGACTTGAGCTAGACTACCTGATACAGCTTGCGGCTTCACCCCAGTTTATCTATGACCTTGGGCAAGTTACTTACCCTCTCTCTGTGTTTTGTTTTCACACTGATATACAATCAAGGTATAAATAGAGTCTATGCCATATGGATTTTTTTATGTTTAAACAAGTTAATATTGACAAAGTGCTTAGAACAGTTTGTCATAGAAATCAATTATTATATAAAATTTAGCTATAATCAGAAGTCATTATATAAATGTTAGCTATCACAATATAAATCAGTGGAACATAGGAATCACTATATACATTTTATATAAAATATATAATGTAGAAATCACTATATAAAAGTTAGCTAACATCAGCAATGTCTTTTCCATCATCATCATCACCACCACTACCACCACCACCACCACCATCATCATCATTGATTTCTACTACCCAGAAATTCAATCCAATGTTTCCATTTTTCTAAAAGATAATTACTTAAAAACACAATAAATCATGACTAATTATAAAGTATCACTATTTTAAATAGTTTAACCGAAGAAATAACAACATATATATGAATAATGTGCATTTGTATTTCAGAACATATAACCTAACTCATAACTTTTTAACTCTAACACTTGGCCACCCTTCCTTTCTAATTCATTGTATCCTCAATGTACAGAAAGTTTTATTTAAAGTGGTCAGAATGAGACATAAATTATATGCTACTGAGGTGTCTTCTTACTACCAGAAGTCAGGCCAGAGTCCCTGAAATCACATTAGGGCACTGTTTTTGTGGTTATTGAGTTTCACCCTTGAGAAAATTAGAAGGGCTGACACAGAAGGATAATAAATCTTACTCTGAGCCAAACATATTTAGTGATTAAGTTTCCTGCTAACAATTCAATTCTGTTAGATAAAATAAATACAAAACTAATGTTGTAACTCCTTTTCCACTTTACATTTAGAGAAGTATAAAAGCATTTCACACATCTCATAAAAATAAGTACTATATTTGTCTGTTTAATTCAAGGTCAATGCCTTGTTTACATGCTTTGGGTTTTAATTTGAGGTGACAAGGGACTAAAAAAAAGGGGGAGCCACTGTTTATACACAGGAGCAACTGGCTCTCTATTTTTAATTTTTATCTATTTTCTTTGTCTCAATCCCCAGCCTCTGAGCCCAACTTGAAGGTGCGGTCCAGGTTAAAACAGAAAGTGGCAGAGAGGAGAAGCAGCCCCTTACTCAGGCGGAAGGATGGAAATGTTGTCACTTCATTCAAGAAGCGAATGTTTGAGGTGACAGGTAATCTGGGACTGGGCAGACACACACTAAAAAAAAAAAAAATGCTGGTGGTAGGAATGAAAAAGAAAAGTTTAGAATAAATATGCCTGTTGCATATTGAAAGTTATTTTGAGGAGAAACATTTCTTGAAACAAGATTATATTGAAAATTCACTAGTAGTTCAGTCAGCCTTGCCATGCATTCACCAACTGTGTTAAACAGGAAATGAATGAAAAACAGAAAAATGTGTCAATCTAGGCATAACTAGAGAAGCCAAAGCTCACCTTAATCTTTTCAGAAACAGGCAGTCCATTCGGGGAATGCCAACCAGGAGGATATAACTTTTAATGAAATTTGATGAGAAATGAGCAGAGGGAGGTCGGAGAAGAACACTTCCCCATACTCAGACATGAATGTACGAAATACATCTGGGAAAATTAAACTACATGGAACAGCAAACCTTGACTTTTCAACAAATTTACAGAACTCATAAATGACTTTATGTGTTTACTAGTGAACTGGGACTTATGGCAGGAGGGGGATATATTGCCTTTTATGAAGGGAAAGAATCTGTCATTTTCACTAGTCTCAAATGGAAGAGTTCTTATTTTTTTAGCTGCCCAGTTAGTAGTGGGGTGAACAGGTTAGGAAATTCAACCTGATGTCTTACAAAGCCCCCTAGTCCCAGTTGTACCTGGTCTGAAATTAGAGAAAACCTAGGGATACAAGAACCAAAAAGGCTAGCCAAAACAATAATACCAACTACTGTTTGGTGAGTACCTACTTAGAGCTATGCATTATGGCTGGTCATTCCCTTCAGTTGCATCAATAAAGAAGTGGTAATCTACAACTATTTTTCTTCATTCTCAAGGAAAATTGTGCTTATACAAATGTAATCAGTTGCTGTATTATTTCTTCACGACCAGATTCTATTCTTATCAGATTTCTAAAAAGTATTTTCTGTATCTCCTTTGCCAATGGTGATGTCTACTCTGGGGAGACAATATATATAGAGGATACTAATGCAACTTATTAGTTTGACGGGTTGTTTAGGGAGAAAAAGTTTAGTCTTCTATTAAATCCTGACAGATTAATATGTTTATCTGAAGAAAAGTATTAGTGGGAAATTTTTCCTTGAGGGATAAGAAATATTAAATAAAGAAAGAAAACTTATTTTGACTAGAGTTTATATTTTTTTACACTATACAATACAATCACTAATTTAGATTAATTGGATTCTAAACTCAGAGTTAATAGATTTTTTTTCAAGTAAAAATCTTAAGTTTTCATAATAGAGGTCCTTGGTGTGGTTGGAGAGTTGAGGAGTGAAGCAGTGCTTTAATGAATACAAAGAATAATCAACATATTAATTGTCTAATATAAATAAATATAGGTGGTTTTTCTAACTGGAGAGGGCAGACTCCCTCATAACAGAAAACCTTGAAGTAAATAGAAAACCATATAAATTGCTTTTTTTAACTTTAAATTTTTATTATGTAAGGTCATATTTATTTATACCAATGTTCTTTTTTACTTTCCTCTTAATCTCTTTTCTTTATCATAACCCTTTCTCTACAGTCACATCTTTCTTAACAAATTGCAGTGAAATTTAGCTTAATGCCTATCAGAGTTATGACTAATTCTCAATTTATAAGGGTTCCCATTTGCTAGTGTTTACTCGAGTTTATTTTCTTTTGAAATGTCATGTTTTTCTCTTCCTAATTTTGAGAGGTAATGACTCCCCTTTTCATCTAAGAATAATAATGTGTATTCAGAAAGAGGCCTGTGCATTTATTAGACACACATTTCTAGTCAATGAATGAGGACTGGTGCGGCTTCAGTAGATATTTTAACAGGTTTGTTGTACTTGCTCTAAATGTGTTCGGAGAATGTGAATTACAGGACACACAGCTTTCTTCATTTGTCCTCCTTGTCCTTTCTCTGCCAGCTTTCGTGTCATTTGGGTGAGCTCTGTTTGGATCTTAATGCTAATTATTTTTGCTGTCTGGTCAGAGAGTAGCATAGCATCATAGCAATTAAATTGCTCTTGCTTTTTGGTGCTCACCTCTGTATCTCTTCTCCAGTGCATAGGTTCAGTGGCTGCTGTCTGACACCCATACCACCTCTTTCTTCCCAGTAGCTGACATGGAACCACTTGCCACCTTCCTCTGTTTCAAACTCAGGTTTTCTGCCCTTCTCCCTACCCAGGCCATGTTATTTTTCAGTTCTAGGCCTTAGCACATCCCTGTGTCCATGGCACCCTCTCTCCCACTCACCCCTTCTCATTGTCCCATTTCCTGAACTACTCTTAGTTAAGTTCTTGCTGCAATATCTTTTATGAGATTTTTTTCTCATTGTTCCCAGAAAGTCAGTTGCTACATCTCCTCCCAGACCTTTTCCAGTGGGAAGTTGTAGAATCCTGTTCCAATATTGTTGCCCTCCATTGTAGTGCTTTTCACAGTGATTCTACATAAGGAAATCCTTCTGTCTGAATATCACATAAGATCTTATAAATAAGATCTTTTAAATTGACAAGACAGAATGTTTAAGGCAATAGTTCCTGTTGTTTTTTTTAAAGGCAGGGTATGGAAGTGAGACATCAAGGAAAAGTCAGTACTAGTCATACAGGAAAGACAGGAGCTAGGAGTCTGGGGGTGGAAAAGAAGCTTCTAGGAGGATTTTTTTTAATGTGCATTTTCTTCTTTAAAAGAAAAGTAACCAAGACAGAGGCAGAGGTTAAAAAAACCCAAGGTTGATCAGAATGTATGCAAGATATACAGACAGAAAGGTAGTGAGCAAGATATGTTTAAGAATTTTATGATACCCAAGACTTGATGAAATCCCACAGTAAGTAGGTGGCAGGATCAGAATTCTGTCATCCATCTCACCTTCTTTCCTTTGGCATGGCGCCTCTCAGTAGAGAAATCTTGGTAAAAGAAAGTTGAAATTTAGGGGTGTTCCAAGGGAGGACAGGCAAATATTGCCTACAGATTGGGAGATCCTGTTCCCTGGCGGACAGATGGTGTATGAGCCAGGCTTTGATCTTCGAGGTGGGATTGGGCCTGCAATGAAACAAGTGGAGGAGAAGGTGAATGAAAAGCATGAAATGGGGCACTTAATGCAGAGTAGGTGATTTAAATTTGAGCGTAGAGCACAGGAAGGACAATAACAGAAAGTCATGGTAAGTTCCATTTGGAAGCAGGGGGATGTCAAATGGAGTCTGAAGGTCATTAGGGAGGTCAGACTTATACATCTTTGCACCCAGATGAGGTTTGGATTTTGGACTTACGTGTTACTTTAGAAGTACATTCTGGAACTTGTCCCTTTCCCTCTTACCTTAGAGTTTCATCACCTGGACCTGACCAAACCTTCCTGAACCAGCGCCACACCATGTTAAGTAGCCAATAGGAATAGTTTCTTTGGTTCCAGCGTGTGGTTTTTGCCTTTATAAGCTCTAGCTATCTTTGTCTTCCCTGGGGCACAGGTCGGTTATCCCTCTTAATCTGTGTCTCCCAGATCCCGTTTGTTTTACATTGTAGATAAACTTCTAAACTGTTGGACAGCCTCAGACCTTTATTGGTGGACAGGCACGTGGGAAAACTTGTCTCACTATGACCCATCTCACTGGCAACAGTTTAGGGGAAAGTTTCGAGAGGCTACTGTAGTGACTCAGAAATATTAGCAGACTTTTCTAGAGTCCCTGAGAGAATAATGAAGGTTGAGGGCTTAAATCGAACCAATAGTAGTCAGAAGTAGAGGAGAGAACATGTAAAGAACAAATAGAACTAACCTAGTAACTGATTAGTTTGGGGGTAAAGAAGGAAGTGAGAATGACTCTGAGGGTGGTGATATGCAGAGATAAGCAGAACACATCTAATACTGGAATACATTGAATTTGATTCACGTATAAACATAGATTTAAAATGCCCAGCATCCCAAAAGGATTCAGGCTGAAGTTTATGAGAGGTAAAGGCAAGAAATATAACTTTCATGTGGTGATAGTGGATGTCACAATATTAAATGATTTTGCAAGGGAAAGAGACTAGGAATAAGGCCACAAACTTAGGTGAAATATTCACAAATGTGTCACCATTCTTTTTATTTACCAAAATGGTGCTTGTCCTTCTGTTAGGGAATAAAAACAAGGTTCAAGGCTGTATTCTTTTTAGAGTATAACTAAAGTTCAGTTTTTATGTTTTTCGTGAATAAATTGGTGCATCCGAATGTTTTTCAGAATCCTCAGTCAGTAGCAGTTCTCCTGGTTCGGGTCCCAGTTCCCCAAACAATGGCCCAACTGGAAATGTCACTGAAAATGAGACTTCAGTTCTGCCACCGACTCCTCATGCGGAGGTAAGACTCTTATTATTTTGGTTCATCCAAAAGTTAGATCTTCCTTGATAAGCTCCTGAAAACAAAATGACATTTCTGAATGGAAGATTAAAGCCACCTGTTCTTAGTGCCTTTTCTTATAAATTTATAAAATGTGGAATTGAGTAAACTTGACCTTATTTACAAAGTTTGGACACAATCAGATTTGAAATATTGAAATGTCATTCTTGTACATGCAAGGATGCTGAGTATGCGCTTCCCAGAAGTTGAGCAGCTCAGTAGTCCTTCTGCTTGGATCTTGGTTATTTTTATGGGAGTAGACCTATCAGTAAGTATAAAAGCAACCTCATGCAAACCTCAAAGAAGAACAGCATAGCAAAGTAGGTTTTATTCATTTAACCTAAAGAGAAATTTTTTTAAAAATTGGAATATTATAGTTGAAGAACAATGTAAAAATGTGCTCCACTGAGCAAACACTTATTGAGGACCTACTATGTGCCAGTCACTTTGCCTCGCAAGGGGGATATAAAGATCAATAAGTTATGGGCTTTGTCCTTGAAGAATGAAATATTAAAGAAAATTGGTCTAAAATAACACATATTCATGTTTTTTGTGTGATTGTATCCAATCAAGTGTATTAACATTTGTTTTTCAATGAATAATTTATTGAAACCAGTGCTAATAAGAAAAGAGGAAAGTAAGTCAGGAGTCAGCAAGAATTTGTCTATGGAGTTTCTGTATTAGGCTAAGCAAAGGCAATAGCCTAGAAATAGCTGCTCTTGTGGAATCAGCTGTGTTGAAGTTGCTGTCAATTGATTGACACTCTCTGTTTTTCTTTTCTGTCATTGTAATGCCTCCTTCCCATGCATTGCTTTATACAGGAAATGCTGGTGCGATAACTTCTCATTTATAACTGTGACATGCTTCTTCCCTTGTATTTTATAGAGTCATGGTAACTTGAGGCTGAAATAGACTGATCAAATATCTGATTCTTGGATCACCTGTATAGCTTTCCTGATATGTAATTATGAAACTTCTACTAGAACACTTCTACTTGCAGGAAGCTCACTTCACTGTCTCCCACAACAGTTCTGTTGATTTGGGACAGTGAGCGTGACTGACAGAAATGTCTTCTGTATCTTATGCCACAATCTGTGTCTCTCTCACACACACTCACACACACACATGCACACAGATTTATAATAAATTATTTCTAAATTATTTGACTAAAATATAATTGAAAGCAGAAACCCAGAGTGTATCCATGGAAGCAAAGGGCTGAAGCCAATGAGGTCACGTTTGCTCCTAGGACACATGTGTACTTGGGTTTTAGTTTTCAGGCCTCACAAAACTCAGGAGATAGAAAGAAAAGGCCAATACTGACCAAGGAGGATAATGCAATAGGAGACCCTCCAAACCTTAAGCTGGGGTCCCAAAGGCCCATATCTATGCAGCATTGACAACCCCACCCCCAGACGTGTCCTGATGGGGACCACAGTGGTGCAGAATCTTTCCCTTAGAAATTGTAACCAAAGCTAGTCCTTGCATAGAGTTATAACCCAGATTTACAGAACCTCAAACTGTTAATTTGGTTTAAAGTGCCCCAGATTTGGAGTTCCCCTGAGTTTCTGGAAAAAAGAAAACATAAATCCTTTCTAGGGAAATATACATTTATCCTAAATTTCAAAAATGTCCCTCAATTTTCCGAGAAAAATGGATAGATAGGTACTGTCTTGCTTGTAACCATTGTTGAACTAATTGAAGAATAACAATTCTGGCCTCTACCTTCTCTCCAGGCCCTTGATCTGTTTCTTGTTTCTCACTATACTGTGGCTCTTCACTCCCTTTTTTATTATCTTAACTAAAACATAATGCCTGATGGAATAAATACCTCACATATCTTTGTGGCCATAGATGTAAGTGGGATTTTTGGACTTTTGGTTATAGGTATTGTATTTGTTAGTGCAATTATATCTCGAGGATTGGTCAGCTTTCAGCAACCCTTTAGTCCATTTACAGGAAAAGAACAACTTGGTAACAATTATTTCTTAAGGATGTTAGATTTCCATCGGTTGTCATTTTAAAGAATGTGATTGTCGGTAATAGCTGGAATACTGAAGGGTTCTAAAGGGTTTGGCTCTGGATGAATTTGCCCTTGGGAAAAGAAAAATGACACAGTAAACTACATTCGACAGCATGTGTGAGTCCCAGAAATGCATTGTTGGTGCGAAAAGGTGCAGAAGAGCACTTCCCAGCATGGCAGTGTTTTATAGGTTCAGAAACAGCAGCATGGCATTTTGATCAGGAAACCATATGCAGTAACAGTATATTTTAAAAAGGCAAGGGAGTGATGAACACAACGTTTAGCATGGCGGTTAACTCCCAGGAGGGAAGAAGGGTTAGTGACACGGTCAGTTACTAAAGAGGACGATGCATATATTCATCCATTATAAACACCTATGTACGTGTAGTACTTTGTACCACATGAAGGAACCACCAAGAAATATTATATACTCACAAGATTGGAAACACATGGAAAAGGTGAGAGTTTCCTCTTTCCTTCAAGCTTTTCATGATCCTATCTTTAAATTTCAAAATAGGTACAGTGGAGAATGTATTAGTAAAGGAAAGGAATTTGCTTATATTATTTTTGTCCTTTTTATATCCCTAAAAGGTTGACTGTCACTAATATTTGTTTAGATCCCCAAGAATTTCAGCTAATTGTTGAACATCTTCTGTCACTAGAAACTTTCCTTCCACCCCCATTGTTTTAAAAAAATCCCACAAAAAATAAAAACCACAAAAACAAATAAAAACCAAACCAGAAGGAAATGTGATTTAGTGCAGTGTGAAGGAGCAGAGGTATTTCTTCAGGTCAGTGCCAGGACATTCACTTCCAAAGCTGGAAAGACTAGTTCAAAAGCAAGTAGTGACTTACCCCATAATGAATTAATTGTGTGCCTGAACTATGAACCAAAAGGCCAGGTGGGCAGACCTTTCTACCCTGATGGGTAGCCTCTCCGTGGCCCAGAACAAAAAATTCCACCCTGATGGCTAACATGTGGTTTTCTGCTGCGTTGCGTTTACAGGGGCCTGTAATGTAACTCATCCTGGAAAGGTGAGGAGACAAACACAAGTCAAGCTCAGACTCTCAGCCAATTAATATCTTTGTTACACTGAAAGCTTCCACTTAAGCTGAAGAAGAGATGAACAAAATATGTTCAGTCAATTCTTGATTAACAACCATTTTGAACTTAGTATGATTTTTAAAGACATAGTCTAAGATTAATAATAACATATAATTTTATATCAACCAATGTTGGAGGTCCGAAAAATTAATAGCATTAACTACACTTGCAAAACTCAAGTGAGTTGCGTACCTCACCATTTACAAAATAGTGTAAGTTGCTTAAGTACCAGGGGTGAGTTTTTCTTTGAAAATAGTTTAACAATACACGTGTGAATGAATTCTTTATTCTGTGTCCTGTGAGTAGAAAAGCGTGTCACCTCATTCTTTCAGAGCCCATGTAAATGAAAGGGATTCTACCCTCTTCTGCTCTTTGGGAATGAGGAAAGTAAGCCTGTTTCTCAATTTTCTGCCTTGTAATTCACATGTGCTGCATAATTTAGGTAAAGGTTAAGGCACAGTCAGAGGAGAATTGACCCTTAAGTCCAGAATAAGGGAACAGAACCAAGAATTCATGTGGACGGGTCTTCCTTTCAGAAGGCTTCTTGGGAACCTCGTCTGGAAACCAACTACTTTGTTGTCATTGGTTAAGTCCTTAAACTTGGCCTGGATCTCAGGTCTAGTGAAAGGTAGTCACATCTACCCCCATGGCTTGTTGGGCGGAATCAGTGTTTGCCAGGCAGGTGGTACATTGTAAGTGGGCACAAGTTCATTTTTTGTTGTTGTTATCAGCACTGATGCCTCCTAGGGAAAACTCATATGGGCGGAATCAGTGTTTGCCAGGCAGGTGGTACATTGGAAGTGGGGTGCAAGTTCATTTGTTGTTGTTGTTATCAGCACTGATGCCTCATAGGGAAAACTCATTAGCATGTTTGTCTTCCAGCCAGCACATCGCGTGTGTGAATGGGCCTCCGTCTGCTCTGACCACTTCTGCTCCATGTCTTCTCTTTCTTACATATGCTCAGTCCAAACTCAGATGGTTGGAGCTACTTCCTTTACGCATTGGAACACGTGGCTGGGGAGCTGAAACCTAAGGAGTTTCTATTCCCAACTCCAGTCAGAGATGTCTTTACCTATCTAGTTACTTTATTGTTAATACGGCGGGCTTGTGGGTTCAAATATGTTTCCACGAATCTCAACACCATTATTTTAGTTTCGTGGATTTATTTGATAGCTGTTGTAACAGTAGCCAAGCAGCTGGTTTATTTCTAGTTGAACATTAGTGGCTGGCTCTGCTGTGCTATTTTTTAAATAATTTTTTCCACTAAGATACAAACAATTTTTTAAAAGGATTCTAATAATAAGGTTAAGGACTTTAAAGTCATCGGAAATGGCTGTTCTCACATGACTCATCTGCCTATGGCTTCATAATCATTGTTGTGACATTTGTTGTAAATGTTATGCTCCCTCCTGAGTGGGTGTAGGGCTATGGTTTTAGATGGCAGGGCAGGAAAACCCGCTTTCTCCCCCTGGGGGAAAAGAGGTTGCTATGACAAATGAATCTTTTTCTAGGAATAACATGAGTCAACATTGTAAAGCAAGACCTTTTAAATGCAAAGGAAGTCTTGTTAAATGATCATTTCTTTTTGGTCTCCAAACCATTTTATAGTAATATATTCTTCAGTCAAAATAAAAATTTAGAGATTTTTTTTTTACTGCTTCTTTCATTTTTCTATCAGCTGTCTGAAAGGAGAGGAGAAATAATGTGAAAGCCATAGGCAAACATTAAAAGATTAGATTTGTTTGTTTTTAATGTGGTATCTTCTTTTTAGATAGTTTAGATTTGGGGGTTGGGACCTTTTAAAGACAAAACAGACATCTTCATGGAAGCTATTCTTTTGTGTGTATTTTAATTTATCTTTATTGTAGAAAGTATTACAGGTGCCCCCCTCCCTTAACCCCTTCCTCAGCCCTTCCCCTGGCCTTCACAGCACTATTGTTTGTGTCCATGGGTTATGCCTGGATGCTATTCTAATAGACACTGACATTATCTGATAGACTAGTCAGAGACGCCTCCGTTGTAGACTGCAGGGTCTGATGTCCAAGGTAGGTAGGCAGCTGCCCAGAGTTAAAAGCCAGTGAGGGGCAGAGCTCAAATGCAAGACGCTCAGCGTATACTTCTTTTCACTGGGCCTGACCATTTCTCACCAGAACTCTAGATAAGAATGTTCTTTTTCTAAAGCTCATGCATTTTGTAGGTCATTTTGAATGCGCAGCAAACTGAAAACTCTTCATCCACTTTTTCTATGAGCTTCTTATTATTTACATAACCAGTGTTGTCAAGACTCATCTGTTGACTTCTTTGCCTTATTTTCTGTTTATGTGTATTTCATTTACGTGGATTGCAGATGTTATCCATAAGGTAGGCTTCCAATTACCATGCTGGTGAGAAAAGTAATTAAATTCTGAAGATCATTATTAAAATGTGAGGAGACCTCCCCTGCCCCGACACCTGGCTCAGTCATATCCCTCTTCTCAGGATCATGCTCTTTCTGGTTAAATGCTTGTTACCCATCAAAGCCTGGTTTAAAACCAACACCCTGCTCCCGCCATGGTAATGCTTACAGGCCTTTAGCATTAGTTCTCCACTTCTCCGTGCACCTGAAGAGCATGTGAACTTAGGTGGTATAGGACATCTAGGTGCTATAGGACTTCTTTATATGCCCACCGCCTGTACCACACCATTCATCTAATTGATACTCGTTAATTGCTTTGTGACTGTTAAGTGATATCCATGTATATATTTAATGTTTTCACTTGGTCTAACTGCAGTAAGCATTTCTGGTCCTGAAGATTTTTTTAGATTAAAACCATCGTCCCCACATTCTAAGATGTGAAACACTGGCTTCCTAACACAGCACTGATTTAAGGGCTGGATCTGTTTCAAAACCACTTGCTGGAAAAATCCTGGTTTTGCCTGAAAGCGCTTGTGAGCTCAGCACAGAGCTCAGCTGGGGTAACCGTCCAGCCTCACAAGAATCCTGGGCAGGATCCTTCCTTGTTTGCGTGAAATGGCACCTCTCGCCACCTGTTTTCCTGGCTTTCAAGTGTGTCTGCCCTGTGAGCTATGTAGATTACAGCTCCAGGTTATTAATTAAGATCCATGAACCTGGAACTGATAGACTGCTCCCATCAAAAAGCCAAATTGAGGAAAGTTATAATTAAAGAAGATAATTTGGGGAAAGCATTTTTCAGGTCTGTTACGTCATTTGCAATGTTAGCCATTGGAAGTCGGCATAAATGCTCTGCCTGTTTCCTTATCTGTCATCAAAGGAAAAAAAGTAAGTCACATCCTATTTTCTGAAGTTCACCGTCTCTGTGGGCAGAACTGACAAGTACCAACTCTCCCTTGTGAACTTGGGAGACTTGCATCCATAGGGATACCAGGTCTTTTGCTTTCTTCTCATGGCCAGGTCAGCTGGACACTTTTATTCTTTTCCATAAGCCTCAGGCCTGATTTTGCTTCCTTTTCTTCTCTAAAGTTTCCCTCTTCTCCATACTTTTTTTTTTTTTACCAGATTCCTTATCCTTCAGTAATGCTGCAGAGTGGTGGATAGCTTCTGCAGCAGACCCTGACAAAAAGTCATGTCACCTGGATCGGTTCTAAAGTTTTATTACCAATCCCACTAGGAATCAGAATTGGAGAGATCACTCCGTTTCTTCATCTATAACATGAGCACAATGGTAGCTGGAGAATGCCTCAGGAAAAAATAGCTTATCATCCAAAAAAAAACAAAACCCTGGCACAGGGCTTGGCATGTGCTAGGTGCTGAGAATCAATACCCTATGGTAGGAAATGGACACACTCACATTTTGATGTGAAACTACAGGGGTCTGAAATTCGTTCCCCTTAGCGTGGGTAGCCGTGTGCCACTTCCATCATTCCATCTGAGAAGAATACTTTTCCATTTTACTTTTGCATCCTGGGATGCACGGGAGGGTATCACAGAAGTTCTATCTGGGAAACAAAGATAACAGCCTTGTGAGGTCTGTGATATATTTTTCTGTCCTTCCCATGGTGCACATTAAGTCTTAGTGCTGAGGGAAGCAGATAGGACCTGGAGTGAATATTATACATCATTCTACATCATTTTCCATGTTTATTTATCTTGTATGAATACAGATAACAATTTATTATGAACTAGGGGTCCAATGCACGAATTTGTGCACCTTGAAAGGATCTGTGGGCCCACAGGGGCGGGTCTCGGCCCATCCTCCATGCCCCCGCCCAGCCCCTCCCACCATGGCCCTTGGTCCCCTCTCTGCCAGCAGCCCCGCTCCTGCCACTGCCGCTGCTCCCACTCACGTCAGAGCAATTGGGGCTGGCGCCAGCAGCGGGTCCAAGAGGTAGCTGCTGCCCTGATCACCTCTCAGGAGCAGGGGGAGGTGGAGAAGCCCTCAGGGGCGATCGGGCCGGCAGCTGCTGCTCGCACCCACTGATGGCTCCGAGTGATGGGACCAGCGCCAGCAGCAGGTGAGAGCTCCAGGCAGGACTGAAGCTCACAGGAGCAAAGAATTTTCAGTAACCACCAGGGGCTCACCTCAGTGACAGTGACTGGTGCCCTGCCTTGGTCGGGCGCCCCTACTCACCTGGTCCACCATCCTGCCATGGCCAGCGCCTGCCATGTTCTGAGCTCTGCTGCCTGCTACTGATGCCCATCATGTTCTGCATGCGCCCCCTGGTGGTCAGCACATATCATAGTGACCGGTTGTTTGGTTGTTCTGCTGTTCAGTCTATTTGCATATCAGGGTTTTATATATATAGATTACCACATGCTGTCAATGAGCTAGTTAACATTTTTACTTCCTCATACATTCTTTCTGTTCTTGTTCAGGTATCTACTTTATACTTAAAATTTATGTTAAAAGAATATTCGTGTAAGCACAATAGCAGCTTACCCTTTTAATTAGAACAAATACACAGCTGTTTCTCATGACCCCTAAAATAAAATTGCAATCTCGCACATTGCAGTGAGGAACTCCTTTCCAACCATCTTCATGCAGTAGCATTTTAGACAACCTTGAAAAGGGTTACATATAAAGCCAACATGATGTTATAAGTTTCAGTATACCTCTAGATTTTCATGCACAAATATCTGATTTGTTCTTTAGAGAAAAAAACAAACAAAACAAAATCGGAGTTAGCTTGGAATTTCAAGTTGGAATGAGAAAAATCCACATTTAACCTTCTGCCTTTATGATCCTAAGGCTATGACTCATCTCCAAACAAACGCCTGATTGAGGTGATGTTTTGGAATAACATCCTGTGTTTTGGTGGCGCATCACTCTTCAATGACAGTCTGAGGTCGCATTGTATGAGCACATGATATTTCCCCCAGTTAATTGATATCCCAGGTTTGTCCAGGGGAAAATCTACAGCTCCCCCAAACATGCTTGACAAGTTATTATATTTACTTTAGTCAAAGCCCGTGTGTGCAATATCCCTCTTGGAGGTGGTCTATTATTGGAGTCCCATATGCTTTTTGTTTGGGAAGAAAGCAGTCACTGTGTCATACTGTTACATGGAGTATTCTTTTTCAGGGATGTTGTTCCCTTGGGGACCATATCAGGCCAGAGTTCCTTAGTCTAATAAGACCTTTGTAACTCTTTTTGTATAAGAGTTCTGGGAGGGAGGCAAGAATTAAACAGAAAATGTAATTCAAGCAACCATATTAGGCCACATGTGGGAAAACATGACTCTGAGTATTGTATTAAAAAAAGGTATTTGTTGTAAAAAAGGAGTGAGATGCCAAAATGTGCAGCATATTTCAGTGAAAATGAAGGCTATTGTGGTACAGGGAATTAATAACACTTTAACATTGTCTTTGGTTTCTAAATATGAATGATCAAAAAAGCACTACACAGTTGTCTATTCACAAATTTTATATTAAAGCATGATTAATTATTATGGAAGTTCTTTACAGTGATATTTAATCTAAGATTTCCTTGTGTGAGTTTTCCCATCAGTAAAATGATGTGTAACCCATATAAAGATAATGATTTTATATACATATATATGTATATAGCACTCAGTAATACGAAAAAAGTATATATACTCATAAGAATTACTCAGTTTTATTGTTGTACTTTACTGATTGATGAAAAACACACTGATTTTTATCCAAGAGGCTAGAATTATAAAAATGAATATTGCAAAATGACCTATGGAAGCCCTTTCTTCAGATTTTGTAATTATGTCTGAGGAAGATTTTGATTCAGTTTTTTTTAAATCCTCACCTAAGGACTGGAGATATTTTTTAAAATATATATTTTTATTGATTTCAGAGAGGAAGGGAGAGGGAAAGAGAGATAGAAACATCAATGATGAGAGAGAACCGTTGATTGGCTGCCTCCTGCACATCCCTTACTGAGAATCGAGCCCACAACCCCAGGCATGTGCCCTTGACTGGAATCGAACCCGGCCCTTCAGTCCGCAGGCCGATGCTCAATCCACTGAGCCAAACCGGCTAGGGCTGATTTTTTTTACTTATAGCATGTGGATACAGAAATCATAATATAAATGATCAAAATACTTAAAATTATTTTGACTAAATATGATAAAATGAAACTGTTGTCTGAAATCTAAACATTCCACAGTAAAATGTGTGGTATTGTAATCTTTTGAGACTCCTCTTTCATTATGTTTCCCTTTATCTTTTCTTTATAGCAAATGGTTTCACAGCAACGCATTCTGATTCACGAAGATTCCATGAACCTGCTAAGTCTTTATACCTCTCCCTCTTTACCCAATATCACCTTGGGGCTGCCAGCAGTATCAGCCCAGCTCAATGTAAGTCAGAGCAGCCTCGCGCAGCCTGGGTGATGCCTTCACAGGGGGACTCTCGTATATTTAGATTAGACTTCAGGGAAGCTTGGTAGAGGCCATTATCCTTCCCTGTTTACTGAGTCGTTCAAAGATGTTCGGTCGGATTTCAAATTACAGATTTATACTGGTTTGCATAATAATATATAAAAATAACAACTCACATTTGTATAATGGTTCATAGCCTTTTAAAAAAGCAGCACTTTCCAGCTATTTTATTAGCTCCACACGACCATCCCATGAAACAGAGATTACAAGCCACATTTTTACAAAAGAAGAAGCTGAGACGAGTAATGTTTAAAAGTCCAAGATCACGGAGCCACTAAGCAGCAGGCCTGGCACTCCGCCCGGCCAGTGCTGAGGTGTAGCTTCTGTCTAAAGCACAGCACATATGTTTATGGAATTTATTTTTTGGTGAATGACTTTATTTTGAGAATTTATGTTACTGACTCTATCATACTGAAGAATACGTATCTGGAAAACCTCTTTAAGAACAATATTAAATTCTTCCCAGGAGACTTAAAGCGAAGAAATTACTTTAAAAGTCCTGACAACTGAAATAGGATCTTTTGGAGGTAATTGTCCAACTAGCAGAAGACAACAATAATTATTTTATACGTATTCCCTAAAATAATGTATATTTTTGTCATCGTAAAAGATTTGTAAGCTTTTCATAGAGTAATTCATCTATGAAATGTATGAAAATTAAATTAATTGTGCTTATGCAAAGGTGATGTGATACATTAAGTTTGAAGAGAAATTGGTTCTAACCATTGGCACCAATTTTGCCAATCTTTAGAAGCAAGTCTTTCACTGCATGCAACTTGTCAAATTCACATCTTTTATAATATTCCCAGATCAGGATAATATAAAGAGTGGACCATTTTGTGACCTAATTTGTTTTCAGGATATAAGACCTGTTTATGGGATGCTAATGTATGTACAAGCACACCTATAGTGACATTATAAAGTGATACATTTGAAGGTTGGGTTCAATACGTATTATAAAAGCAGTCTAAGGTGCACCTTATATTTTTGGTATTTTGAATAGAGTGGGATGTTGCCTTATGTGATACAGTCACTTATACAAGTGAGGAGAAAGCAAAATTTGGATGCTGTTATATATCTGGGGATTGAAGAAGAAAAACGTAGAAATACCAAATTCAATTACACTCTTGGAATTCCACACGAAGCATTTGTAAACAATTGGGCCTAGCAAAAATAAAAAGGGAGTTAGGGATGAAACAAAACTTAAATATGCATGGATATTTTCAAATCTTCACTTACTAAAAATTGTTTTTCTCCTATTCCTGTTTTTCCTATCTCTTCCAATGATAAGCAAATACTGAAACAAAAACTTATGACACATGAATAAGCATTTTATATCCACCCCTCTTTGCAGGCTGTACGTCAGTCCTATCAGCTAACACAAACATACACCACTTTTAATGTGGTCAGGGGGAATTTTTTTCTCAAAGAACCCAGTCCTAAAGCCAGACCATTTAATGTTTTGATGGTAATACAATTTGGTGCCGTTGGATGAGTAAACCAATGCGGTTTGGATTGAAGTTTCATTTTTCTTTGCTTCCATTTTGGTGTGGATGAGGCCATCACAATTAATTTCTCAAGCTTAGCAAGGCTTTGGCAAAGGGACCTCTAACGTTCCATTTCCCCACTGAGTAGTGGGAAATTTTTAAGGAAAAGAGGCCAGGAGAAGGAATCACTTCTAGATTAAACATTGCGTTGACTTGCTGTGTGACTAAGACAAACCATTTACCTCTTTGTCCTTTAATTTCTCCATCACTAAAAATTGCTTTGCTCCCCTGGTGCACAGCAATTTTGAAAGATGAAACATGAGTTTTGAAAAGAAACATGCCACATAATTTTGAGGCATTAGACTTCTGCTTTTGTAATACCCACATGACCACCATTCATTAAATTATTTGACTAGGATAATTCATTATTACTATTGATGATATAATTATTATTGCCTTATTACTGTTATCATACATTTCAAGTTCTTAATAGTGTTTTTATTTGATATAATTCCACTTGTAGTTTATTTTATTAAATGAAAGTATCTGGAGTGTCATTTTCAATATTTAGAGATTTGGGGATCTGTTATGAATTAATATAAAATACATGTTTAAACCAGATTCCTGCATGTTTTTTACAACCTCTCATTGAGTTACCTGAAGAATTTTATTTAAAAGATTAAATATTGGAAGCTTACAGCTCTGTGAACTTATTAGAGGAGGAGAAAAAGGACCAATTGTCCCTTCTGCTTGAGACTCCAAAATCACAGACCATTTTATCTCTAACTTCTTAATGGCTGTTATGTGTCCTTAGGTTAGAAATTTCAATAAATTTTACTTTTACAATATACCTTGTACTTAATCGGTATATTAAACTATTTTGGAAATAAACTTCCTAGTTATTAAGCCTGAAGTTAGCATCATTTTTAAAAAACATATTTTTTAATGATTTCAGAGAGGAAGGGAGAGAGAGAGAATCATTGATTGGCTGCCTCTTGCAAGCCCCCTACTGGGAATTGAACCCGCAACCCGGGCATGTGCCCTGACTGGGTATCAAACCATACCCTCCTGGTTCGTAGGTCAACACTCAACCACTGAGCCACACCCCCCAGGCAGCATCATTTTTAATGTTAAAGATCTTTTTAAGTTCAGAACAATGATACCCAATACTCAATTGTCTCCAATGCTTCAACTCTACTTTTATGTCTCTGTGTCAATTCAGTTAGTTTAAAAGACATGGCTGTTATCCATTTCCCCTACTGAGCCATAGGTAAGATGGGTCTTTGGCGGGGGGAGTGCCATGGGTTATGGAATAAAAAAGCTAATGATGTACAGACCTAATGAGCCACGTGGATGAAAGAGGATTCACATCTTTATTATTTCCTGACACAGGCTTCGAATTCACTCAAAGAAAAACAGAAGTGCGAGGCCCAGACACTTAGGCAAGGCGTTCCGCTGCCCGGGCAGTATGGGGGCAGCATGCCGGCATCTTCCAGCCATCCCCATGTCGCTCTCGAGGGAAAGCCCAACAGCAGCCACCAGGCTCTCCTGCAGCATTTACTATTGAAAGAACAAATGCGACAGCAAAAGCTTCTTGTAGCTGGTAATTAACAAGGGCGCCATTTGGAGATCATATGGGGGCTTTTATTTTATCAGCGATGCAATGTGATGTCTTTTTAACTCAAGACACTGAAAAGATTTACCATTTACCAAGGTCTCCCTGATACCTGGTACTGTGGGAAAGGCTATAATCCTTAGTTATTTTTCTAGCTCCATGAAAAAAAAAAAGGTTGACCTTATTTAACCTTCACATACCAGAGTGGAGTACGGGTGAGTCATTGGTCAGATGCATGCCTGTTCAATGCTTTGGCACTTCTGCCTTCACCCCATCCAACCTCGCTTTCTTCCTGTGTATCCTTTATATCTGTTTTCTGTAGATTCTTGTGTTTTCTTAAGCAAAATTGTGTATGTATACATGGATACTTTTTTTTCAGGTGGAGTTCCCTTACATCCTCAGTCTCCATTGGCAGCAAAAGAGAGAATTTCACCTGGCATTAGAGGTACCCACAAATTACCCCGTCACAGACCCCTGAATCGAACCCAGTCTGCACCGCTGCCTCAGAGCACATTGGCTCAGCTGGTCATTCAGCAGCAACACCAGCAATTCTTGGAGAAGCAGAAGCAATACCAGCAACAGATCCACATGAATAAAGTAAGCCCCCAAGTCAAAGTGTCATGACCACCATTGTGGCAGTTGGGGTTCTCTTCCCTGGTCTATGCATTCAAGGGGAGAATATTGGTATATATCATAGTTCAAAGGAGATTGCCATCCAGGTTCAAGGATACCATAACACTACCGGGTTTTCAACATCTTTGCGTTCATGAAGTAGTATTTGCAGCAGTTTTGAGATTGTAGATGAGCAAGGTCTTTTATGACTGAGCACCTATTTTAATACATAAGGACATGCAGGCACATGTGTGCAGAGCCTCATATCTATGGCAGAAAAGGCTCGAGGCAGAGTCGAAGGTGGTGGATTGACATCTCAAAAGGTTTGCCCAGGTGCTGGCAGAAATGACAAGGTTAGCCAACAAGGTACTTTCCAGCAACTCGTATGTAGCCATGTTAGAGCTGTTTTCTTAGCATTCCCCACTTTGTTCCAAACAGTGTTTAAAACAGTTTCTCAGAACCTTGTGGTCGTTTCCTCCTGGCAGCCCTGTTGTGGCTGAAATGGACAGCGAACGAACATCTGCATCATACCACATCCTTAGACAGTCTCCTGCTGAGGCAACCACAAGCAGTGATTGCCGTCTAACAACAGCAGGCAGGCTGGTGAGGCGTTTTCAATGAACTTTAAGCTAAACTGGCCTACAGAGTTTTGCTACTAGGCTCTGCTATGGTTGACGTACGAAACAGAATCTTCTCATTCCTGGAGAATATTAAGGTCCTGAATATCAAGATTCTATCTCCTCACCTTTGTACTGTATCACCTACAAGTACCTTATGGAGGCATTATATATTGAGGTACCATATTGAGAAGTGGTGTCCTGTTTACCGGTAGACAGCTTAAAACTGGCTTCGTATTACAATGTTTTGTTCTGTTGTAAACAAAGCAAAACCTCATGGGCCAAGGTCTATTCATCTTTCTAAGAGCAGTAGGAGAAGGGGGTTTTCTCATCTGCTTACCTGATTGCAGGTGGGCCTAGAGTGTGTCGCTTCTCTTTGGCCTCCACTTGACAGGGCAGAGCCATGAAGGGAGAAGCATGGGCTGAAGATGACACTACTGAACAGAAATTCTTCTAAGCCCCGCCCTTGGATGCTTTCAAAGATTATGCATATTTGTGTCGGATAGGGAGTGCGGGTAGGTTGCTAGCAGTGGCAACTACCAACTACCTCTTTTGCCATTTTTCAGTCTACTGCAGACTCCTTTATATCATCAGATTAATGCCTCTTTTATCACTATCGCATTTCTCTAAATTATCAAATTATTTTGTATCAAATCAGTCTTATCATAGGAGGACCAGCTTCCTTCTTGTATAGTGGTGTAATACTCATGGACATAAATGTGCTGCATCTGTTTGCTGTGTGATGGTAGCGTTAAGTTTGTTTGTGGACTCACAGCACTACTTAAAGCTGCCAGGTATTCTTGAAAAATGGTCCTGTGCCTAGTGAGAAAAATGTATGTGGAAGGAATTATTGGGAAGCCTACTTTTTGCCTGGTAACATTCTGATCTGGATATTTGTTAGATTCCTATGAATACCTTTAAGAATATTTTGGCATGCATGTTTTATGACCTAGAGCAGTGGTCGGCAAACTGCGGCTCGCGAGCCACATGCGGCTCTTTGGCCCCTTGAGTGTGGCCACGAAGTTTCAATCGCACTGTATGTGTGCGCCCGCACGTGGTATTTTGTGGAAGAGCCACACTCAAGGGGCCGCAGTTTGCCAACCACTGACCTAGAGTGACCACTGTTTCACACTCAAATGGTATGCTGGTATCAGAGGCTTCATACTTTAGTATTACACTTGAGATTTCCATAGGAGATGCTCATCTCCATCACGTGGTAGGAACTAAGATGGAAAGCAGGCATTTGCAGTTGAGCAACGAGGAAGGAAAATTTATCAGAGCCCTTCTCCCATGTGGAGCTGATTCCTTGGAATCTGTTAAGAATTCGTCCTAAAATTAGAAACAAACCTGTACTTTTAGGTACCTGTTTGTACAGTGGTTTGATTATGAAATCCTGACTTAATTAGGCAAAATGAAGTCCAGAAAACTTCAAAGCACAGAGCTGATCTTTCTATATCAACCCCTCTCGGCTCGGGTGTTTAGATTACTCACGCAGGTCTACCCTTGGCTTTGGACCAAGTCTGTATTCCATATGTTTAATCAAGATGGCATATGCGCATTGGGTATCCTCCAGATTTTGAAAAAAATTTCACCTGCCCTCCATTGTCAAAGGGAACAGAGAAGAATGTGATTAAAGAAAATATTAAACCTCTCTTCACTTCTAAAGTATTCACAATAGAACCATCAAGAAACCAATAGCTACAGTTCACCCTACCTCATCAGGTGATGAAAACATTTATTTCACATTAAATGAGGGCCATAACTTAGATGTCAAAGCTACCAAGTTTCTGTATAGTAAGATATTTATATGTCCTATAACTATTTAGACTACCCACTAATGAGAAATAAACACAGAAACTTTATATCATTTTTTTCCTGTTATCTTGGATGAACTGTATTGAATCCATTCAAACTGGAGCCTGGTAGTTGACATCATAAAAACATGGCCTTTTCTTTCGAAATACTTATAATATCAGGGAACAGGCACATGTGAAGATATAGACATGCAGATGACATAGGTTACAATGTCTCTTCCTTTTACTTCCTCAACTTCCTTTGGGGAAGGGGAGATTTAGGGAAGCAAAAATGGGGAGTGACCAGAAAGAAAAAATAAGTAGGTTTATTTCTAAACCTATGTTATATTAACTATGATTGGTCTTCATGGTATGGAATTTTTAATGATATATTTCAATTGCTAATGATCTTTAGAAGAATTAGAAGCAAAACTATACTTTTCAGAGCATAGTTTATACAATGATTTACTTACTACATTTTGAAGACTTTCCTATAGCTTGCTATAGTTTGAATGCATTTATGAAAGTAGTCATCCATGCCTGTTATAACTATACTGTGTAAATGTTGTTAATTATACTAAGTAATTTATCTGCTTTTTGCCTGATTTGCAATGACATTTACATGGGAAATTTGTGTGTTGTAAGAATTATTTGTCTCATATAATTATGGTGTAAGTACTCAATAGCTTAGTAGAGGTATCCCTAGGATGGGTTTATATAATATTCGTGTTATATCTACACTATAGGGCAAGATAGAAAGTTGAGTGGAAATCCTGTCCAAATGATATATCTCTGCTAATCAGTATAAACATTCTACTCTCACTGAAAGTGTTTTGAGAAGCTTAACCATAAGAAATTCATGACTTAAAATGTTTGTTCTTTTCTCTTTTTGAGACATTGGAAAAATTCAGAAATGCATTAGACAATTTTTATTGCTGATATATGGTACATACATGCAATGATAACTTGTGAGCCTTTTTTAAAAATCACAAGTTTATGTCAGTATCTTTTACTTTTTTTCTAAGATTTTTAAAATTTGATTTTTAGAGAGAGAGGGAAAGAGAAAAACATTAATGTTAGAGTAACATCAGTCAGCTGCCTCATATATGCCCCCTACTGGGGATAGAACCCAAAATCTGGGCATGTACCCCGACCAGGAACCAGCAATCTTTCTGTGCATGGGATGATCCTCAACTAACTGAGCCACACCGGCCACAGCTCTTTTGCTTTTTTTGTTATTGGAAGAAAAAAAAGGCTTCTAAAATAGAATTTTCTTCATAAATACAAAAGAAAAGTAAGACTGTATTGGTAATTTTCTTCTGAGCTTGTTTTAAGTTTAAGTATTACTACAGATTTTCCTGTAAAGTAAAACTATGACCAATGAAAACAAAACACACCTCAATTACTTGGCTATATTTATGATTTTTGAAGTATTGTGACCACTGCCTATTTAAATGATGGGCAACTCTCTAGTCGCGCCGCTATCTAAATCAGGGGTCCTCAAACTTTTTAAACAGGGGGCCAGTTCACTGTCCCTCAGACCGTTGGAGGGCCGGACTATAGTTTAAAAAAAACCTATGAACAAATTCCTATGCACACAGCGGCGGCAAAAAACCCGGCGGGCCGGATAAATGTTTTAGGCAGGCCGCATGTGGCCCGCGGGCCGTAGTTTGAGGACCCCTGATCTAAATGATATACAGAAATCTTCTGAAGTATCTTCAGGCATTTTTATGGTGAGATAATTTGACGTAGATCACTGCCCCCAGACCAATGACATTTTCCTTTGAATTCCTTTATTGCTACAGTATTAATAGAATAGCATCATGTCTAATAGTTCCTATTTTAACTAGGATTATAGTATCTTTTCTAATACCTATATTTCTCATATTCATTCTTCCAAGTCCATGTGAGCAGGAATTTAAAGAAACCTCTTTCTTCATTCAGTACTTATTTGAATTAAATAGTGGTCTGTGCTTCTATCCATTTAGCAAATCATACTGAGTTCTTGCTTTGTGCCAGGCACTATTTTAGGCACCAAGAAAACAACATTCAGTGTCCTCATGGAGCTTACAGTGTGGGGAGCGGGGGAGTGCGATATTCCAGTCAACAGTCAGGCACTGTGTTAAGTATTAGGATAGAAGACGTGAGGGAAGGAGCTTGTTTTCTTTGAGGAAATAAGACTTGAGACTTGTTTGGTTACTTCTCTGATTGTCTTGTCCGTTTTACATCTTTTTTTTTTACCTTTCTCTTTTTCTCTCTCTCTCTCCCTCTCTCTTTTTTTCTTATATATGCTCGGTGATAAATATTTTATACATTCCTATGACTGGACACCAGCCAACACTTTAAAAAAAGTCACATAAATCATGAGATGATATCTTATATATGTCAAGGTTCACTCCAGATATAAGTATTTATTATATATTTATTACTGTGATACTTAGGCATTTTGACATGAGAGCTATTTTATCATAATAAAAATATATTTAAGACACGACCAGTAAAGGGCAGGCCAAGCAGATGTCCTGTGCTGCCCTTATTCAAACAGGTAGATATTATATCTGACAAGCAAGGCATGAATACAATTTGGCTCAAATGCTGGAACAGAGCAAATGGAAAGCTTTCATTAAGTTTTAGAAGAGAATTTTATCCTTTATGTGAGTAGTATCTGTTATATTCCTTTTCTTGACATAATTTCTAACATAAATGTTATATATTCTCTATAAGCCCTCATGATTCATACCCACTCCTTGTCCTCAGTAATCCGTCCACAGCAGCCCGAGGGAGTATATTCTTTCATGCCTGTGGTCCCATACAAACAGAGCATGTATATGTATGGGTGTTACTTTTTTTTCATTAAGTGTTCCTGAACTCAGTCCTAAAATAAAGCTATTTTGTGTACTGTTGAGCAAAGTGTATATTTTCCCAAAAAGATTAATTTGAAGAGCAACTATTAGACATATACATCCCAAAAGGTTTACATTTCTGAGTCACCCTTCATATTATCTAACAAGTAAACACTTCATATTAGCTTTATTTTAATAAAGGTAATTCTATCCATGGCTTACTTGTGGCAAGATTAAAATTTTAAGTAAAATTAGATGAGGACCATGGACCAATCTTGGCTTTGTTCCTGTGCCTATTTCTCCTAATGTGTCTTTCCCTCTTTTTCTTTTATGTGCTGTGCATCTTCCCAGCACCTTCTCCATTGGTTCCTTCGGGATAGAAGCATTTAAATAATACCAGCTCCCTTTACATGTAGGATCTACTACGAGTTGTGATACCATACTTATGTCCTTATGGTTGTTATCTCCTCAAACTTAACAACTCACTATTTTTTAATATCAAGAAACTTAATTTAGCCCTAACCGGTTTGGCTCAGTGGATAGAGCGTCAGCCTGCGGACTCAAGGGTCCCAGGTTCGATTCTGGTCAAGGGCATGTACCTTGGTTGCAGGCACATCCCCAGTAGGGGGTGTGCAGGAGGCAGCTGATTGATGTTTCTCTCTCATCAGTGTTTCTAACTCTCTGTCCCTCTCCCTTCTTCTGTGTAAAACATCAATAAAATATATTAAAAAGATTAAAAAAAACTTAATTTAAACGGGCTTAGGTATGTTGACCAAGGTGACAGGGCCAGCAGGTGACAGAGCTCGAATTCGACATAGGATGTATGTCACAACAGCCTGTGCTTCACCTGGATTTGTGCTTCTGATTTTAGTGTTGTTCCTGTCACCAAGCAGGAGACAAGGTTTTCCTAATTTCATTTTTGCCAAAAACTAGAAGACTTATAATTAAAAACAAGGCAAACAAACAACAAGGAAGGTCATCTTTTGTGTGTGTGTGTGTGTGTCTGTGTGTGTGTGTGTGTGTGTGTGTGTTTGGGTTTGTCAGAATGAAGAAATCCCATTTCCTTGCCCTGCTTCCCAACTTTCCATGCATTGCCCTCCATCTTGGAAGGTTTTGTTGTCGTTGTTACTGGTTTATTTATGGACCTGTTGGTAGGACATTCAGATATCCTGTTGGCTTATAATGCTTTCCAACAGTGCAATGGGAGTGCAGTGCAGAGCCAACTGCCGCCGGGCCAGGCTGCATTCCTCTCCTGCACGTTGTAACGTTGCCATTTTTTAAGCGTGGGCAAACATCTCGCAGGCATCCTGAGCAAACCTGGAGTTGAAGGTCTACTGACTTCATCATGCTCAACTGAAATGCACATGTTGGCATCTCATCCATGGGTGGTTGGAAAATGCCTTGTTTTAAGTTCTGAAAAATGGATGAGCAGAAACTTGAACTGGGCTTTCATTTAGGAAAGTAGGCCTTACTGTTGTCTGGTTTAATTTCTCTCTATCCCTTTGACAGCTTGTTTCCATGCAGCGTCTTTAATCACCATTTCTGGATTACATTCTGCCCATTAGATGGATAGTATGTCCAAAAGCGTTAGCTAGCACTGAAAGGCAGTCTTAATTTTATAACAGTACAAAGGCGCCTAGGTTATTTATCTATCTATAGAAGTTTATAAGAGAAACTTTGACTTTACCCTTAAATAGATGCTTTTTTGACATGATTAGCTCAATGTAAATAGATCTGTGTAGGTATGTAGTCGACTTAAAAAAAACAAAACACCCACTTAGGCTGCAATACCAGCTTACATCAGCATAGAGAATTCATATAGAAGCATTTCACTATATAATTACAAGTGGATGGTTTATAATATACAGAAGATGGCTTGTTGCTTTATTATTCAATGTGATGAAATCCTGTGTTTGTAAAAGAAACTAAATGACCATTTCAGGGGATTAATGTGTCACATTCATACACGTCCCCAGTGCTGCGTTCATAACTCGAAGATGCAGGGAAGGACCTTGACCTTTCCTCTTCACTCCGCACTGTTAATCTAGGCAGAGATGCTGTTACTGAATGAGAAAAACAATAGTTGGACATGACTATGAGGTAAGAAAATAGGAGAAAGAAACATATCTGGGGAATTAAACCATGCGAGTAGTTTGACTGATGTTGATTCCAGGGAGTTCAAAGGGAGAGGGAAGCTAAATAATTTGGTTGTTTCCCAACCTTGACAAGTAGTTTCATTGGACAGAATGAAATAATTAAATCTTAACTAAAGAATTTTTAATATAGCTAAGTGATTTGTGGACATGAAAACCACCAATGTGTAGCTGTCTCCTTGTTGCAGATTTTGGTTACTTATAAGTTCTTGATTATAGATTCCCCCCCCCCCACATGTTTCTGCCCTTTCTCTAAATAGTTATGAAATCTGAGGAATTATAGTGACCCTGAAATGTCAGATGGTCTAGAGTATTCCCATTCTTTCCGGCAGAATTGCATCCAGGGCTGTGCTCCCATAGCCTGAATGTACCATTACTCGCTTGCTATCAATTTAGCTGTATCAGCCAGCTATAAAAATTCAGTTCTACAAAATAATTCCTGGCATGGAATAATTTATGATGTTTCACGGAGATTTATTAGCAACCATTATGCTGCACACTGAAAATGAAAATAAAGAAAGCATGTTCTTTCTCTGAATGGGCTCACAGACCTGCAAACAGACAATTCTATGCAGAGATAGTGCTACATAATATATACCTTGTTTTAAAACAGGATCAAGAATGTGTGATATCCTTTCCAAGAGAGGTTTCTGGCGTCCCATAGAATGATTTATTAGTTTTGCATCTTTGGTCAAAATGTCGAACCTCTTTGTCCAATAATTCTTTAATCTGTCCGTTTTAGAGGTACCTGGTGCGGCTCACTCAAGAGAGTGTACTGAAAGTGCTTTGTAAACATAATAAGCAGTACTGAAATCCTAACTCAGTATTTATGTTCTTATATACAACTAACATTTCTTTTTTAAAATTGATTGGTGAGAGAGAGAGAGAAAAGAAACATCATTTTATTGTTTGACTTATTTATGCATTCATTTGGTTGCTTCTTGTATGTTCCCTGACCAGGAATTGAACCAGAAACCTTGGCATAAAAGGGCCATGCTCTAACCAACTGAGCTACCCAGCCAAGGACTAATAGTCCTATTTTTCTTATTCTGTTAATGGAGATGATTGTCTGGAAGGACTAGACTATTTCCAAGGCACACATTTCCCACTCGCTTCAATATTGCATCAAGCTTTGTTGTCAACCAAACCACTAAATTTTATTCCAGTTTTCTCTTACATCTTTGTATTCATCATACAGCCGACTTTGTTTTCTCTTTGGAACAATATTATGGTTAGTCATTGAATTTTTATTGAGGTATAATTTACACACAGTAAAATTTATTCCTTTTGCTGTACAGTTTAGTGAGTTTTGACAGATGCATATTATCATATAATTACCACAATCAAGATGCAGAACAGGTCCCTCAGCTTCCAAAATTCCCTCTGCTCGCCTTTGTGGTCAGTCCCTACCCCTACTTCCAACCCCTGGCAAGGTAGTTGAATTTTGTAAGGAACATATAAAACTGTCACAATTGTGAGGATGATGTACTTTGAAAGCATGCAGACATCAGTCCTATCTGATCTAAACTGCGGAATGTTCAATCAAGAAGGGACCTAAGGGGTGATTTATAGTGGCCTCTAGCTGGCAGTCATAGACTCTATCTATTCCATTGAACTGCTGTCTTTGACCTACCTGGTGTCTTAACAGCATTTGAATTTTTGGTGAATCTTTAAAAGTAGAAATATTTCAAATATAATTCTGGATTTCTGGCATCGTCTGAAAAATGAAAAAGTCTTGCCATTCTGGGCAGACATTTCCACATGGCAGTTATCACCTGGGCTTACTCTTGGTTGTCGATTTTAAATAAGATTCGCAGAGCTGTCCAGTTTACCAAGAAAGGGATTGGCCAATGGGGGGAAAGGGAGATGTTCACAAGTCACGTGATAGGAAGACCGTTGGCTTTGAGATCTCGTCTGTCCTGAGACAGTTCACAATCTCCAAGGATTAGGAAAAAGATAAATTAATAAGAATGCCTTTCCTTGCTGTGGCTCTATTCATTATCCTTAAAGAGCAAAAAAAGAAAACTTTGAAAGAAAGAGTACTTTCAGCTGAAAATCAGAAAAGAGATGATCAGGAAAATCCTGTTATGTAATATAAAAGAACATAAAATTACACAGTGCTGTAACAGAAGGAAAAAGAAGTCCTCTGTGTTTCAGTTAAGAGGAACCCCTAATAGTTCTTGTTCTCTTGTTGGGGATTTCATGTTCTGAAAGGTCGATCTTCCCGTTTCCATTTTTGCCCACCTCCATTCAATCTTCCCTAGTGGCCAGGGTGATCTTTTACAAATGCAAATCAAATTATGCCAAAGGCTTGCTGAAGACTCCCCAGTGGCTCCTTACTGCTTCTAGGATGAAATGCAAACATCTTTGACCTACTAGGCTATCCTGATCTGTCTCTTGTCCCCCAAGTGACCTCATCTCCTACTCCCTTCCCTTACTTACTGAGCTCCAGCCACACTGGCCTCCTCTCCTGTCTGCAGGGAATCTCATTCCACCTCCAGGAGTTGTGCTGTATGGAAGGTTCAACCTCCAGCCTTTTCATGACTTGATCTTGGTATGGGAGTCTCTCTCAGCTCAAGAGTCAACCTCTTGAGAGAAGCTTTCCCTACACAGACAAATTAAACACAGGCACGCCCCCCATCATTCTCTAGCACACGAAGTTCCAGTTGCTCATTTTCTGTTTACTCCACTGAGAGTTTGCCTAATGCTCCTCTCTCTTCCCAGGGCCTGGCATATATAAGTGCTCAATAAAAATTGTTGAATGAATGAAAGAGTGAGTGGTTAACTTTCTCAATCTAGCTGAGAGGAGGAAATTTTCATTCTCCTCCACAGAAGTTAACACTCATTTAAGTTATTGAAATATTAGGATGTTTTGAGAGCCATAGAAAGGATATTTAAATTCCAGGTATTGTTTTAGACAATCATTTAGAGTTATAAACAAGTTTTTATTAAGAATTTACTTGGTTCCTAGATTAATTTTATGTACCTTCAATATTGGTAAGAAAGGATGTTTTTCAGTTTAAAAATTTAATTTATGTGAATAAGGAACCAATATATGGAAAATCTTTCTCTCTTGTTACTTAATTTTGGATCTCCTGGTTATTTTCCTAACATGCACAGAAGCTGCATAGCATGGCGTATTCTGGCTGGAAGCAGAGTTCTCCTCTAAGTAGACCTCTAGATTTGAAAGCCCTCCAAGCTCTGCATGTTGTTTTTGAGAACATTTGGTGTATACCGAATCTGTTTGTGAATTGAGACCGAATTTTATCCTTATTTTTAAATCTAGTTTCCTTGGAGCTTAAGGGGAAGGTTTTATTTTCCAAAAGAAGAATTTTACATTTATTTAAAATTAAAAAAAAAAAAACACAAAATATGTGCTATTGCCACGCTCCAAGTAAAATCTGCCTTAAAATCTGAGGCAAAATAAGAAAGCATTGAGTTGGGGTAAAGGTCATTTTACATAGTTTAATAATCAATTTCAAACTTGTGCTTAATGATTTGTTGATAATTTCAGAAAATCAGATATCTATCAGAACCAGATTTACTCCCTATACACTCCTGTTCTTAGTTGCCATTCCAAATCTGAACATATTTGTGGGGACATGAAGGATTTCTGTGGCAAAAGTTAAAAAACAGAATTTAAAGGTATTTTATTCAAAAACACCTATGCTTGTTGACCTCTAGACTTTTATCAAACAGTGTGCCTTACACCGAGATGAGCTTAATGGGTTAACGTGTAAAGATTAGCAGCACAGCCTTTAAATATGTAATGAATCATACAGCATTTGCCAATAGAACATATGATGTTCAACAGGGAATATAAGACATTTAAATTATGGACTTGCTATGGCTATGACCATCTTAGGGGTTGATAAGAATTGAAGGGTTGAGTTATAATGTCTGGAGTGTTAGACATTTGGATAAATAATGCTATCTGGCCTACAGACTATCTGTGTGAGTGTGTACACATGTGTGTGTCCCAAATCCAGAATGGCCGTAGGGTGATAGCATTCTTAGTGTTCGTACAGTTGCTGGGCAGTAGCACGGAGAACACAGAGCCACACTGACAGACGAGTAAGGACACAGATAAAAGGGGCAGGAGAAGCTGTACAGCCATCACGTTCTTCATCTCAGCTGGGTTCCCACCAAAGTAACTCACCTGGTGTCAGACAGATGACACGTGGTGTCTCACCCATGGGGCCTCAGCTGAGATGCACACGGGCTCGTCCATTTATCTGCCACACAGATGGTTCGTCTTGTGTTCTCTCTCCAGCAAGGCAACAGCTCAGCTTTGCTGGGGGATCACCTCCAGATGTCCAACCAAAGAGAGACCCTGCCACCCCACTGAGAGTAAGCAGACAGCCCCTCCCTGCTTCTGGGGCCACTCAGCGACAGTACAAATTCGAAAAATCACCACCTTGGTAATGGTCACGTGTGTAGTTCAAAACCACATAGAACACACCATTGTCTGAGTGCTGACTTTCTTAGTAAGTAGCCAGAAGCTTACAAATAGTTCCAAGTTACCTTTTATTTTAAGTATCTTAAATAAGTCAGAGCTGGCAGGCAGGTTTTCTGTGACTTTTGCTTGTAGATTTCCCTTGCTGATGGCACTTGCTAATTTTTCCACATGGGCCAATGTGACTGTTTAAACAAAAACAGCCTTTGTCAAATACCTAAAATAAAGAAGTGCAGGCTAACACCTTCTATGCCTTTATGTTTTGCTATGCCGGCTGCAAGAGGTCCCAGGTATCTATTTTACATTTCGTGAAACTTAACGAAGAGCACATTTTGTTCCAGCGATGGTGAAATAGTGGTAGTTACGTATTGTTCACATCAGCATTGGCATTTGTTTCATAACCTGGGAAGAAAAGTGTCAGAGCATTGCTACCGAATATTAAGTTTTCGAATATTTATGAAAAAGACAACTAAGGAAAAATGGGGGTAAATCATAGATTTTTGACCCAGGCAGTTGGGTAACACTTCACTCAAATGAGAAAATAGGTGATGGATATGTTGGAGTGGGATGGGAATGAAGATGATCTTTGAACTATTTAAAGTTCGTGGTGCCCATTCGATATTCCAGATCTAAGCAAAGACGTGAAGCACGCAGCTGAACACGCAAGTTTGGAGCTCGGCGGAGACGTTGGAATTGTTTATATTCATTCAGTTGTCATCAGAATATAGTTGTTTCAGAGGAGAGTTGAGTGGAAGGGTGTAAACACGTCTAGGTTGCTACTCGTTTTTGGAGATGATTCGGTTTTTCTTGGGCATGAAGTGTCTTCCTTATCAAATAAGGACTTGAAAAATGTTATAAAATTTCCAACACCAACATTATGTACCTAAATTATCTTCATGCGTAAGTGGCTGTTTTATGTCAAGAAACATTTCTTTTTTACAAGCCATGCAGCGGTCGCCAACCTTTCGGACCTCAGGGACCACCAGGGGTCCGCGGACCACCGGTTGGCGACCGCTGCGGTGGTCTGCCCTTAGAAGAGGAGCCTTTTGCCATTCGGACTTCTTGTACAGTTAGCACCGCATCATTCATTCTGGGAGTTTTCTGCCTCGGGTTTCCTTCAGTGCATCGGAGCCAAGGGAACGGCTGGGCAGAGTGGCATTGTTTCCAGGTTGCACTTTAAAGATGTTACACACAGTTTCCTCTGCGTATCCCTGTCAGTGAGGTTGTACAGACTGATCCAACTTGATTCATGGATGAAATGATGTGATTTCTGAGCACTTCAGTGACCTCAGAAATATAATCACAGGTCAAATTTTAGAAGGTTTTCGGTTAAAATGCACATATGGTATATTCTGTGAACACTCAGTGTTTTGTCAGTATTAGAGATTTTCTTGGGCATACTTGCTTTCTATGGGAAATTACATTCCAGTAAATTCACACAGTTTGTCTGGCCTTTGGCTGCACCAACACTAGTAATATTAATCTCTTATTTCAAAGGTGTCTTGTTTTTCTTTCTAAATGAAAGCCTGTCTGTTGTGAATTCTAAAGCAAATGGGAAAGGAAAAATAATGACAAGTGAGAAAACTCAAGGAGTTTTTACTGTGAAGTTCTACGTGATGGTTTATTTGGGGGGGGGGGCTGGGAGTTTATGTAAGAATGATGAAAATACTGAAAGTGTACAAATGAGAACACTCCAGCAGAGGGGCAACGTGTGATGGAGGACAGAGTGGATGATTGCAGGAGTGGAGAGATCCGGGGCAGTAAGCCAAGGGGTTGGCTGGGACAGGAGTGCAGACATTGCTTTTATTGTAACAGGAGGAGGGTGAATGGGACAGTTGAGTTTCTCTTCTGATGCCTCTATTTTCTCAGTGAAATGAGAAACAAAGGTATCAGCAGGGAGTGAGGAAAAGTTCTGGATATTAGAAGTTTGAGGAGAGAGAAGGTCGTTTGAAACAGTCATTGGAAGAGTAGGGGTAAATTAACTAAATAAATGTTGTAGGGTTGCCAGGACCCATTTGAGGGTGATGATCGTGAAATTGAGGAGAAACACTCAGCAGTTTATTTGTTCATTTGTTTCCTACCTTACTCAGCTGCCTGGGTTTGGGAGAGATTTATTATTAACCCAGGTTAGAAGTCCTAATTTTGAAAAGAGAGGGAGTTAAAGATAAGGTAAGGGAGTGAGTTTTAATGATGGGGAATGGGACCTCATCCAGCAAGGAGGGAAGTGAGGGAATGAGGGGAGGAGGTGATGGGCACTGAGAATGGGGTAGGCTCCATAGCTTTTGGGACCCTCCAGGTTGGAGTCAGAATGGTTGCGGTAAGAATATTCTGAGGATGAACCAGAGCAAAGGAGTGATGTTTGAAATTGAGAGTTAGGTGAGTGTTGAGTTACAGATGAAGGCAAGTCTAGGGTGTGATCCTGAGTTGGGAGCTGAGGTACAGCAGAGGGCAAGGCCACTGGAGCTGAGGAGGGCAAGGCACTGAGAGGCCATGTTGGAACTGGGAAGGAGAGGAAGAGCAATACCATAGTCTTCACTGAGCAGGTGGTATGTGTACCTTCCTCTTGGTTGTTAAATACTCCTGCAGTCAAGCATCCAGAGCTGGAGGAGATGTGGGGCCACCTTCAGTAAGCAGGGACTTGTGACAGGGCATTTCCTGGACAGTGTCCCAATGCTGTCTGGCTAACTTGTCTTGCATGGCCCTCAGTTCGTGGGCTATGACCACACATACCATAGACGGGTTTTTTCTCTCTTGTCCTCTTCACCTTTATTTCTACCCCTCACGCACATCACTAACTACTCCTTTCCGTCATCCTTCATCTTTCATGGCTCAGGCTAAACATAGCACTTCCTTGATGAAACCTTCCCTCACAATTCACATTTCACTCCATTCCAACTGGTACATACTCTTATAACACCTTGTGCTTTTCACTTTTTTTTTCTCATTTACCATACTTGAAAACAAGAATGAGTTTAGTTATCAGTTTCTAATACACTACCTATGAGCTCCATGAGGGCAGGGCGACAGCCGTTTTCCCAGTGCTTAGAATGTTCTCTTAAACATAGTTGGCACTCAATAAACAGGTGTTGCAAAATGAATGAAAAGTCCCAATCATTCTACCTGCAGTGAAATTGAAGGGCTTCATCAGCGTGTGCAGGGCCATTTGAGGTTTTTGCCTAAAGCGGTTACAACTCCCTTCAAAGTTTGAATACTTAGGTATTGTAACTCTAAAGCGTGCATTTAGTTTTAAAAACATAGGTAGGTGTGAGTGAGAGGTAAACTTGAATTTTACACAGAAAAGTCTGTATTCATGATTTTAGCGGTGGTATTCTGAATGTGCTGCTTATAACATAATTGGCATGTTGCTCACATGGGCACTGACTCAGCGGAAAACTAACCACTTTTGAAAACACAGTTCAAGACCTGCAGATGAGCAGTCAATAGACTCATTGTCAAATAAAACAAAAGGCCTAAGTGAGGTGAAATCACCTGAGGATTCCCTCCACCCCTATTATACCATGGTATTTTGCTATTGTTTAAATTAAATTAATGTTATCAGTTATCTTTTTTAATCAGTGAGCAGTTATTGCAGATTACGTATGATTTAATTTACAAGGTAAATAAAAGGTCTAGATAACAATTCTCAAATTAAAAAATAATCCTTTGCTTCTTTCCTAATATTTAATTTCCCTTTGTATATGTTCATAAAACATTTTTAGTGCGGTCAAATTTTTTTAAGTTCTGCATATTTTTTAAGTTCAGGATTTCAAAATCAATATTTCTATGGTTTACAAGTAGGTATAAAAAGGTGTTGCCCAGCCGGTGTGGCTCAGTGGTTGAGCATCAACCCATGAACCAGGAGATCACGGTTCAATTCCCGGTCAGGGCACATGCCCCAATTTCAGGCTTCAGCCCCAGCGGGGGAAGAGGGGTGTGTGCGCAGGAGGCAGCCAATTGATAATTTGCTCATCATTGATGTTTATCTCTCTCTCTCCCTCTTCCTCTCTCTGAAATCAATAAAAATATATTTTAAAAAAAGAAAAGAAAGAAAGAAGGTGTTTTATCATTTGACCATTTAGGTATAGGACAATTAGATGGAGAAGGACTCCTAGGATTTGTGCTGTCTTTTATAGTGGTTGACATTTGTTGAAAAATGAGATCTTTGGAAAATTTTCAGTAGCTTTCTGTTATTTTCATTACATTTCCTAGTTTGAGGGGGGGAAAAGTCCAGGTTTCTTTGGATTAAATTGACTCAGTACAACCTGTCCTTGTGAACATTTTATGATTTCCATAGAAAACGTTTATTATTTACCTCTTTTCCACCATTTTCTAAGTGTGTTAAAGAGTCGTTAGAAATCAAAGTGTATTTTGCTGCTCTGTTACCACCAAAAACTATTGAATTTTGAACCCCTCGACACTCTCTTCTAGCTGCTTTCGAAATCTATTGAACAACTGAAGCAACCAGGCAGGCACCTGGAGGAAGCGGAGGAAGAGCTGCAGGGGGACCAGGCGATGCAGGAAGACAGAGCGCCCTCTAGTGGCAACAGCACTAGGAGCGACAGCAGTGTTGGTGTGGAGGACACACTGGGACAAGTTGGGGCTGTGAAGGTCAAGGAGGAGCCAGTGGACAGTGATGAAGATGCTCAGATCCAGGAAATGGAATCTGGGGAGCAGGCTGCTTTTATGCAACAGGTAATAGGCAAAGATTTAGCTCCAGGATTTGTAATTAAAGTCATTATCTGAACATGAAATGCACTCCATTTTTTGGTCAATGGATATAATTTCCTATCACTAAATAATTTGATTTTAGTGTTTAAGGGTTCTAACTAATGTGTATATATCTATATAGAGGTCTCTCTCTATACTGATCTCTGTATAGATATCAAGGTTCCATTGAAATTTCACTGGCAAGGAAATACCTGCTACACTAATACGATACTACATAGTTATCCAAGTAACTAACAGGCTTTAAACCCATCCTCAAGCCTGCCACATCCATTACTTCTAAGGAAAACGAACTCACTGTTGTTTTAGTTTCTCTGTTGAGATCAGTGACTGCTGGATAGTTTCCCAGTCTGATCAATGACACATTCTATTAGTTCTTGATTTTTTTTTGATATGTAGAATTCAATTTTCACAGCGTTGTACATAATGTATCATGCTACAGTCTTGAACACTGTTAAAGGTAGTCTGCCCCTTCCTTCCTCTCTCATTTCTGTTAAGTGAAATGTTCTGGTTACCATGCCAATAGTCCTAGGTTACTGTATAGATTGCAATTGAAAATATTAGGAATAGAAGTGGTTTTAAATATATAGATGCAAAGTACAGCACTATTTTAAATATTACATGATGTCTCACCGAGCACTGCTCATTTTACTTTATCGTGTGTTATTTGATGACACTGTCTATCAAAAAAAGATCAAGTGAAGCAGATGCAAATGTTGTTAAGAACTAACGTGCAGCCTACGGGCCAATCAGATACCCTATTGTAGTATCTACAATTATAGAAAACACAGCAACAGTAAGATTATCATCTGATATGAAGTCAAAATCACGTTTAAAAGAAGCAAGCATATCATATTTTATTATCATTATCCCCATGATCTCTTAAGTATGATTCCATGATGACATGACAGACGCCATACCATTTTGGCAAAATTAGCAAAGTGGGGCTTAACAAAAGAACCTACTTGTACATAATGCACCTTTAGAAGGACTGTGTCCTTTGAAGCTATAAAATACAAACAACTTTGAAGGCAACAGAAGACTGTTTATTTAAGTCACTTCTTTGTCAGGTTCCTGCTGTTCTCCTACAGAAAACGGATTCTATGAGGCTGAGCAGGAAATGCCTTGTGGAAACAGGAAGTCCAAGTGATTCATGTGCTGGGGAATGTAGGGGGGAGAAACGGAGGATAGTGTTTTACTCTTTCTGTTTTTAAAGGGCACTCTATGAATTGATTTATTGTCTAAGAAAATAACACCACACATAGGGAAATTGTTAAGGAAGCTTTTCACTGGAACATTTCCTTCAATACTCCTTTTTGATATGTTTACCTTGTTTTATAGGTTTACTTTTGTTAAGCTAGTTAAAGATTTGTCGTATTAAGACCCCTTTAATATGAATAATCCAAATTGACCTAGAATCTTTGTGACTTTTTTTCCTATTAAAATATTTATATTTCTAAATCCGAGGTATTAAAAGGTGTAGTATCCTGTTTCAAAGGAGATATAGCAGTTTTGCCAAATGTAGACATTGTACAATTGTATGTTACTGGCACGTGTTGTTTACATTTTGCTGTGACATTTAAAAATATTTCTTAAAAAAAGGTTACTGCTAAAGATACATTATCCTTTTTTAAAAAGTCGCCATTCAAATTAAATTAATATAACTAGAAGTTAGAAAGTTTAAAACTTTTCCATATAATGAAAAAAGACCTGATAATTTGACAAATAGCTATAACACTTCCTATTACCAACATAGTTTGGTTAGTATATTCCTTCAGATTAAAATGACTTTTTGTCAGTTATTTTGCATTAAAATATGGCATTCCTAAGATAAAATTGTATATTTTCTCCATCTCATAAATATACATTTTCTTTAAAGTCTTTTTTTTTCAATTTCATAAAAAAGGGATAGTGCATCTTTTAAAATACATTTTATTTGGGGAGGAACATGTGGCTGAGCAGACTTTTGTATAATATTACTTCAAAGATATGTAATGAAGAACAAAAAAAGCCTATTTTTTATAATGTCACTTGAGAGAGCTTCATCAGTACAGTTGGTGGACGTTAATTTGTTTGAATTTGATATTCTTTGAATTTAATCAAGAAACTACCTGGAACCAGTGAAAAGAAAAGCTGGACTTAAATAATCTTAGAGCTAATTGATAATTGTTTCTTTTAAAATCTACTGTATTTATTATAATTTACACCCTTGATGGTGATCTCTTGTTTTGTGTTGTAAATATATTGTTTGTATGTTTCTCTTCTTGCCTTCTGTTATAAGTCTCTTCCTTTCTCAAATAAAGTTTTTTTTAAAAGATCCCTTTTCATACATATGGCTTTGTGTAAATTTGATATCTAATCGAATTCGAAGCTCATGCAGTAGGTGTCACATACCAAAATATATTGCCATTCTTTGTTGAAACAGAAAAATAAACATATTTTGAGTAGTTACTTCTATGCCATTAAAAATAATAAATCCAACAATAATGATTTTAAAGTATTTATGTCAGCCATTATCAAGTAGCAAATACAGGTAAAATTTGTTGCATTTTTAATACCCCAGTGTGGCCTTTTTCATGATATGTTATCATCTTGATGTCAGTATAAAATTTTATGTAAATAGATGTCAATTCCTAACTTTTCTCAACATAAAAAAGTTATTTTAATCAGATTAATGTAATCCCTTGAATATAACAAGCACTCAATAAATATGAATATAAATAATTTATCATGTATTATAACAGTACTATCTACTACAGTGAGAGTCTGACCTCTAAGTATAAAGTGACAGTACATAAATTTAAGAGAAAGGAGTAATTAAATTACCTCACCTTATATGGAAATAATTATTTAATACAACTGTGAGAAATAAGGAGTCTGACTCAGGTAAAGGGAACTGGACCAGACACATCCCCCAGGCCATGTCAGACCTTGTTCCTCTCTGGTCAATTGCTAGCAAAACTTATTAGCCAATAGTTCCTAATGTGTTGCTGTGTATTTGGTTCAATAGTTTAAAATATTTGTTATATTTTCTTTGATCCCCTTAACCTAACTAATAGTGTCATACAAATTAAAGTTACTCTAAGTCATAACAGTATTGCCCTAGATTGTTAAAAATACTGGAGCTAATATCATTGACTATTATAAAATGGACTATCATTTCATAATGCCATACATTTGATAATTTGGTCAGAATTGTGGGAATATCATCGGTATTAGTCATGCTTTCCTGAAAATTGCCTTTGGACTGTAAAATTACAAGATGAACTAGGCACCAGCCATCCTCAAAAAAGAGATGGAGGAATCAATTAGATAATGGTTTTATACTGTATGTTTGATTTCCAAAGTGTAAAGTGGCTATTTCAATAAAAAGCATCAATCTCAGCTTTTCTGAAGAAAGTTTTTCTTCAGAAAAGTAGTTTTTTGCCAGGACTCACAATAAATATCCATTACATTTCCTTAGTGGAGGTGGCTGCTGAAATGGAGATTGCTGCTTTTCATAGATCTGAGAAAGACAGTCTTTAAGATATTTTTATGTTTCATCTTTCTTTTTTTCTAAACGCTGTAATACGAAGGAATTCAGACACTACACATTTTTTGAAACCTAATACTCAACAGATATACTATAGACAACAGTATTATTTTTGATGTGGCATTTCTTTGTGATTTTTTTTTCATTACTGGAAATATGCAATTGTGGGTATATAATTGTAGGCTGACAATGATAAATAATCAAGGTCTTCAAATTACAACCAATTATAATCAGGAACTCAGAGATGCAAGGGGAGGATTTTGAGAGGTAGATTACCATTCCTTTCATAATCAATAATTTTAAAGGGAAAGAATGGGAGAGCAGTCAAGCAAATAAAACAGGATATTGGGAATGTGACTTTTCAGAACCTGCCGATTTCAGAACCTATTCTCATTTTATAACAAAACAACAAAAAAACACACAACTTCTTAAAGGCTTATAAACTGTAGGGTTTAGACAATGCAAATTTGGGAGATCATCTTGATTTACAAAAAGACTTTTAATTAAATTTAACTATTGCAAACATACAATGTACCACATTTTGTTTTAAGTATCTTACATCTGTTAACTAAGTCCTCACAACAACTTTATGGGGTAGGTATTATTGTCCCATTGTAGAGTTGAGGGCACTGGGTCACAGAGAAGTTAAGGTCAAGGTCACCCAGTTAGTGACACTCTAGCTCTCATTTGTACCCACAAACCCAGGCACTAGAATCCCTGTTCTCAAACTTCACCATCACACTGTATTGTGCAACATCCTTTTACATGTCCAGTTTATTAGTACATTATCCGCCCCCCCTTTCTCTGTCCATCAGCATTTTCAAACTGTTTTGAATCAGTTTTCTCTTTTAATCATTGCTGTAATTTAGAAGATTAGGACTCTTATTTTTTCCTAATTCATAGATGAGAAATCTAATTCTTGTAAACATTTATGTTCAATCTTTTAGAATCGTGAAAATTTATGAGTTTATTTTTTTCTGACCAGTGGATGGACACTGGATTGTTTTCATTTGGGGGGTATTATGAGCAATGCTGCTATGAACATCCATGTACAAGTTTTTGTGTTGACATATGGTTTCAGTTCTCTTGGGTATATACCTAGGAGTGAAATTGCTGGATCATAAGGTAACTCTGTTTAACTTTTGAGGAACCCCCAAATTATTTAACACAATGGCCTATTTTACATTCCCACTAGCAATGTATTGGGGGTTCCAATTTCTCCGCATCATCTCCAACACTTGTAATTGTCCCTTTTTTTGTAGCTAAACTAGTGGGTGGGAAGTACTAGCTCATGGTTGTTTTGAATTTCTATTTTACTAATGATTAATGATGTCGAGCATCTTTTCATTTCTTATTGGATGGCTGTACATTTTCTTTGGAGAAATGTCTATGGAAGTCCTTTGCCCATTTTTAAATTGCCTTGCTTGTCTTTTTGTTGTTGAGTTGCAAGTGTTTTTAAATATATTCTGGATACCAGGCCATTATCAGATATATGAATTGCATATATTTTCTCCCATTCTGTGGGTTGCCTTTCGTTTTCCTGATAAGTGGCCTTTGATGCACAAACATTTTTAGCTTCATTGAAGTCTAATTTACTAAATTTTCTTTTGTTGCCAAATCCACTGCCAACAAAGATAGACACCTATGTTTTCTTTTAAGAGTTTTATAGTTTTAGCATTTACTTTTAGGTCTTTGATCCATTTTGAGTTATATACCTTATTTTTTAAATATATACTTCCATGTGTTTGAGTTATTTTTAGAGATAAGAGCTTAATAATTCTTGGACTCCATTTTCTCACGCATGAGCTATTTTCCTGATTTCTAAGTTTGGTTTGCTTCTTTGCCTTCCTGTTGCTGCTTCTTATTGCTTCCTAGCTTCTGATGCTGTTTCTTTTTCTCTTCCCAATGAATCACTTAAATTCTACAATCTTGATGTTTATTATATCTAATATAAACCAAAGAAAACATAAAGTTTATTTTTCTTTTAAGAAATGCCTTTTATTCTGGTGACCTTTTGAAACTAAATTGGAGTTATTTTTCATTTATATGGCTATAAAATTCTACCTCGGTTACCCATTTTTATTTGTCTACTAGTACTTTGCACTTAAAATTTCTGTTGAATTAATGTTCGCGTCTCTGCTTTGGACTTTGTGCCTTCATTGTCAGAATTTCTGCCAAGACTGCTATATTGTACTGTCCAAACTGGTAGCCACATGAATCTATTGAGAATTTAAAATATAACTGGTACAAACAACATGTGTTTTAAGTGTACAATACACAGCAGACTTCAAAGACATAGTATAAAATATATATTCCTATCTAAGTAACAAAGATATATATTGATTACATATTAAAATGATAATATCTAAAATTTATTAGGTTATATAACATGATTAGCATTCATCTTACCTGTTTTCTCTTACTTTCTTAATGTAGCTCCTAGAAAAGTTAAGATTACATATATGCTTGCATTTGTGGTCCACATATTTTCCATTGTGAATGCTGCTTTAGATTGTATTCCTCTCATTTTAAGTTATGTTAATAGGTCTCGCACTACATTCCTTTGGAAATAAGTGGGCTATAAAACCTGAGAAAAATACTATTTGCTCTTGCCAGTATCTTTCTATTGCTGTCACCTAATCTAACATACAGGCAAAAATGCTATGTGGGAGGAGATCTGTGGCATCTTAATGGTTTAAAGATTTAAAGATTTTCTTCTTTTTTATCTTAAAGGCAACTCAAAGTCTCAGATGTTTTATTAACACTATCAGTTGAAAGGACAATTTGCTTATTGCTTCACTCACATCTCCAACTTAGTAAATTCATCATCTGTAAAATGGGCTTTTTTTTTTTCAGCTCTTCCTTTTCTGTCAGTAGAACCACCATTTAGACTCTGGATAAATTATCATGAAATCATCTCTTTTTATTTCCTCTTCATTTTTTATAGTAAGCAGTTAGTACTCCTATTTCTGATTTCAAAGCCATCATATCGCTGCATTTTCTCTTTGGTTGTACTTTCCCTAGTCTCTACCTTAATACTAAATTGAATTTATCCTATATAATAAACGGGTAATATGTAAATCGATCGAATGGCAGAATGATCAGTCGCTATAATACAAGTACTCCTATTTCTGATTTCAAAGCCATCATATCGCTTCATTTTCTCTTTGGCTGTAACTTTCCCTAGTCTCTACCTTAATACTAAATTGAACTTATCCTATATAATAAGAGAGTAATATGCAAATCGACCGAATGGTGGAATGATCGGTTGCTATGACATGCACTGACCACCAGGGGCAGACACTCAACGCAGGAGCTGCCTCCTGGTGGTCAGTGCACTTCCACAGGGGGAGCACTGCTCAGCCACAATTATGATTTTTCATAATTTACCTTCTATATGGATCACTGATGATTGTTTTTATTGTGATATCTGAGACATATTTTGGTAAAAATACAACATATCAAATAATTTTCATTTAGCACATGAATTTTTCTACATCAATGTATTCTATTGGAAAGAAGACAACGTGATTCAAATTAATCTTAGAAAGTGAATTGACCTCGTCTTTTTGAAGATTTAAATAAAGAAAACTATACTGACCATGGAAAAAAATAAGGTGTTGTTTTTGACTATATATGCACTGAACTTGAAGAGTGGCATTTGTTTGTGATTCATGTGTGGGATTGCCTTAGAGATATACCTGCCTGGTGGTTACAATGCTGATTCTGTAGGACTTCAGGAGTTCCAACTTTATTGTCTATTCGCAACTCCACCTGGAGCAAATTGCTTAGTTCTGCCAAGCGTCGGTTTACTCATTTGTTAAATGTGATCACTGTAATTTTTTCGTCGGGGTGTTGTTTCTGTAAGTAATATATGTGGCATCAGAATTAGTACCGAGGAAAAATGAGCAAGTGCAGAAGTCCTTGACTCTCAGTGGGGTTATGTCCCAAGAAACTCATCATACATTGAAAATATTGTAAGTAAAAAATGCATTCATACTACACCTTAGAGCAGTGGTTCTCAACCTTGGCTGCACATTAGAATCACCTGGGAATCTTTTTAAAATCCTGATTTCTAGACCTCATCCTCCGTAAATTCTGTTTCTTTGTTACTAATGTTGTGGCTTCACCCCATAACAAAGAAACAGAATTTCCGGAGGATGAGGCCCAGAAATCAGGATTTTAAAAAGATTCCCAGGTGATTCTAATATACAGCCAAGGTTGAGAACCACTGCCTTAGAGTATTGGTGGTTCACCTCGTGATCTCTGATCACTGCTGCCCAGCTTCATGAGAGTGTCCTATCCCGTATCCCTCACCCAGGGAAAGATCAAAATTAAAAATAGGGTTTCTACTATGTGAGATTGATTGCTTTCGCACCATGGTAAAATCATACGTCAAACCATTGTAAATCAGGGGCTGTCTTTTCTCAACTTTTCTGTGTTTTTTGCTTGTTACCAAATGTTCTGAGAAGCGTTTTTGTTTTGTTTTGTTTTGGTTTGGTTTTTTTTTGCAGGAGGTGGGTGGGGGAGTTTTCTCTATCTCCAGTTTGGTGAATGTTAAACTAGTTCCATCTGGGAACAAGAACACCTGAGATGATTTCTTGATCTTAAATAAATCACTCCCTGATTTTGAATAGTCATCAGTTCTCCTTCTAATACCTTCTTTTAACATGCTAAAGAGTAAGTCTACATTATATTTTTAGCACCTGACATGTTTTGGTCATGGTGGAGGTAATATCAAATCCCTCTTTATTTATACTTTACGAATTAAAGTAAACTTAACATTCAGTTTTTTGGTGCGTATTTTAAATGGTTTGATTTTTTCTTCATTGCTTGAGTTATCGGACTAACTGGTGAAAATATCCAACTTCATTCCTTTATTTTTGTATTTTATTTACCTCATTCAAATTTTAAGTATTTCCGTGTATTTTATACCTTCACTAGAGGCCCAGTGCATGGATTCGTGCACTGGTGGGGAGCATTGTCTGCGGGGATCGGCCTGCTGTGGGAGTGCCGCTCATTCCGGTCAGCCGAGCGGCACTCTCACTGTGAGAGCTCACTGACCACCAGTGGTACAGTCCCTAGGCCTGGCCTGTGATCAGAGCCATCTTCCCTGGCTGCCCACAGCTGGTCCCGCCCCTTGCCGCCACCAACCCCTTGTTCCCCGTTTGCCATCGAGTGATCGGAGCCTGCCAAACAAGGGGGGAACCAAGAAGTTGGCCATTCCACCTGCTCGCCAGCCCCACTCCCCCCACCACCCACCCCTAGTTCCCCGTTCACTATCAGGCGATTGGAGCCTGACAGCCAGGAAAGGGACTGAGAGGTCGGCTTTTCCCACCTGCTAGCCGGCCCTGCCCCCGCCATGGGTCGCCCTCTCTGTGTGGGGCGACTGGTGGGGTGGGGGCCTTGGCCTGGCACCCTCTGCATCCCCCACCACCCACCCCCAGTTCCCCGTTTGCCATCGGGCGATCATAGCCTGCCTGCCGGGAAAGGGACTGAGTGGTGGTCAGTGTGCCTCATAGTGACTGGTCAAGTGGTCGTTTTGGTTGTTCCCCCATTAGGGTCAATTTGCATATTACCCTTTTATTATATAGGATAGAGGCCCAGTGCACAGGTCGGGGCCGGCCGGCCTGCCCTGATGGGGGCCCCAGATTGGGGTGGGGGCCCCTGCTGGGGGGCAGGGCTGGCCAGAACAAGGGGGCGCAGGCGGTTTGTAGGTCGCCCACGCCCCTGCTGGGGTTAGGGCTAGCCAGGGCAAAGGGCTGCAGTCATTCTGGTCTCTGGTCATTCTGGTTGTTCCACTGTTTCAATCTCTGGGCTTTTATTATATAGGATATATGCAGAGTGGTTAATTCTCAGTAGAATATTTTTCTACTATGAAAATAGGTAAAAAAAAAAAAAAATCCCAGGAAAAGGCTGCCCCAGGAATTCAAAAATGTCCAATTTCTAATGTCCTGGGAGTCTTTTTCCAATAATAATTTGAATTAAAATTTTTAAATGAGATTTTTATTTTTGGTTAACTCCCTAAATCTTATTGATTTTTTAACCTACTTTATTGAAGTATAATTCACATACAAAAATCCACTCCTTATATATGTACAGTTTGATGAATTTTCACAAATGTGTACAGCACCATCTCGATATAGAATATTTCTGTCACTCCAAAGAGTTACCCTCCTGCTCCTTTTTAAACAAGTTCCCACTCCCACTCCCCACCGAGCCCTAGGCAATCATTCATCTGTTTTTTGTTACTAGGCATTCGCTTTGATTTTTCTAACATTTTATATAAATACATCATTTAAAAAGAATCTGATATTTTCTGTCTTGATTTTTTTTTCCATTCAGAAAATGCTTCTAGATCCATATATTTGTGTATCAGTAATATGGTATTTTTTATTGCTGGATAGTGTTTCATTGTATGGATATGCCACAATTTGTTTACGCATTCATCTATTGATGGAAATTTTGGTGATTTCCAGGTGTGGGTGATTATGAGTAAAACTGCTATGCATTTTCTATACCAGTCTTGGTAGACATTTATTTCTTTGGGGTAAATATCTAGAAGTGGAATAGTTGAGGAGTATGCTGTTTGTTTAACTATGTAAGAAACTGCCAAGTTATTTTGAATGCTTATTACTTTACATTCTCATTAACAACTAGAGGCCCGGTGCACAAAAATTAGTGCACTCGGCGAGGGGTCCCTCAGCCCGGCCTGTGCCCTCTCCAAGTCTGGGACCCCTCGAGGTATGTCCACCTGCTGGCTTAGGCCCGCTCCCCAGGGGATTGGGCCTAAGCTGGCAGTCAGACATACCTCTGGCAGCCCAGGAGCCCTTGGGGGATGTCCAATTGCCAGCGGGGACCAGGCCTAAGCTGCAGTTGGACATCCTTAGCGCTGCTGAGGAGGCAGAGGAGGCTCCTGCCATCACTGCTGTGCTGGCAGCCATCAGCCTGGCTTGTGGCTGAGCAGAGCTCCCCCTGTGGGAGGGGACTGAGCACCAGGGGGCAGCTCCTGCATTGAGCATCTGTCCCCTGGTGGTCAGTGTGTGTCATAGTGACCAGTCATTCCCAGTCATTCTGCTGTTAGGGTCAATTTGCATATTACCCTTTTATTATAT
>NW_005364372.1:4002633-4004193 GCF_000412655.1 Myotis brandtii | reverse complement strand
TTAGGGTCAATTTGCATATTACCCTTTTATTATATAGGATAGAGGCCCAGTGCACAGGTCGGGGCCGGCCGGCCTGCCCTGATGGGGGCCCCAGATTGGGGTGGGGGCCCCTGCTGGGGGGCAGGGCTGGCCAGAACAAGGGGGCGCAGGCGGTTTGTAGGTCGCCCACGCCCCTGCTGGGGTTAGGGCTAGCCAGGGCAAAGGGCTGCAGTCATTCTGGTCTCTGGTCATTCTGGTTGTTCCACTGTTTCAATCTCTGGGCTTTTATTATATAGGATATATGCAGAGTGGTTAATTCTCAGTAGAATATTTTTCTACTATGAAAATAGGTAAAAAAAAAAAAAAAGTTCCCAGGAAGAGGCTCTCCCAGGAATTCAAAAATGTCCAATTTCTAATGTCCTGGGAGTCTTTTTCCAATAATAATTTGAATTAAAATTTTTAAATGAGATTTTTATTTTTGGTTAACTCCCTAAATCTTATTGATTTTTTAACCTACTTTATTGAAGTATAATTCACATACAAAAATCCACTCCTTATATATGTACAGTTTGATGAATTTTCACAAATGTGTACAGCACCATCTCGATATAGAATATTTCTGTCACTCCAAAGAGTTACCCTCCTGCTCCTTTTTAAACAAGTTCCCACTCCCACTCCCCACCGAGCCCTAGGCAATCATTCATCTGTTTTTTGTTACTAGGCATTCGCTTTGATTTTTCTAACATTTTATATAAATACATCATTTAAAAAGAATCTGATATTTTCTGTCTTGATTTTTTTTTCCATTCAGAAAATGCTTCTAGATCCATATATTTGTGTATCAGTAATATGGTATTTTTTATTGCTGGATAGTGTTTCATTGTATGGATATGCCACAATTTGTTTACGCATTCATCTATTGATGGAAATTTTGGTGATTTCCAGGTGTGGGTGATTATGAGTAAAACTGCTATGCATTTTCTATACCAGTCTTGGTAGACATTTATTTCTTTGGGGTAAATATCTAGAAGTGGAATAGTTGAGGAGTATGCTGTTTGTTTAACTATGTAAGAAACTGCCAAGTTATTTTGAATGCTTATTACTTTACATTCTCATTAACAACTAGAGGCCCGGTGCACAAAAATTAGTGCACTCGGCGAGGGGTCCCTCAGCCCGGCCTGTGCCCTCTCCAAGTCTGGGACCCCTCGAGGTATGTCCACCTGCTGGCTTAGGCCCGCTCCCCAGGGGATTGGGCCTAAGCTGGCAGTCAGACATACCTCTGGCAGCCCAGGAGCCCTTGGGGGATGTCCAATTGCCAGCGGGGACCAGGCCTAAGCTGCAGTTGGACATCCTTAGCGCTGCTGAGGAGGCAGAGGAGGCTCCTGCCATCACTGCTGTGCTGGCAGCCATCAGCCTGGCTTGTGGCTGAGCAGAGCTCCCCCTGTGGGAGGGGACTGAGCACCAGGGGGCAGCTCCTGCATTGAGCATCTGTCCCCTGGTGGTCAGTGTGTGTCATAGTGACCAGTCATTCCCAGTCATTCTGCTGTTAGGGTCAATTTGCATATTACCCTTTTATTATAT
>NW_005364372.1:3996687-4002568 GCF_000412655.1 Myotis brandtii | reverse complement strand
GTGCCTGGCCAGCCTGGGTGAGGGGCTGAGGGCCATTTTCAGGTTGGCCACACCCCCTTCAGGGAGGGGGGTCCTACTGGGGTGCCTGGTCAGCCTGGATGAGTGGCTGATGGCTGTTTGCAAGCTGGCCAAGCCCCCCAGCAGGGACCCTCACCCCATAAGGGTGTGGCCAGCCTGGGTGAGGGGCTGATGGCTGTTTTCAGGCTGGCCACACCCCCTTCAGGGTGGAGGGGTCCTGCTGGGGTGCCTGGCCAGTCTGGGTGAGTGGCTGATGGCAGTTTTCAGGCTGGCCAAGCCCCCCAACGGGGACCCTCACCCCATGAGGGTGTGGCCAGCCTTGGTGAGGGGCTGATGGCTGTTTGCTGGCTGGACACAGCCCCTTCAGGGTGAGGGTCCCCACTGGGGTGCCTGGCCAGCCTGGAGGAGGGGCTGATGACTGTTTTTAGGCTGGCCACAGCCCCTTCAGGGTGGGGGTCCCCGCTTGGGTGCCTGGCCAGCCTGGGGGGGCTGATGGGGGCTGATGGCTGTTTGCAGGCTGGCCACGGCCCCCAGCCACCCAAGCTCCCAGTGGAGGCTGGCTGGAAGCAGGTATCTGGGATTTATTTATCTTCTATAATTGAAACTTTGTTGCCTTTAGTGGAGGCCACAGCCGGCCAGGGCAGGCAGGAAGCTTGGCTTTCTCCATTGGTGGGGCAACCAAGCCTCCTGCTTGTTCCAGCTCCGTGGCCACCATCTTGGTTGAGTTAATTTGCATATAGTCGCTCTGATTGGCTGGTGGGCGTGGCTTGGGGCGTAGCAAAGGTATGGTCAATTTGCATGTTTCTCTTTTATTAGATTATATGTCTTTAGAGTTCCTGTTTCCAACACTTGGTATTGTCAGGTAATTTTTAAACATTATGAATTCTAGTGGATATGGGGTAGAATCTCAGTGTGCTTTTATGCTGTGCTTTCCTAATGTTGTCTCTTCATGTGCTTATTGGCGATTTGTGTATCTGATTTGGTAAATTGTTAATCCCACTATGTTGCATGCTTTTTATTGGAGTGTCTTTTTATTACTAAATATAAGAATAACATATATTCTGCACTTAATCCATTTCTAGATATGTATGTTGCATTTTTTTTACCTGACCCATAGCATGTCTTTTATGATGAAGAACAGAATGTTTTAATGTTGATGGATCCCATTCTATCAATTTTTTCTTCTATGGTGAGGGCTCTAGTGTCCTATCTAAGGAAGATTTGCTTCTATGTTTTCTTCTAGTTAGTTTTTACATTTAAGGTAAAGCCATCTTGAGCCAGATAATTTTGTGTATGATGTGAAGAAAGGTACCCAAAATTTTCAGCACTAGTTAAAAAAAAAAAAGTTATCTTTGTTCGTTTGAATTATTCTAGGGCCATTTAAAAATCATTTGAAAACATATATGTGACCAAATTTCTGAATGCTTTCTTTTATTCCATTGATCTATATGTCTAACTTTGCACCATTACAACAGAATCTGGATTACTATTGCTTTATAGCAAATCTTAAAATCAAATGGTGTATTTTAGGTGCTAGACAATTTACATTTGTTGTATTTCTTTAAAGATGGTTGATCATGTCGATCCTCTTAAGACTTTAAGTTCTGTTGGAGAAGGTCTGCAGTGGTCTCTCTCTCTCTCTCTCTCTCTCTCTCTCTCTCTCTCTCATTCTCTGGGGTTCATTGATTGTCCTGTGTGTTTACAGAGATGGATAAAGTCAAAGATTTATCAGTCTTAGCCTAGGCCCTGGGACAGGAATGAGGATGGAGAAGGAACATGGGATCCAGTAGGGGTGTGAAGGGCTCAATGCATTTGAGGGGAGGAGGGTGGAGAGATGGCTCAGCTCACTCCTAGGTCTGGCTTCACTTTAGAAGTTGGTCACTTACTGGCTCCTACCACATCAGATCTTTTTTTTTTTTTTTTGGCTTGACCATTTTCTCCCAGGTCTTTGATTTCCTAGATATTTGCTTATCTCTACATTCAAATATTGATTTTGAAGGTAGACATGGGGAAACAAACATTCATAATTGTGTATTGATTTCTGGTATGGTCCACAAACAGACTGAACGGGCATTGCTAACCCAGATATATTGGCTAACATTTTGTCATCCTATAATTATATGGAATAAACCGAGTAAAAAATAATAATACTGATAACTTTCCAAAATCTCAGTTTAAAATTAGATTGTTTTCTTTATCTTTCTTTCATTAAATGTCCCTGAATTGGGTGTGTTTTTGTAGTTAAAGATCATGTATACTATAATTTTATTGAGTCATGGTTCATTAATGCAGTCAGCTCTTTCATATAGCAAGACATAATAAATCTAGTGGAAATTCTTAAATTCAAGTTAGAAAGGCATGAATAATGGGATATTTATAACATCTGAATGCCGGCTACCATAAATGTCATTTTCATCAAAAAACATATTGAGTACCACTTACATTTTGTATATTATATTAGATATTTAGTATATGTTACATAATTCTGTTTAAGCCGATAAGCCATAGTGGACACTGATTCTGGATTTACTGTGTCTCTCAGTTAAAATTATAATGCGATCCTCTGATTTAGGATCCCTATGAAAGCAGTTTCTTTGTCCTTATTTTTCCACCATAATGCTTCTAAGATAACAATTACTATTTTATCGTTCCCGTTCTTTATATTAGAATTCAGTGCTAATGAAAACCCTGACTGGTAAACATTAGTAGTACCTACCAACCCACAGAAAGTCTTCTAGATACATGCAGGTATGGATTTGTTTAAAATTGTATCGTCTTAAGTAAGAACCTAGAACTACCATGACAAACTTAGAGAAAAGTATGTTATTGGATGAGAAATGGTGGGGAATATAGGAAAAGAGTTTTCTCAATAGATGCTTAAGACTTCATGCCTTTTTTTCCCCAATTTATTTATTAATTTTTAATGGGGAGGTAGGATAGAAAGCTGATGGAAAGTGAGCAATACATTTTATTTTAACTTTGATTCAGAAGTACTGAGGTGCTGAGTTAATTTGATGTAAAAAGGTGTCCTTAAAGCAGTCAGAATGTTGGCTCAAGTTAAAGTGTTGGTAGTGGGGCTTACTTTTTCATCCTCTCTAATGACCATGGACTTTTGGATGGCTCCTAAAGTGGACTGGGAAGTCCTTACACACTTGGCATTAAAGTCCAGGCCCCAGGAGTTTATGTGGCTCTGCAGCTTCTGAATCTTGGATGGTGTGTTGATACTGTATATTTTTTAATGGTTACGTTTTTCCCTGACTCGTATAAAAGATTTACTGTTACAGTTTGTGTGTGGCCAGGCCATGGCATATGGGAAAGCTGTTTCCTGCTATTTAATTTAATTAGCCCCATCACGTGCCAGCCTTCGGGCATGTCACTCTGGGCCTCTGAGGCTCTTTGTCTGTCAGAGAGATGGACAATATCTTGGCTTTGTTTGGTTGCTGGGCATGCTGCAGATAAAGCCACTGAGATTCTGACTGTTTGTTTAACCAAATCTTTGCATTTTTACCATTTGGCTTTGATTTTCTTTTACAAAAATACATGACATTTTGGTCTTGGGAAGGTGAAAAATAAATATTGAGAAGCTAAAGAAGAGCAGTTGCTCTTTGTGGTTTAATATAGTGTTGAGAATGTTGTCATTTTCTATTCAGAGATTTTTAGTTATTTTGTTACTGGTTTGTTAGTAGATATTCAAGATAATCATCATTGAATCATTTTAACTCTAACTTAGCGGACAAACTGTCATTTTAAATCAAGCCTCCTTTTTTGGTTCATGGGCTATAATTTGATGTGATTGCTTCATCTTGACAAATCTCCAAATCTTTCAGTGCATTTATTGTTGAAGAAAGAAATATTTCTTTTGATATTTTGGATGATATTTTCATTTGTATTTGTTTTGTTCTCACAGAAAGGACAGTGGTTAACACATTTAGTCAAGAACTGTTCCTAATATTTTAGTCTGTATTAGAAGGTCAAAGATATTTTTAAATTGTTCTCTTTTAATTGATATGTTCATAATTTAAAATTTCTCATTAATCATATGTCACAATTAAATCCCTAATATTTTTCAAGATTTAAGATTATTCAAGAACATTTGAAAATAGAGGATTAAAAATATATTCTGCAGTGTAGGAATCTGATATGCAATGAGGACGTTTGCATACACTTTCAGCTTAATTAACAGCAACCTCCTTAGTCAGAGTGACTTGTCAAAGGTGATAAACTCCTTTGAATACCTACTTTTAAAATTAGATGTTCCAGGTGTAAGATTCTTAAATAATTTAGACACATGCACAGTTTAGAATTACAAGAGGATTTGCACGTGGACTTAATAAGGCGGAGAGAGAGTTAAATTAATTAAATCACACAGAACATCCAGTCATTGTGTCCCACTGTGTTAGGTGCCAAGACAGAGACCCTACCCTCTGACATCTCTTGGCCTTTGGAGCAGCCCACAGGACCTACACTGAATAAGTGACAGTCAGTATCAAAGGAAATATCATCGTCCTAAAGCTAATAGATCTACTACTTTTCAGTAGATTAGGAATTTTTAAGAGAATTATTGCAGATTTGACTTTGATACAGTTTGCCAATTAGATCCTTACCTTTGACAGTTTTTAATTTAAAAAAGTGAAGGGATAAAAGAAAAGGAAATTAAAACCCAAATATGTGAATCCTCTTAAGCAACATCATTCTTAAACATAATTTACATTCATAATACAGACATTTCTAAAGATCCCAGCATTAATATGGCTACCACCAGCCATGCAAAGTATGTTTTATTATAGACCCATGAGATACGTGGACTTTGTGTTTTGTTTAAGGACAAGCAAATGTCACCAACAAAATGAAAGCTGTGCTGTTTATCTCCTAATGCTTTTCATCATGAGTTCTTCAGTGCAATTGTATTTCAATTTTCAATCACTGAGCCTATTTTCAGATTCATTTTTGTATTCTGTAGTTTTTATATATGATTTATACTTTATTTTTATTTTATTTTAAATTTATATTTAAAGTGTGTATTTTTCTGAGGGCATACACACCACCACCATGCATTGGTTTTTGAACACGGTAGTATCCATTTAAGAAAATTAACTTTGCTGGAAAGTTTTTAAGTATAAATATATTTTTAATATTGAGACACACCCATATCCGCTACAAAAAAAATAAGCTTATGGCAGATATATGGTAATTCTTCATAAAGCTTTGCTTTTCAGTGTTGATGTTTTATTGAAAATGTTATGAGGTATAATGTGACTGAGGTTGAAATGGAATTATATTGAGGTGACTGAATTCCAAACTAGAGATCTGCTTAAGATTTTTTTTTAAGGAAAGTATATCCATTATTAACTTAAAGGAAGAGCCTTGAATATAGGTATCAAAATGGTACAACTTGGTTTCTTCTAGAAAATAGAGCCCTTGTAAAATCCTTTTTTTTTTTTTACAAAAACTAATTATGGTGAAGGTACTTATGCAATTTCAAATAAATAGAAAAAAACTGGGACAGCAGAGTATTTGTAATTATTACAAATAATTGGATGTATAGCAAACAATTCACATTTTCTTTACATGTCAGCATACATTGTTTTTCATATACTCTTATGGGTGTGTTAACTATGTATGTAAATTGCCCAATGTCATCTATTCTTTTTTATAATTGCAGCTTAACTTAATAAACAGTAATAGTTCAGAACAATTCAATAAATGTGTACTGAACAACTACATATGCCTGGGACTTCTGCCAGGGAATCAGAAGGTGACCAGAGAGTACAAGCTAATGAGGTAGCCATATGGACTTCAAAATTTATAGTTGCTTTGAGAAATGGACAGGTAAACAAATGAAGAAAATCAAGTAGCATTTATG
>NW_005364372.1:3960314-3996627 GCF_000412655.1 Myotis brandtii | reverse complement strand
TATGATCTGTGTAGGTCTTGACCAAAATCTTACAGCTTCTAGGTTGATGAACTAGAATCCAAACCCACATCCATTATCCAGGTTCTTTCCAATAACCATTGCTACCTGCGAGTAGAAAAGACTGAAAGTGAATGGGATCTTTAAGTGCCAATTCTACAGCTGATTGGCCTCTGCCAAATTGCTTCCATTGGTAATTATAATAATTGACATGTTTATTTGTTTTATGACAATGAAGAAGATTTATCAAAGAGACTGCCTACTTTTTTTAAAAAGAAGACTGAGAGGGCTTTTTTGTTTTCTTACTTATTTACTAAAAGGGGAGAATATTGCAGGCAGAAAGAAAATTTTTAATTCTTATATTGTTACTAGAGGCCCAATGCATGCACTGGTGGGGTCCCTCGGCCTGGCCTGCAGGGATCGGGCCAAAACCAGCTCTCCTACATCCCCTGAGAGGTCCCAGATTGTGAGAGGGCAATTCTCGGGTGACACACCCTGGGATCAGGCTCCCTCCTCTCTGGTTCCGGGTGCATCACCTGAGAAACGCCACTGCCAAGTGACTCCAACTTGGCAGCTCCTGTGTTGAGCGTCTGCTCCCGGTGGTCAGTGCATGTCATAGCTGCTGGCTGGTCGGTCGGCTGGTCGCTTAAGCTTTTAGAAATAAGCTGGAGTTATCAACATTGAAGTCAAGATATGGAGGTTGAGTTTTCTACATGTAATATATGTTAATAATGCCTCCATTTATGGAACTTTTTTAATGTGGTAAGAAAACATAAAATTTAGCATCTTAACTATTTTTAAGCGTACAGTACAGCAGCGTTAACTATATGCACATTGTTGTACAACAGATCTCTAAAGTCTCTCATCTTGCAAAACAGGGACTCTATACCCATTGAACAACACCCCATTTTCCCCTGGTAACCATTTGCTACTTAATGGTTGTTCGAATTTTTTACTATTTTAGATATCTCATATACATGGTATCATGCAGTATTTATCTTTTGTTACTGGCTTATTTCACTTAACATAAGGTCCTCAAGGTTTATTCATTGTCATAGTATATGTCAAGATTTCTGTCTTTTTAAATGGTTGTGTAATATTTCATTATAGATATACATTACTGAGATACACATACTTTCTTTATCCATTTATCCATCAGTGGACATTTAGGTTGTTTCCATCTCTTGGCTATTGTGAATAATGCTACATTGAACAGGAGTGTGCAATTATCTCTTTGACATTCTGTTTCCAATTTTTTTTGGATATATACCAAGAAGTGGAATTGCTGTATTGTAGGTTAACTTTTTTTCCCCAGTAACTTCCATATTGTTTTTCATTGTAGATGCACCAGTTACATTTCTACTAACACTGCACAAGAGTTCTTATTTCTTTACATCCTTGCCAGCATTTGTTACTTTTTGTTTGGCTGTTTATTTTGATAACTAGAGACCCGGTGCACAAAATTTGTACACAGGTGTGTGTGTGTGTGTGTATGTGTGTGTGTGTGTGTGTCTGTGTGTGTGTGTGTGTGTGTGTGTCCCTCAGCCGAGCCTGCACCCTCTCAAATCTGGGACCCCCCGAGGGATGTCCGACGGCCCTCTCACAATCCAGGACTGCTGGCTCCCAACTGCTTGCCTGCCTGCCTGCCTGATTGCCCCTAACCCAGTGGTCGGCAAACTGCAGCTTGCGAGCCACATGTGGCTCTTTGGCCCCTTGAGTGTGGCAACGAAGTTTCAATCGCACTGTACGTGCGCACCCGCACATGGTATTTTGTGGAAGAGTCACACTCAAGGGGCCGCAGTTTGCTGACCACTGCCCTAACCACTTCTGCCTGCCAGCCTGATCACCCCCTAACCACTCCCCTGTCCACTTGATTGATGCCTAACTGCTTCCCATATGGCCCGATTGCCCCTAACTGCCTTCCCTTGCCAGCCTGGTTCCCCCCAAGTGCCCTCTCCTGCTGGCCTGATTGCCCATAACTGCCCTCCCCTGTCAGCCATCTTGTGACAACATGGGGATGGCCATCTTGTGTTTTGGAGTGATGGTCAATTTGCATATTACCTCTTTATTAGATAGGATGGTCAATTATCAGGTATGAAGTGATATCTTATGTGGTTTTGATTTGCATTTTCCTGATGCTTAGTGGTGTTAAGCATTTTTCCATATGCATCTTAGCCATTTGTATTTGTCTTTGAAGAAACATCCATTTAAATCCTTTGCACATTTTTTAATCAGGTTATTTTTTGTTGTTATTGATGTTGAGCTGTTGGGATTTTTTATACATTTTGATTGTTAATCCCTTATTGTATATATGATTTGCCAATATTTTCTCCCATTCTCTATGTAGATTGCCTTTATACTTTGTTAATTATTTCCTTTATTGTAGAAATGTTTTTAAGTTTCATGTAGACTCATTTGACAAGTTTTACTTTTATTGCCAGTTATTATGGAACTGTTTTTAATTTTCAAATTTTATTTACTCTAAAATAAGAGAGCAGCATTATGCTAAGTGAAATAAGTCAGAGAAAGATAAATAACACATGATCTCACTCATTTGTGGAATATAGTGAACAACGTAAACTGATGAACAAAAATAGATCCAGAGACAGAGAAGCATCGAACCAGTCAAACTACTTCAGAGGGAAGGCGGGGGCTGGGGGTGGGGATCAACCAAAGGACTTGTATGCATGCATATAAGCATAACCAATGGACACAGACAACAGGGGTGAGGGCATGTGCTGGGGGATGGGGGTGGCCAGGGAGAGGTCAATGGGGAAAAAGGAGACATATGTAATACTATATGTAATACTTTAAACAATAAAGAATTTTTTAAAAAGAGAGCAGCAATCACTAACTCATGAGGATCAAAAAAACTATTAATTTTATTGGCAACTGAAAAATGTTATCAAAGCTATAATAAATTCTAAAAGGGCCTTGATTAACACAGAAACTAATACTTTCTATTTTTTTATTCTTTTTTTATATTTTATTGATTTTTTACAGAGAAGAAGGGAGAGGGATAGAGAGTTAGAAACATCGATTAGAGAGACCGATCAGCTGCCTCTTGCACACCCCCTACTGGGGATGTGCCCGCAACCAAGGTACATGCCCTTGACCAGAATTGAACCTGGGACCCTTCAGTCCACAGGCCGATGCTCTATCCACTGAGCCAAACCGGTTCGGCGAGAAACTAATACTTTTTAGATGATTTAAAGGCATATGTTGAATTATGTACTAATAATTATGCTTTTCCTTTGAGCTAGATGTCCAGTTTTTAAATGATGCATCTCTTAATTTTAAACATAAGATCAAGGTCCTAAAAGCTGATATGGATTGTTTATTTTTCAATAGCTTGAGAATCTTATTTCCTACTCCAAAAGACAGTTGGCTTATAAAGTAATCACATACGTGTGTGTGTGTGTGTGTGTGTGTGTGTGTGTGTGTGTAGAGAGATACTGTATGTATTTGTTTCTATATATGTATATATATGTAACACAGCCTGACATATAAAGATGATAAATTTTTACACATTTATTGACAGCTATCATGCAGTTGGACCAATATTGAATAACCATCCTATTTTTAAAGTTTTTCTTTTACTTTCATATGGTTTCTTTCAAAAATCTAACTGTAAAAAGTAAATGCTTATACGGTGTTAAAAAGTCAAATGAATATTTACTATTTTGAACCAGTATGGACAAATAGATTTTTCACCTATGTGGGTGGAGGAAGGTAGGAGAAACACATCATAAGCTGACAGAATTTTTTATATTCCTTATGAGTGAAAATAATCCAACTACGTTAGTCACAAGATAAATGTAAAAATAGTGAGTGCCAGTATTTAAAGTTTTATAGAAATCAATATTTAAAATGGTACAGAATGACAAAGTTTTATTATTGGCAGTAATGCTATTAATGACAATAACAACAAGAAAGTCTGTCTGTATGGAGTTAAAAAATCCCAAAGACCATGCCTAGCAATTTACATATATTCTATCATTTAATCATCATCTCTTAATTATAGATGAAGCATTGAAGGCTGCAGAATAGTGAAATAGTTGCACAGGTCTAGAAATTAGTAGAACTCAGATTCCAACTCCAATCCAAATCCAGGAAAGTGGAGAGATGGCTTGGAGTTTCACAGTCTCTGTTACAACAGAGACTCAGATCTGACTCATAGACCACTGAATAAATTCAAAATGTGCTTCTTCATCTTCAAAGCAGAAAGCCATGTACTACTGTGCTGAATTTTCAACCATGTCTTTCTTTCTCCTCCCAGTAACTTTGATGAGAATGTGCTAGCACGTGTAGAAGGAAAAGTCAAAGTGAAACCAAAAATGAGTGAGGCAGAAGTCTATGTATGAATGGCTTCACAGTTGTGGCCCTGCGTTTTCTCTTCGTATGAAATATATTCCTACCCTCTTAATTCTATTTAACTCTAGCTCATAAAACTTAGTGGTCACACCTTATAAGACATTGCAAAATGTCATTTATGGGATACTCAACACTTCACTGCTTACTTTTCATAATGGTGAGATTTACTTTACTTACTAAATTTGTATTTGATTTGCAATATATGTCCACTTCCTTTGTCTCTTAACATATATAAAGAACACAAATTTAAATAGTTACATTGGCAAAGCCTCTTTGCTGTTGGCTGAACTACCCTTAACCTACCCAGTGAATTGCACAGTTTTTACTCTGAATACCAACATTTATACAAAGTCATTCTCTCTCTCCTGTTCATAATTATACTAAAACACTCAGTTTAAAAGAAAGGTTGGGATCCTCTCTCCTTAATACGTAAAAATATTTATAAAATAATGTTAACTAAGCTGGTTTATATCTTCATTTCTTTACTTGTTAATTGCTTATCATATAACTATAGCATGCAGGATATTGTTTTAAGTGTTGAGTACATTCCTGTGCAGTTCTGATAAAGTTATAATCTGGGAAGAGGATAAATCACACACACTAATAATTATTAGATAAAATATGTTAGGTACCACATGATAGGGACAGATATAATAGTATTGGGGGGGTTACCTGTTTATATAATATAACTATTAAAGATGGAATTTTCCAAATGCTCTATAACCTGATACAAATATAGTTAATGAACATTTATGCTTTCTAATCCCATTGAATTCTTAATTCATCTTATTAAATGCTATTTCTATGTATAAGGATTTCCTAGGTCAACACATTTTCCAGCACAAGCAACATATTCTTCAGTATATGAGCTAGTAAGTAGCACTAATTCAATTGTTTTAAGTAGATATCATTTAAAGAAGTGTTCCATTCAACTCACTGGTCATACTGGTTCTCTTTATGTATATTTTCTTGCAAAACCACAGACTAGTTTAAGATTCTAAAAAACACAAATATTCAGATGTGTAAGACTTAATTTACAACTTTTTAAAAAATAATTGATATTGTCATAGAACTCTTATTGATGAGACAGGAATTTCTACATTGGGGTAAATAACACATGTGCTATTTAAACTTATTTGAGTGACTTTTGTATTCTTTCATTTTTACAAGTCAAGGCATTTTAGTATATATGTAATATATTATTTCGCCAACATAGTCAATATTCGGGTATCTTTAATATTCACTGAGAAGTAGAACTTTTCAGTATATGAAGAACAGATCCAAGGAGGTGACCTCAAGGGCTTAAGGTTAATTAATGGCCTAAGATAGCCTGACTGAAAATAAATAAGAATTCAGAAAGGGAGGTAGGGGGGAGCTGTGTATTTCTTCAGGGTTTCACAGCTTGTTAGATGGATGTATTTTATGTTTTCTCACAAAGGAGACTTTTCCTCTATTGTATATTGAGGTGTGGTCTCTTGTAATAAAGAACGTTTTAGTATTTACCTAATAAATTTCCCCATTATCTACTATAAAGTCTGGCTAGATGTTCTTTTTACTTTACAGACTTTTTCCATAATATAATATGTGAAGGAGTGAGGTGGCTCAGATTTCCCTTTCTAAGCTAACTAAAAGCAAGAAAATCCCAAAACAGCCTATATAACTTGAAAATTGAATAAAAATGACAATATATATGATTTTACGCATTGTGTAAGTGTATACTATTTAAAATAATTTTCTCTATTTAAAGTAAATGGTCATCATTTTGATTTACTCTATTTTTAATTACCTTAGTTTATTATCAACAAGGAGAATAAACAATCGGATTTAAAAAACAATACCAAGAAGTATCATATTGTCAGAGAGCAAGAAAAGTGGGAGGGAAAATGCTATTGCATAAAGCTACCAGGGACACAGGAAATGCCTGTCTGTAAACTCCTAAATAATGAATGTTCCAGTTCTAGCATATTTTATACAAATTTTGTGAATAATATGCAAGTGTACAACCGATGATTTGGTTAACTCTAATTTCTGTTTCATATTTAAATCAGTTGTTTCAGAAATAATATCACATGTGACACTTATCTTGCTGATAAAAGCAACTCATGAAAGGTTTCCTGTTTATTATTTCTCATCGTTTTCCTTTCTTATTTTGATATTGAATTCTGGGCTCACTTCTTAGAGTTGGCATATCATATTTTCCTTTTGTCATCTTCCTGAACTTCCTTCTTCCAATGTACAGCTACATAACCTCACAATTCCTTTCAAATAGGAGGTAATTGGTTATACAACAAGATCATACTGCTTCCACAGAAAATCTAGAAGAAGCACACATTCAGTGGGAATGTCTTTTAGTTTATCTTTAAATTGGAGCAGGGCAGAGGTCATTAGCTGAAAGGAAGTCAAAATGACAAGGACCCCTACCAGTTGCAAGGAAAGGTTAAGACAAGTAATATCTTTCTAGGAGACACTTGGACTGTTAGCTACCTGGCACAGACTGTTTTTCCACTGAAATAAATTAGAACATCTCTGACTTGGTAAAAGTAAGGAGAAGGTAGTCTAACTTAATGGAAGTCTCAATTACAGTCTACTTTAAAAGTGATTCCAATTTTATTGCTTCTCAACCTGCTTTCCCTCACATAAATTTAAACTAATGTGTAGAAGCAGCTAAATTAAAAATACAGTTCACAAGAGACTTAAATTAAAAAATACTTATCATAAACACAAATACCCTTTAAAAATTTGTTTTTACAGCCTGCCCTAACTTCAGGGGGGGAAATACTTCTTTTGGATTTTTAGGATTTTTTTCTTTTAAACATTGTAAAGAATTCCCAATGAATACATTTTCCTTTCTCACTATGGAATAAATAGTGAGTTTAAACTAAGATACGGGAGGCAGCAGAGAGATTTCAAGTACTATGGCCTCCTTTACAGTTTTTAAAATTTAGAAATTATGAATTTTCTAGTAAGACATGGCTGAGAAGCAATGTCACCAGGGTCAGTGGTAATTGCTGTTGAGGATCTAAATGGTCAGAGTGGAATGTTCACATTCAGAGAGGAAGGAAAATAATTGTAACCAAAGGATCCCATCGAGAATGTTTTAGAAATGTACTGAAAGTGCTCTAATCAAAGAACAGTGCCTGAGATTCTTGGAAAGATTTTCACACTCTGGCTAAAGCTTCTGTTGGTTTATAATTTTACAGCAATGTTGATTCTAGCCAATTTTGTGCAACCATGGTAGCAATAAAGGCTAGTGCTTAGCATGATGGATTTATGGTCCATGTTTTGCTTACAACCGTTAGGATCATGAGCAGCCCTAGTTTCCTTTGATTTAAACAGGATATCTTTGGTATTTTTCTGTGGCTATGGTTAACTTAAAATAAGCACTTTTAATGTACTTGTCAACTCTGTCTAGGGAGAGGGAATAATCCACATTGTCCAGATTTTATTAAGAAAAGGAATCACATTCTTGCATACATCCTACAAGGGAAGACAAAAATTCCAATATATTGTGTTTAAGACATTCTTCCATGCGTAATTTTATCGCCTTAAATCAAGATTTATTGACATCACACAGCGGTATTTCATCACGTGGCCTGACCATCCTTGAGAAAGGCATAGAGGCAGTGCCTGGAATGAGGCAGCCCAAGGCTCCATTAGCAGCCCTGCCAGCCCAGTTCCAGCCAGCACGTTGCTGCCTATTTCTTAACCCTTTCTGCAGGAGCCCCTTATCTGATGGTAACTGAGGAGTTTTTCATTCATACTTCATATTCAAGAAGACTGTGTGTGAACTGAAGTGCATGTTGAGTCCATGCAGTAAGAAGATGCTACTGGCAATACTATGCCAAGATGCAGAGGCGGCAATGTGCATTTATGAAACTCAGATATTTGCAAATCATATCCCACAACTGTTCACTGATTAAAGAATGTATATTGAGCCATTTTATTTTTGTTTTGATTGGAAATGGTATCTTGAAATGTTGACTCTCCTCTGCAGATTGAGGCTGGAAAGGGAACTGTGAGCATAAGTTTTTAGCCAGCCCATCTCTTGTGGAACAACATTCCATCAGGCATTTCTTTAATGATAGGAGAAGTCCACATCCACCTGGTCTTCCTCACTGAGAGCTCTTCTTGTGTCCTTGCTGTGTTCTGAAAGAGAGGAGCTTCTTTCTGTTTTCACCAAGGTCAAATTGCTAAAGTGCCACTCATGCAAAAAAGTTGTTATAATATACACTAGAGGCCCGGTGCACAAATTTGTGCATGGGTGGGGTCTGGCCCACCCCGATTGGGGGTGATCGGGCCAGGCCAGCCGAAGGGAGGGGCCGTGGGCAGTTGGCCAGCCAGCCCCGCCCCCTGGTCAAACTCCTGGTTGAACTCCCAGTCAAACTCCAGGTTGAGGGTGCAATTTGCATATTAGCCTTTTATTGCTAGTATATAGGATTATGCATTTCCTTCTTCCTAGAGAAGGGAAATTGAAATTATTTAGAGAGAAATGGCTCTTCAAAGTTGAACAAAGATAGCAATGAAATAATTTTTCAAACCATGCATAGAACATATAACTAGCATATAACATATAACAATGCATAGAACATATAACTAGCATTGTGCCTTTTTTCCTATTAAAAGATACAACAGGGTTGATAATAGAGTGTCTTAATGTCCTTTAGGGAATTTTCCTCTCATCACTCATAAAAATGGCATATTTCCATGTTACATTGTCCTGTGTGAATATAGTTTTCCACTAAGGGATTATAGGGAAAATTACTAATATTATTAGATACGATTTGTTGAATGAACATTTCCTTCAAAATTATTCTTGTGGAATTCTGCTATCTTGGAGAATTCTGAGAAAATGCTACTTTTATTGGATTTGAAATACTTATGCATGTGTAGATGATCTTACCTGTGAATGGGAATTCATGTTGGAGGAAAAGGACTTTTAGGAAAACTTTTAGGAAATTTGGGAAATGGCAAATCATTCTGATCAATTTGTGGACACAAACTCATTTTATGCATGTGAGGGCTTTGGTTTCCTGATAGAAAAAAAAAAATTCTCTGCAATGTAAGAATGTAATATGCCCCAATTAATGCTAATAGAAGATGATCCTGAAGTTTGATTTGTTTTCAAAAAACTTGTCTGTTGGGTTTGTTGGTCACTTTGTATCACTCTTTCTGGTCTTATATTCACCTTAGTTCCAAAGAATGGAGGGACTGACGTGAACAGAGACTAAATTATATGTTGATTTTTCTGTGTCCTATTAATATCTTATTATTGTGAGATGGAAGGAGGTGCTTTGTGGGTTTTGGCTTGATAGTATTGGGCTTGTGGGTAAAAAGAAGGAAAACATAGGCTTCCTCTGACATGAATGCTAATTTCCAACTGCTTCTTAACATAAATTTTTTTTTCAGATTTATCTTTGATTAGCATTTCAATATGGATACATCCCCCCATCTTATTCTGGGTGTCATAAATGGCAGTCCTTTAGAATGTATAGTGTTCTGAATAAAATTATCATCAAAGGTGCTAACCTTTCCATGCTAGAAAGAAACCAAGGGAACATGGTTTACAAGGGTAGAAGACCAAACCATCAGGACTGCCATTACAGATTAGACCATCTTGATTCCAATGAGGTCACATGAACTACACATACCAGACAAGCCTCTGAAGAGTTTCACCAAAAGAGGACAGTTTGTACAACACAGTATCAGGGAAAGATGTTGGACTTTTCAGAGAGCACATGTTTTGTTTAAGTCCTGGCGTGGGCTCTCATTTGTCCTCAGACCTCTTAAACTCTATCTCTAGTTCCTCCTCTATGAGATGGAGTTGATACTATCTGTCTCCCAAAGTTGATGGTGACTTTTAGATAAGACAGCATATTTGATGTCCATTCACAGAGCTGGTGCTCAGTGCGGTACATGCAGGTTGAGAATAAATGGTGTTACACTTTCTTGAAGAGCACACAGAAGTAGAAAGGCTGGATGACTTCAGAGAAAATTTTCCAAACTGTGGTGTTAAAACATCAGTCCAGAGAGATGTTCTCTGGTCTGATGAATTTGGAAACTCTGCACTCTCTGTAAGGTTTTGAGGAACACCCACTGTACTTTAGGAAATGAATGGCTCTGAGAAGTCCTGCAACAAAGCAATTTATGTATGTTGTTTAGCCTGACATTAAAAAATATGACCATGACGTTTTTCAAATGCTGCTGTTCTAGCGAACATGCTTTGTGAAACACTGACCTAGGACAGTAAGCTCCTCCCATCCTAGTCTTTATGTAACATGTAACTGAAGAGAAATGTAGCCTATCATAAACCATCTCTCTTAACTATATTTGTGGCAGGTAGGAAAAAGAAGATTTGGGTCTAAGTCCATTTATCTTAGACCGATTTTGGCATTTCTTGTTAATCTCTCTTTAAAGAGACTCTGTGGGCTACAAAAAACCAAACAAACAAAAAGCAAACAACCTAATGGAGATCTGGTTAGCATGGAGTACTTTCTCAGCATGGTGTGGCTCAGTTTGGTTGTTTGCTGGTGTCATATGGAAAACGGGCTCATAAAGCACCCAGAACTGATATTCTAGGATTTTTTCAGCAGTTTACAAAAGTACCTCTTTATTCTTTATCCTAAAACGAAAAGTGCATCATTTGGGTGCGGCCAAGTAATGAATTTCTTTTTTCAAACAAAAAGCAAACAACCTAATGGAGATCTGGTTAGCATGGAGTACTTTCTCAGCATGGTGTGGCTCAGTTTGGTTGTTTGCTGGTGTCATATGGAAAACGGGCTCATAAAGCACCCAGAACTGATATTCTAGGATCTTTTTCAGCAATTTACAAAAGTACCTCTTTATTCTTTATCCTAAAATGAAAAGTGCATCATTTGGATGCTGCCAAGTAATTATTTTTTTTGTCTACCTTTTTTATTTTTTTTTTTTAAAAAAACACCCTACTATAATTAGATGTTTGCAATGAAAGATAATAGCCATATTCACTATCTGGTAATCAATGCATTTTCAATGTGATCTTTTGTGTACTAATTTTGAGAGGAATGTTTTAATGTTTTGTTGTGGTAAAATATATATGATATATAAATTTATTTTTGGATAGTAGCTGAGAATGAAAACTAGATATTATTAAAGCCCTGAGACCCGCAGGAAACAATAATTTGCAATAAGAGTCATATCAGACACTTAATCGTTAAAAGGAGAGACAATGAAATCAAACAAAAAATATCTTTATTTTTATTTAGTTTATTGCAACATTTTCCTAATAGAATTCTGAATTACATTTCTTAAAACTCTTTGATTATTATGTAAAAACAAACAAACACAAACAAACCTTGAGGAGGAATATAGAATAAAATACACCCTCGAGTGGGAGAATAGCTTAAATATAAGACTTTTAGTTTAATTATTGGGTTTAATACTATTCATTTAGTTTAATACTATTCATATTTTGAGGTCAATATATCTTTATAGGATTAAGTGGTGTATCTGTTTCAATATTAGAAAAGAGCATGACAATTTTTAAAGAGAAAAGTAAAAAATTCCAAACCCCTTCTCTCCCCAGGGAGGAAAGAGAAGGAGAAAAAGGAGAAAAATAGATGCGTTTAGTCTAGCAGTAGCATAAATTGATCAGCTGTCCAGTAGGGGCTGCTCATAGAGCATAAAGGCTGATTCTTCTAGCTCCATGTTTCATGACTTCAAGGAGACTGTGATTTCAAGGCCACGTCAATGTCTGTAGCTGAAATAACCTCTTCATCTATTCCTAAGGTGACCCAGCCTCTGATATCGACTCTAATAAAATAGTATGGGTAAAATTAAAAAATGACTAAATAAGTCATTTGCATCCTGTTTTCTGCCTTCAAATGACATTTTCCAAACCATATTTAAAATGTTGCTGTGCAATAGTGAGGAGAACTCATAACTGCATTTCCAAACAGAATCAAAGTGTTGTTAAATTGTTTTTAAACACAGATTTAGAGAATGAAATTGAGGGTAGTAAACTAGTAGCCAACTAAAGCAAAACCAGCTGGAATGTTGGTAACCGATTGCACATACAGGATCCAAGCAAAACATCTTGAATTGCTAGGACCATAATAAATTATAGTTTTCACATTTGTATTTTGCAAGTGAAAACAGCACTAAGTCAAGCTTGTGAAATACAGACCAAATGATGACATTTTTTATTCACCCACACCTACGATGACTGAGTAGACCTGCTGCATCATTCAACAAATTGGATAAGTGAGGTTGTCAAGAAAAGGCCAACAAACAGACCCTCCATGGCTAACATGCAGGGGTAGATGGGAGAAAATGGGCGAGGCAGGCAAAGAGTTAATTGTCACATAGAATCTAATGAATGTGGCGATTTCTCCTCCCCCCAAGGAGGCCCATACCACATCCACCTAACACCCAAGGGGCTGTTATCTCATTTTCTTCAGAGTTAATTTTCTCTTTAACATAATGAGATAAAAGGCTGAATGGGGTTAGAGTCCTGGGAGTGTTCAGAGGGCAAGAAATGGTCAAGAACTGGCTTATCTCCAAACTTGATTAAGCCTATTTGATAACTGACGCAGGGGCCTCCAATTAACTTAAAGAATGAGACATCTAAGGGTTGAGAGTCAGTCCTCACAATAATGGAACTTGGCCTCCTGTTTCAGAAAGGAGATTCCCAAATCCCCTTGGTGGAGCGGGGCCCTCCTGGATGGAGAGGATGGGCTGATTTATGTCCCTGTGGTGTCCTGGAGTGTATCTGCCCTGATTGCCTCCCTTGATCTTGGCATCAGTCACTTTGGAGTCAAGATAATGAAAACTGCATTAAAGAGGCCCCTCCAGTTTATGCAAATGGTACTTTATCTTCAAAGAGGCAATATCCTTAGGAGAGTTTCTTTGCTGTTTAAAAAGTATTAATCAAAGAAAATGTGTTCAATAGTTCCTTCCTTCTTTCCGTTTTTCTTTTTTCTTTAATTTGCATAGCCATGAGGCTGACATTTTTCTTTTCTTTTATTAAAACCCTAAGCTTTCTTGGTGCCTCATGTAAGGAAATGTAATTGTATTTAGTTGGAAGGTCTTTGTATGGGATTAGTAAGGCATGAACATTACTCTACAAATGAAGTCCCACACTGCACTGGATCTTCTGAACTGACAAGGCATGAACATTACTCTACAAATGAAGTCCCACACTGACTGCACTGGATCTTCTGAACTGACGTGGCTGGAGGGAACCCAGAGCCACACCTGAGCAGGTGTTCCTTAGGGTGAGAAGGCCAGAATCATGACACCATTAGCAACGGCATCTGCAGATATTCCTTGAGCTACAGCTCAAGTTAGAGAAGAATCATGTTATGTCTGTACGTGGACTTTTGAGGGAGGGAACACAAGCTAATACAAAAGGAGGAAATACTGGAATCATGGGGGAGCTCTGGGTTTCCCTGTCTTTTCGGCCAGGCTGCTTACCAAGTAATAGCTACACAAAAATCGCAACAATAGATGTGGATTGTGCTTACCGGACACAGTCCGTGTTTACCGGGCATTGCAGTGGATTGGTTTTTGAGAGTGTTTGCTTCCCTGGAGGTACAGAGAAGGAGCCTGTTACATGGCTTGCTGACACTTCAGTGACCAGAATGGGACGTGGAGAGCAACAGCGGTTCTCAACCTGTGGGTCGCGACCCCTTTGGGGGTCGAACGACCCTTTCACAGGGGTCGCCTAAGACCATCGGAAAACACATATATAATTACATGTTGTTTTTGTGATTAATCACTATGATTTAATTATGTTCAATTTGTAACAATGAAAATACATCCTGCATATCCGATATTTACATGACGATTCATAGCAGTAGCAAAATTACAGTTATGAAGTAGCAACGAAAATAATTTTATGGTTGGGGGTCACCACAACATGAGGAACTGTATTAAAGGGTCGCGGCATTAGGAAGGTTGAGAACCACTGGAATAGAGGCTTTGCTCGGGACTCTCTCTGGTGTTTTGAGAATGTTACCAAGGTTAGAGATGCAGGATTTTCTTTGACCTTGATGTCAGGTGTGTGTTCCTTAGTTTTCGGAACTTAGAATGAATGGGTGGTTTATGACTGTCCAACAGGAGCTTATCCTCACCTGAACTTTCTTTAGCAACAACCAAAAAAAGAAAAAGGAGTAAAAAAAAGGCACAAAACCTTAGGAATGGTTCCTTTTCTTGAAAACAAACAAACAAAAAACAATCTAAAGAATAATGTTTTAGTTTTCCCTTGTATTTTTCTTTCTGGTGATTTGAATATACCGTACTAAAATGGTAACATGTTTCTGCGAATATTTTGCATGTGATTTCGTTGCTGAGTGCACTGAAACTCCTATTGTATTTTCGAAAGCAAGAATCTGTAATATCTTTTGCCATTGCGTTATACTGTTTCATGAAACATCTAGTTAGAGTGTGATAGGATCCTTTCCATTTTAACATATTTTTTGTCTTTTTCTTAGTACTTTCAATCAGGTAGTAACATTCACACAATATTCCAAAATGATATTTTCTCTAGATCAAATAGACTTTTACTTCAAACTGATCACTAAAATAGATTGGCTGTGAAATTACAATTAAGTTATCTTAAACATCACCACAAAATGTAAAACTTGATTATAATTATATGCTGTGATCATTACCTAGGATAATAGAACATATATTATAGTTATACAGCTCCTATAATGATTAACCTGAGGTCATTCTGGTGATTACCTAATGAGGTATGGCTATACAATTATAGGTGGTATCCACACCATTTAACAACCGTTAGGCACGGGCAGTGACCAAACAGAACAGATAGTGGCAGTAACAATAATCACATGCTCATTGAACATCATCAGCCTCGGGCAAGAGCTATGAGTCCCAAATATTTGTAGGCGTTATCATCCTTCCCATGAACAAAATCAACTTTTGGAGGGGAAATGAAGAAAAGAAACCCGAGAGTGTCTTTGCCTAGTGAAGACACAAATGCTAGTTCCTTAGAGTTGGGCCGAGCATAAAAGACTGCCCGAGCAGTGCACTCAACGTCCCAAACACTGAACTTGGAAGGATCTCCTTCAGAAAGCAGGCCAGCCGTTTCCCTTCAGCAGCCAGTAAATCCTGGAGCAGTTTCTCTGAGGTTATGTCAAGGCCGCTGTCCCTCATGACGAGGCCTCGCCTCTGGGAGATGGGATCACGGGTATGTCTTTCACATTAAAAAGGCTGATGTGCGCTCCCTCTCATTTATGTGTTTCCCTCTCTTTTATTCTTTTAATCAGGACTACATCATCTTTGCAGAAAATTGGCAAAAACAGACAAGTGTAAAAAAGCAGGTGAAAAGTCTCCCACCCCCAAAGCAAGCACAGTTAGCATTTTTGCAGGTTTCCTTCTAGACTCTCTGTCTCTCTCTGTCTCTCAGATTACCTTGTTGTTTTGGAAAGATGGCAAATATTCCCCCTGAAATGTTAGGTAACAGTACTGTCCCCCTCCAACTCCTTTCAATGGCAAACTACAGATATTAACGCTGTTTGACGTGGTTCATCTTTTAGATACTAATCTTGCTCATCTGGTCCCTGAGCTCCCAAGCTCTGCTCAGTTTTCAGAGGGCCTGTGAGGAAATTCTCAGGGCTCGAGGCATGAGCCAGCGGTTCAGAGTTCAAGTATTGCTGTCTCTGGTTCGAAATGGAAGTAAACAGATTTTTTTTTTGTATACTCATCACTGCCAACATTTTAACTTCAGGCTTGGCTGTCATGTGGTGGATGTGATCAGTGGTAAAGCCTTGTCTGAAAAAAGAATTTTGGTGGCAGTCCTGGAAGTGTGTGGTGAACCCTAAACACTTCTCGAACCAATGACATCAGGAATAATGCTCAAATTAGGCCCGCTAGGAAAAGATGCAGGAACAAAAATTATAGGATTATTAAGACATGGGAGCGGGAGGGAAATGTATCCATTATCATAAGTGTAGGTTATAACCCTGGGAGCATTTCACTAAATACATTAAAAACAGGTTTTGATCGGAGGCTAATATATGCTCAACCAGTTGATAATAATGTAAGTAAGCCCCTTTGTTCTTTCCCTCCCCCTCCACCAAACGCCTAAATAAACTTTATTTTCAAGTTGAAAGGACTTTTCTAAAATTCCTCATTCTTAATGCTCTCTAAAAAGCCCGGGTTCAGAAAATTCAATTACACCATTTTTTATCTGTCGGAGATCAGCTCTGTTTCCTCCTTTGCTTTGTGTTTACTTTCCTGCAGTAGCTGACATCAAAATGTTTTCTGGAATGCTGGGGCTAAATAAGTTATGCTTAACTCAATATCTAATACAAATAGCCCTGGGGAGCTTCAGCGACACAATCATAAAAGCTATAGTTTCTTTTAATAGCTTGCCACACTTTGCTGATATAGTATTTCTCTAATCACCAATCTTTATGTGCCTTCCTGACCTTGGAGCTCTCAGCCCAAATGGCTTTGTGGTATCAAAGGCCCATGTCATTGGAAGAGTGAATGGCTTTCATTTTTCCCCTTGAAACTTCCGGTTCCTGGCATCTGTAAAGAATTACTCCGAGTGGGGTTTCGCTGCCTTGCGGCCACTGCCCCATCCAATGGAAGTGACTTTTCCCAGAAAGGTCACAGTGGTCAGTAATAGGTGGATATTGCATCCAGGGAGGAGGAAACTCTGATTTCTCTAGTCTTTCTGTTACAATATTCATGACTCTTGCATCACATTTGTTGTTAAAAATCCAGGTCACGTTTTGTTTGCAAAATAGATTTCAGCAAGAAAGGGCACACTCTGTCATGCAGTGAAGCTGAAAAGGTTAGGGACAAGCTTCATAAAGTCATCCTATCTGTTGGGAAAAAGCAAACTTCCCATTTACACCTTTGGGGGGATTAGTTTTTGACAGCGCCCATGAATTAATCTTCAGGATCCGTTACTCTCCAGGACTTTAAAAGCACACACAAATATTGGGCACTGGAGTGAATCAGGAATCTGAATTCTGCAGATTCTGTCCCCAAACTGGTACCAGTCAGGACAACTATTGAAATACCAGACTTCTGACTCTTACCTTATTTTGAAATTGCATTTCTCAATACTATTACCTTTTAAGTATTCTGCGTAGTTAATAGCTAGGGACTACATGGATGTATTTCTAGGCTACTGGTTAACACTGGGTAATGGGTAACATTTCCAAACATTCCAATGATGAAGTGAGTTGCTTTTAAAAAATTTCATACCTTCTCTTTGCATTAAAATCTTAAAAGAGAGAGAGATGGGGGGGGGGAGAAAGAATGTAGAATACTAAAGAGAACTGTAAAGCAATTCAATAACCTTCCATGAGAGATTCTTAATGCAAGGAAGAAGTGTGAGTTTAAAAAAATCAACTTAGAAGAGCATGATTACAAAATTTAGCAGGACTTATAAGAAATGCAATTTCATTGATCAGTCTATTTACTTATATAAAATCTGTACATGTTTTTACTACTGTAATGAACACCCTCCCACTCCTGGGAATGTTCACTGTTTACAATTTAGTGCAAATTTCCTGATCCCCCCCACAAATGGTTCTTCAATGTTACTTTACGTATTAGCTATTCCCCCACTGATTTACAGTTTATACTGATTTATTTTAATATATTTTTTAATACTACTGAGGATTTAAACTTGAAAGTAAAATTCTTCTCTAATTCCATAATGGATGTCCTTTACTATTTGGGCAAATTTTCTTTAAAGCTTTTATTTTTGTGTATATATCTTTAAAGCTTTTATTTTTGTGTATATATGTATATATATATATATATCTTACACAAAAATTGAATTCATATTAAATGTACAATCGTATACAGTTGTTTGTTTACCATATATATTCTGGGATTTTTCCATGTTTGCTGAATATTTTTAAAAATCCTGTTTTACTGGAATAGCCATAATACCTTAAAATTAATACCTATTTAAGAAAATGGGTATATATTAAAAAGGTATAGGTATATCTTAAAAAGGAATACCTACTTAAGACAATAAGTCTCGTAGATGATTGTGACAGAGTAACGAGCAAACTTGTTCTGGTGTTGGAAGCTTCCAGAAGAAGAAAAAATGTCTACTTTATGGAAAGGTAATAGTTCTGGAAGTTTCAAAGTCTTAGAGCAATTAGAGAATTTGAATGTTTCCTCTACTTGCACAGCCGTGTGTGTGTGTGTGTGTGTGTGTGTGTGTGTGTATGAGAGAGAGAGAGAATTTTTGAAGTCTGGATTTCTGTGAAGCACAAGAGTCTCATGAATGAGCTGCCTTGTTCTTACTAACTTGCCACCCCCTGCAACTCTTCATTGTCCCCTGCAGCCTTTTGCATAAAGATTGGTGACAGTGCAGTTACATTTCTAGAATTTAGTTTCCTAAAAATAACTGAAATAGCTAATCTGTTTATCAAGATAAGATCAAGAGTGAGGCTATCTTTCTGTGTATTAGTAACATCTTTCAGTCACTTTAAGCCTTAGATGGATTTATGTTTACAGTTTTGAAGGAATGGTATTGAGTTGGTTACCTTTTCCTCTGTACAAACTCACTTAAAATTCAATGGCTTAAAACAGTAAACCTACTTATTTCTCAAGTATCTGCTGACCAGCTGGTTCTAAGCCAGCTCAGGAGGGCTGAATGGTCTAGGACAGTGGTCGGCAAACCGCGGCTCGCAAGCCACATGTGGCTCTTTGGCTCCTTGAGTGTGGCTCTTCCACAAAATACCATGTGCGGGCGTGCACGTACAGTGCGATTGAAACTTCGTGGCCCATGCGCAGAAGATTCGGAAAGGAGAGGGACAAAACAAGTATATAAGACGAGTGTGGATGGGGGAGTTGGAAGGGGTCGGCCTCAGTGAACGTACCTCCATCAGATTGAGGACGTTTTTAGCAAAGGCCAGTTTAGGAGTATCCTAATTAGGTTAATAACAATGTACCTACCTATATAGTTTAAGTTTAAAAAATTTGACTCTCAAAAGAAATTTCAATCGTTGTACTGTTGATATTTGGCTCTGTTGACTAATGAGTTTGCCGACCACTGGTCTAGGATGGCCTTTGTCGCGGGGCTGGGATGCGGGGGGCCTCTCTCCACATGGTCCCTCATCTTCCAGGGCTGGCCCTGGCCTGCTCATACACTGTGGTACAGGGGTTCTCAGTAACCACAGGGGACGTGTGGCCGTGGGCAAACACTTTTCAGTGTTTGTGGCTGTCACATTTGAAGTTTATTATCTCACTGGTCAAGGAACATCGCATGGCCAAGCTCAGAGTCACCATGGAAGGAGACTACTCTAAGTCTTGTTTATAGGGAGGAAGGAGTCAGGGGGTCCTTGCTGCTACGTTATACCATCCTCATCTCTCTAATTTCTGATATCCATTTCAATTAGACAAATACAGAGCCTAATTTTTTAAATGTTTAATAATTGTTGCATTTATGTTTCTGCAAAGTTTATATTAGGATCAATAAGCGGAATATATTGAAAACCAGAAATTTGTTTTTGAAAAGAAACCTGAGAGTGTTTTTTTTTCTCCTTAAGCAAAAACAAAATCAGGAAAACAAAACAGAAAAATACCCAACCCTGTGAGAGAATTAGAATTTCTCCCAGCTTTGTCCTATCATTCTAGCCATTTGACATATTTAGGAAAATAATGAATACATGTGTTTAACACAACTGTGATCTGGCATGAGGGGAAGGGCATTTTTAATTCTATAAATTATCATGAAATATATTCTGTTATACCCATCTGCTTTAAAAAATAACAATTTTCTGTACAGTAGTACTATGGGACTCAACTGATCAGTATTTATATGTAGTTTTAGATGAAGGCAGTTTCTTAAGGATAAACCATGTTTTGCCTAACGGGAACTGCAATGCTGTTTTAAATTTTTAATTTTCAAGAAAATAAAAATCAGTTACAAATATTTTTCCCATCTTGGGAAGACAGAATCCTGGGTAATTTGTAGATAAAGGCATCTCTCAATAACATGCCCAGTTCATATATGAAATAGATAGGGAACATCTATTACATTCCAAAGACATCCCAGAGTCCAATGGATCTGTGATATCCCGTAGATATGATTTCTGATAAATCCATCTGTAGAGTGTGTGGAGGTAGAAGCATGCATACTGGAGACAGACTTGGGTTACAATTCTGACTGTTAATTGCTGTGAAACACTGAGCAATACCCTCTAATTTTCTGTTTCCAGAGGGATGAAATGGAGTTAAATACTCAAAGGGTATGTAGAAAAACGTCTCACTGTTTGTTGCCTTTCCTCCTCTCTTTTCACTCAGCTTCTTACTTTTTACTTCCTTCCGCTACTAACAGCCGTTGAGACCTTCCTGATAAGTTGCAGGTAGGCAGTTTGAGAGCAAGGAAGGAGCCTGGAAGTGTGATTCTGAGTTAGTCTGAGTATTGCCGCCCAAGCACAGGAACAGGCTGCTGCCACCGGGGCCAGATCTGTCTTTCCATGGTTGTTTTCCTGTGTGTGCTTTTGCACAGACCTGGTCAATTTGTTGCATACTGACCAATGCATTGCTCTGCCTGCTGGAGCACTATTATTACTTCAGGAAAAAAAGACACTCTTGGGCCATAATGAGAACTTAAAACATAAAAGCCAAACCTTACACGATTTCATGGATACACTGGTGGTGCCAGTAGCACCCCCAGAAAGTGGCTGGATGAGTGGGATGAAAGCTGGTCACTCTCTGGGACGCTGCCTGTAAGGCCTGAGCATTTCTGTGACTTACTAGTAAATTTGTGTTTTTGCTAAACATTAGATGGCTTAATTTGCCAGTGGGTCAGAATCAAAAGCACTTCAGGACAACCATAAGGCTACCCTGAGAGAACCCAGGGACAAGCTAATTAGGAATAAAGAGGTGAGATGGAGAAGAGGGGGTATCTGGGTAATTTCACAGGGTGAAATCCCCACATAGGTGGTGGCAGCTCGGAAATCTGCATAGTAACAAACTTGTCACAAATCAAGGACAACTCGACGGAACAATTAGAATTAACATTTTACTCTGACATTTACCAAAAATCTCTGTCCACCTTTTACTCTCTGCAGCAAACACTGCAGTTTTAACACTTACCATTTACTAAGCTGCTGCCTAGCATTCATTTGTAAGGTATGCACTTCCTGCTACAAGAGTAAAGGAAGGTTATATCTTTTGAGATCCTCATATCCAATATGAATTATAAACTTATTCAATTGAATGACAGTTGCATATTTTGAAATCCATGCATACTAGAGGAATCCTACACTTACTCCATTTGAATGACAAATGCTAGAAGAATTCAAGAAAATATTAAACATTTTATGGTGGATAACATCTGTTTCAATGACCTCTTCTTCAAAACCTGTTTCATTTTACTCTTCCCTAAAACTCTCTAAATAGAATCAAAGACAACCAGATATTCTCAGTATATTATTTACCTTCCCTTAATAAAAAAAATTCTGATATTCTAATGTCCATTCAATATAAAACAATACTTTAAATGTTTTATTTCTGAATAGAAGCTCAGAGGAAACTAAAAGCATTATGGGATTTTGTAAGCAGTAATGTAATTATATACCTGACTTCATATTTGCATCACATTATTATGGATAGTCAAATATCAGGATAGAGCCCTAGCTGGTTTAGCTCAATTGATAGAGCCTTGGGCTGTGGACCGAAGAGTCCCGGGTGCGATTCCCAGTTAGGACACATGCCTGGGTTTCGGGTTAGATCCCCAGTAGGAGGCATACAGGAGGCAACAGAGCAGTGATTATCTCTCATCATTGATGTTTCTATCTCTCTCTCTCCCCCTTCCTCTCTAAAATCAATAAAAAATATATTTAAAAAAAACACAAAAATCAGGATACACATTTCCCCCAAATAATTACTTTTTGAAATTAAATAAAATAATCAAAAATCAAAATAAGGGTAAAATTCTGTTGTCAAATTACAATTATGCAAGTTAATAACTGATCTTTAAAAAGACAAAGATTTGTTAGAGCAAATCTATGTTTGCATTTCTCTGAATCTCTTGCCCACTCTTCTACATAGGAGTACAAACTGATATGTTCCCAATTCCATCTTTTTAGTATTATCCAATTTTTTAAGACAGTGAGCTAATGCATGAAATATTATAGCGTATTTACCAAGGATTCCAGATTGAAAGAGTTGGGGAGAAAACAATGCAATGAGGTTAGCAGACAGGTCTGAAAACCAAAGGGAAGAAAACTGATATCCACTCACCAAACCCCCACCCCGACCCCGCTCCCCCCCGCCCTCCTCTTGGGCAGTGTGGTATTCCTACTTCTTCCTTCAGACAGAACAATGCAAGTGTGATCAGGAGTTGTTCCTTCCCACCTCCTCCTTCTCCACAGCACAAGCAACACATTCAGCCCATTACTAATTTTAGCCACTTCCCTTTGCATGTTCCCACAACCAGGTCCTAGGCCAAGCCCTGACCTTGTCCTGCTTGACTAATGGGGCATCCCTGCCACTCCTGGGCTAGGGGAGGAGGGTGGCTGGGAGAAAAACAATATAAAAAACAGCCCTTCTAAACAAGAGACATGCCCTGCTGCCATGCAAGCAGCATCCGTTAAATCCTCTTTATTTGACCTCATTTATATGCTGGACACTGGCTGCATGCTGGACAAAAGCTCACAGCGTAGCACTGTGGATCTCAACCTGGGGGGATTTTGTATCATGGGAATTTGACAACGTCTTCAGACATTTTTGATGCTCCCAACTGGGGTGAGTTGGTATTGACATGTAGTTGGTAGAGGTGAAGGGTGCTGCTACACATCCTGTAATACGCAGGACAGAGCCCACAACAAAGAATTAACTGCCCAAAATGTCAATAGTGATGAGGATGAGAAACCCTGGAAAGAGGACAAGTCACCCATGGTTTACATGAAAAGTGGTGTATGTCATGCATGATAAGAGTTCGGATAGGATACAGTAAGAAGAGGGATAATCATTCAGAGTGCATGACTGAGACAGGAAGGGCTCCCCAGAGGGATATGGGAGGCTGGGTATGCAGGTTGGAAACCAGAGGCATGAAGGATGAGGTACTGGTTACCCCCAGGAAGAGAGTGTAGAAATAGAGCCAAGAACTAGGGATGGAGCTCCAGGGAACCCACCTTCTACAGGCAAGGCAAGAAGAATGTGCAAAGGGGATGATAGGGAGAATCCAGAGGGTGGAAGGCAGGAGCTGGGCTCTTTCTAAGGGAAATGAAAGCCAAAATAGATGATAGTTCAAAGAGAATGGTTCACAATGTCAGTATCTCAGAGAAGCTGAGTGAGACAAACCAGAAAAGTCTTTCTGACATTGCTGAAGAGTCATTGGTAACTTTAATAAGAGCAATCTCAAGTGAAGGAGGTTGAAGATAGAAGTAAATGGGAGGAGAGACAAAGTATAGATTTATCTTCAGGAAGCATGTTTATGGTTATAGAAGAGAAAAATTGAAAACAGTCTAATAAAGAATATATTTAAATTGTTACAAAGAGAGTGTAATAACATACAACCACTAAGAAACATGTTGGTGAGGCATATTTAAGACTTTTGAAAAATGGTCACAGTAAGTATAAAAAACAAGATGCAAACCTTTATGCGATTCAATGCCCAATTCTTTTTTTAGACAGAGAACAAGAAAACTAAATAAGTAAAACCAAGAAATTAACAGTTGCCATCCCCTGGGTGGTGTATATTATGGGCAATTATTATTTTCTTCCCTGAAAATCTTTATTTTCCAAATGTTCTAAAATGAGTGTGCATTGCTTTTAAAATTGGAGTAAAGTGTTTTGTTTTTTTAAAGAAGCTTGGCTGAGAAAGAAAAGAGAAAGTTTTGGCAGTAACTTGAAGAGAATACAGGGAGGGGAAAGGGGTGTGTGTGTGTGTGTGTGTGTGTGTGTGTGTGTGTTTGAGTTGGAAGCAATGAGAGCATTTTTGTATGTTGAGGGGAGAGAGCCAGTACACCACGAGAGGTTGAAGATACAGGAGCATGGATGATTGATGGAGCACATCCCTGAGGGAGCGGGAGGGGATGGAATCCAGATCACAGGTGGTGGGATTAGCCTTGGCTAAGAGGAGAGGCATCGCTTCAACTGAAAAATGAGGAAAAGAGGTAAGGATGGATGTGGGTGCTGATAAGAATGTAGAGGAGGGGGCAGGAAGTTGAGGGAGTTGATGTCTCTTGGCCTCTATTTCCTTTGTGAAGTAGAAGGTGAGGTCATTTGCTGATTGGGGTCAAGGGTTTACGGAGAATGATGGGGATTTGGAAGGGCTGCTAAGGGAGAAGAGGGAGGAAGGGGACGTGGGACACAGAGACAGATTATCCAGCTGACGTGAGAGGCCAGCTGAGGCTGAAGACGGAATTTTTAATGGAGGGCACCTATTTCTGTGTCCACATGACGTTCTCTCCCAGCATGCTGCGACATTAATTTAAAAATAAAGAAAGTGAATGCTGAGGCTGGTCAGAAGGTTGCAGACTTTGGGGGAAGACGCTGAAGAAACCCCATTGTTTTGAGTGCTTAAAGTGATAAACAACATTGTTTATGCTGAAAGGGTGCAGAAATAAAGCCAGAAGAGAGAGGAAGGAATGAAAGTCGCAATGAGGTCATAGCCAAGGGAATAGGACACAGGGAGGGAGAGAACTTGAATCATGAGAGGTTTTAGCTAAGAATGGGGTACTGGGAGGTACGATTCTAGTGATGAAAAATTACTAGTTAGAGGTGAAAGGTGTAAGTCAGCCAATGCCTCCAGAGACTCTCCAAGCTAGAATGGTCACTGGACAGTGAAAACACAACTTGTAGTCATATGTGGAACACAAAACTCTAACCCTATAAAATAAAGTTCTTTTTCTTCCTCTCTCTCTTTGCCTCTCTCTCTCTCTCTCTCTCTCTCCACACACACACACACACACACACACGCACACGCACACACACACACACACACACACACGCACACGCACACACACACACACACACACACACGCACACGCACACACACACACACACACACACACCTACATGTATATAATTTGAAATATTGGTAAGAAAATAACATAGCTGTTAAAACAGATGACCAACCAAGCAAAAGACCCCTGTACCTTGTTTCAATTCCAGGTGCTTAATTGCTCTATATAACATGAGCAAGTCACTTTCATATTAGAAAACAATTTTCTCAGTGGTGAATTACATTCCATCTATTTAACAACTTTTAAAAGAACTAGATTAAAATTTTAAAATAGATCTCAGAATTTTGGAAACCCCAAATACTAAACTTTGATTCACTCACTCAACAGAAATCTATTGAGCTCTACAATATGCTTATATCTGTGACCAGTGAATCTAATAGTGAACAAAACTGATTTACTCTTCTCCTGCACAGGTTCAGAAGCAAATGGGGGCAATTTAAGGGATTATCATACAAACTAGAGGCCCGGTGCACGAAAATTCATGCACAGGAGGTGGGGGTGTCACTCAGCCTGGCCTATGCGCTCTCACAGTCCGGGAGTCCTCAGGGGTTGTCCTACTGACTGCTTAGGCCTGCTTCCCACAGGGAGTGGGCCTAAGCCACAGTCTGGCCTCCCTCTACGGGAGGTGACCAGGCCAGCTGATCAGGGGACGGCACTGCTCCCATCACCCCGCCGCTACCACCTGGCCTCCCTCTACGGGAGGCAATCAGACAGGGGATCAGGGGACGGCGCCTCCCCCATTACCCCACTGTTGCTGCCCAGCCTCCCTCTGCAGGAGGCGACTGGACTGGCCGATCAGGGGGACGGTGCTGCCCCTCCCGCCCATTGCCATTCCCTCCCTCTGCCTGCTGGCATGCCCCTGGGCTGGCCTGGCACCGCCTGCTTGCCGGCTCCGCCCCTCCACTGACTGTTTGTTTTGCCATTCGGCTGACTTGCATATTACACTTGTATTATATAAGATAATAGGGAACCTTCCTTGCCCTATGATTCAAATCCTTACCACATCCCAAGACCAATGTCAGGGTTCTTCCTAGGACTCTCCTAGACAGAGACCTTTCCTGAGAAATATCAGGAAAAAGGATTTTGGATATTTGTGATAAAAATTTGTTACTGTTTCATTTTATGCTACTTTTATATCTATTCAAATATTTAAAATCTTGAATGTAAGTTTATAATCTCACTTCCAAACTTTTATTTTCACATGCTGACACACACACACACACACATGAGTAGATGTACACAAATGCACACACAGACACATATACTAGTATATCCACTCACGCATACATATATATACGCATACACACATATATATTCTGGTAGGGAAAAAATAAAACAAAATCAAATTTTAAAAGAAATTAAATATTCAGAATATTAGCCTATCAACAGTCAGCATATTGGAGATAGGGTCTATGTTGGTACATCTGTTCATCTTACAGATTACTAGCATTCATAACTAGGAGTTTAATGAAGGCTCTTTGATGAGCTAAATGAAAAAAATCATGTGCCATGCCTCTAACAAAAAAAGCCACTGAGTTTAAATAACAACAAAGAGCGCATGGAATAGAGAATGAAGTCTATGTAGCACATTTTATTGCTTTACTATGCAGTGGTAAAGATTAGCTAATTGTGCATGTGTAAATACATGTGTATATTTACACATATAAATAAATGTGAATTTTAAATTAGCAATTGTAAATAACATACATTTCAAATTTGCATACAATTTGATTTCCTTGTAATCTAAATACTTTCTGCAGGTTTAGTAATAGTTGCTAATAGGTTCTGAGTGCCTACAATGTGCCTAGCAGTGTGCTAAATATTTTTAGTGGATCATCTCATTTATCTTTGACAAAAATCTCAGTGCAGTAGATACTATTATTATTCAAAATTTACAAATTAAAAAAAATGGGAAAACCAAGGTTTCAAAGAATAAGTGATGCTCTATCCTGATTGGCTCAGTGGATAGAGTGATGGCCTGCAGACCCGAAGGGTCCCGGGTTCAATTCCAGTCAAGGGCATGTACCTTGGTTGCAAGCTCCTCCCTAGCCTGGGCCTTGGTCACAGCTTGTGCAGAAGGCAATCAATCAATATGTTTCTCTCACATTGATATCTCTCTCTGTCTTTCCTTCTCTCTTCCACTCTCTCAAAAAAATCAATGGAAAAATATCTTCAGGTGAGTATTAAAAAATAATAATATGTGATTTGCCTATCATTGCTCAGCTGTTGAATGAAAGACCCAAAGCAATTTGATTTCAGAGCCCATGTTCTTCATCATTATTTCCCTTTGCCCCCAAGAAGAAAACAGCTAATTATGTTGACTGTCTTCTAAATATCCTCTGGGACCACCTCCCTCTTTTGAACCTCTTGCCGAAATCCCAGCTCTGACTACGGTCAACAGGAATATTGCAGAGCCAGTCCCCTGTCTGTCTCTGGTAGTCTGATTCCTTGGGTTCATTTGTAACCCATGTGACTGGCAGTGGTTACAAACTTGGTCATGTTAGCATCCATTACCCACCTTTCTCTTTCTTGATAGTCCTTGACACTATAATGTTGAAAAAAGAGCCTGATTGACACTTCTCAAGTACTTCTGGATATGCTTTCAGGGCTCTCACATGTGTTCAGGAATCAGAGTTGAGAACCACCAATACCTGCCATGATCAGCCTCGCCTACCTCCACCCACATTTCTGTGGTTGCCTCCCAAGTTCTCCAAGCTCTCTAATCCTCACAGTGCCAACTGATCTTTCCTTGCCTTTAGCTCCCAATGATATCTCCTGCCAGAAATGAGAAGAGTCCCTCTAGACCAGCGGTTCTCAACCCGTGGGTCGCGACCCCCTTGGGGGTCGAAGGACCCTTTCACAGGGGTCACCTATGACCATCGGAAAACACATACATAATTACATATTGTTTTTGTGATTAATCACTATGCTTTAATTATGTTCAATTTGTAACAATGAAAATACATCCTGCATATCAGATATTTACATGACGATTCATAACAGTAGCAAAATTACAGTTATGAAGTAGCAACGAAAATAATTTTATGGTTGGGTGTCACCACAACATGAGGAACTATATTAAAGGGTCAAGGCATTAGGAAGGTTGAGAACCACTGCTCTAGACTCTATGACCCATTTTGCCACTAGAGGCACAGAAGAACAGTGTTTGTACCCTAAATCTCATTTAAAAATATAGCTCTTGCCCTAGCCGATTTGGCTCGATGGATAGAGTGTCAGCCTGTGAATGGAAGGGTTCTGTGTTCCATTCCAGTCAAGGACACATGCCCAGATTGCAGGCTCAATCCCCAGTAGGGGCCTGCAGGAGGCAACCAATCAATGATTCTCTCTCATCATTAATGTTTCTATCTCTCTTTCCCTCTCACTTTCTCTCTGAAATCAACAAAAATATATATTTTAAAAATCGCTCTTTTACTTTTTACCTAAAGGCCCAGCCTCCTGGAGCTCAAATAACCACTCTTGGGCCAAAGAAGAAGCAGACTTGTTCCTCTTCATTTCTCATGTTTTCTTGTCTGTTCTCTCATATCTCACCAGAATTCTTCCTTTTCCCTTCACCAAATACAAAGGGAAATCATATAAGCAATGCACATGTCCAGTGTGTACAAGGGACAAGAGGGCAGGATGAAGGATATGTGGTTCTCACCTAATGCCCACTGGTCATGGCTCATCAGCTCTGCCAAGAACCAGTCTTAGAATCCCCATTCAACTAAACTGAAGCATTAAGTCCTCCTTAAGTGCAAATATAACCATGCTCTTCAACTCCTTAAAATATATCCATGAGTACTAAATGTCTTCAGAATGATGTTAAAACTCTTAAAAATGGTTAATAAGGACTTTCATTAATCAGACACTTTCAGTTTTGTTCTCTTCCCTCATCTATTATAACCTCATCCATCAACCTTACTTCAAACTCTATGTTCTAGAGAAGGGTTGGGCTATGGCATGTGGAATCATTGTGGGACAGGCTAACAGTTGTCCATAGAGCTATTGTAGAATGCCATATTTACCTATTCTGCAAGTTAACAATAATGCCTCTCTATCAATCAGTTTAAAAGTAGCTAATACTAAAAGCATGGTTTAAAATCTCCAGGTAAAACTAACTTACTAGCTAGTAATGAAGAGAACAGTTTGAGCCTTGTGAACTAATATTGGTATTATTTCTTTTTAAAAAAATATGTTTATATTTATTTTAGAGAGAGAGGAAGGGAGAGAGCGAGAGAAACATCAATAGGCTGCCTCCTGCAGGTCTCCCCACTGGGGATTGAGCCGAAATCCTGGCATGTGCCCTGACCAGGAATCGAACTGGTGACCTCTTGGTGCATGGGACGACGCTCAACCAACTGAGCTACACTGGCCAGGCTTACTTATTATTTATCTTTTTGATGAAGAACCAAGTAGATGAAAAGTAACATCAGTAAACACTAGGTATTGCAGGTTCACTGATATGTTATAAATCAAATATAGTAAGTTTGGTGATAACTGAATATTACCACTTTTACTATGTTATTCATATTTATTGCACATTTTCAAGTTTACATTATAAGTACAATATATTTTTTCAATAGTAATCTTGATACTCTATAAGTAAATAACATTATATGCAAAGATGTGCATAATCATATAATTGTATATTTTCAGAGAGGTAAAATACTTTTAAATTGAAGAGTTTTTCATGTAAGCCAGGAATCTACTTTAGCAAAGTTTACTTTGACTTTACTTATTCTATGTAGAATCGAATCCTCATACTAAAACCAAATAATACCAGACAAGATCTTAAATTGTTAAGCATTGTCTAATAATATTATACTATCAATGTATTCTTTGTAAATATTTTAAGATTATTTTGTGAATACTAAGTTTAGCTGTACCTCTGTTTGAATTTTTAAGAGAAACCTATTGGTCTATGTTCATGGAGGTAGATATGTGTAAATGCAGATTAAAACACACACATACTTTAAAAGCAGTAAACCATGACAAATAGGACAATCTTAGGGAAGACGGAATCACTGAAGATCAAATGTAAGGATAAAATTGGGAAATCCAAGGATATCAAGCAAAGTGCAATTAACATTGCCCTACTTATTAATTTCACATTACAAGGTTGAAAAATTAATTGTAGACTGGCCGCCGTGGCTCAGTGGATGAGCATCCACCTATGAACCAGGAGGTCATGGTTCAATTCCTGGTCAGGGGACATGCCTGAGTTGCAGGCTCAATCCCCAGTAGGGGGTGTGCAGGAGGCAGCTAATCAATGATTCCCTCTCATATTGATGTGTCTATCTCTCCTTCTCCATTCCTCTCTGAAATAAATAAAAATATTTTAAAAACATTAATTGCAAATGATGTCTGATATTGCTGATTGCTCTGGTGAAACTGACCAAACAATTATAACTACAATTAATATTACATAATGCTCAATATACATGCCCGGCATCATTATAAATTTTATACACACTCTGAATCCCATGCTCTTTTAAATAACTTTCTTTAGTTTGCTTAGGAAGGTGCTTGAAAATTAAACTTACCTACTCTACATAAAATATGAGTTAATATTCTGCTGGAATGATCATTTTCAATACAAATATGTTCTTATCAACTCTACTAAATGTCCAATTTCCAGACCTAAATTCTTGGGAGCTTAAAACTATTCATTGAGTTGCCCTTACTCTTAGGATTAAGATTCAGCCTCTTTAAATAGGGTGCAAATTTTGTAAGGTCTCACCCTACCTTTTCCTTCAGTTTCCTCTTGAATTCAGCCTCAACAGCCTCCTCTCCTGATGAATAGCCACACATACCTGTACCTGTTCCATGCTTACTGGGTGCCCTACCACGAGAGCCACTCTGAACATGCTGTTCCCCCCCACATGGGACACTCTTCTTCCTCTGTTTGTCAACTTAAATTCTTCTCATCCTTCATCTTTTGGCTTAAATATCCCTTCCTTAGAGAAACTTTTCTTGACTCCTTTAAATTAGGACCTTATGCCACCCTTTCATAGCCCTTAGCTCATTTGCTCTTTTATATTTATGTGTGCAGAACTTTGATGAATATTTGTCTCCCCTACGGACTATAAATTCCACAGAGGAGAGACCGTATCACTTTTATTCACCATTGAATCTTCTGGCTTCTGACACAGTGCCTGATGCCTAGTAGACTCTTCATCTGGTGCAGCGGTTCTCAACCTGTGGGTCGCGACCCCTTTGGGGGTCGAATGACCCTTTCACAGGGGTCGCCTAAGACCATCGGAAAACACATATATAATTACATATTGTTTTTGTGATTAATCACTATGCTTTAATTATGTTCAATTTGTAACAATGAAATTGGGGGTCACCACAACATGAGGAACTGTATTAAAGGGTCGCAGCATTAGGAAGGTTGAGAACCACTGATCAAGTGAATGAATGAATATGTTAATTAATTATTTTGATCCTACTAAAGTCAAGTAATAGTTACAGAGTTGCTTTAAATTACAATGCCTTTTCTATGATATTTAATTTTAGGTTTAAAGAAATACTTACAAAGGCATTCCTTTAAAAAATTAAACATAGTCTTTTGAAGTGTATTATGTTACATTCATCTTAACAAATGTACCCTAGGATTATTGTTAAAGGTTTGGTTGTAGAGGAAACAGCAATTTTTCAATTTAAAAAATCAGTGACAAGTGTTTATTCTATTTAGGATGTTTTCTTACATGCTTCGAGTTGAGCTGTGTGCTTCCTCAAACACTTGTCTATTTTAAGGGGAAAATTTATTTTTTAAGAGGATGCTTGTGGTTAAATGTCAAAAGGAATAACAGTTAAACAATATTTTTTTCTCTTTTTTCTTTTTTATTTCTTCTTTTTTTTTTGTTAGCCAAATATTTTAGCAGTAATTGGTTTCTAGTTCAGTGAAAAAAGAGACTTTGAATATCTTGCCTTTGACCCATGCATGCTTTGGGAGAAAGGGGGAAATGGACATAAAGTCACACATTTTCTGGAATTTGACATGTTTGGAAATGTGCATACAACAATTGGATCCGGAGACTGGGGATAAAATATTGTGATTCTCCTAATGTTGAGCTTAGGAAGGTGCTTTCCTGAGCTGAGAGGTGAGGGCATAAAACTTCCTGCCCGATTCTGCAAGAATTCTGATCCTACTCCCTTGATTCAGCTTGTGATATGATGGAACCCATGAGTTTCAAACAAATTCATTCACAATATATTGTCATGGTTAAAACTTGTTTATTAACAGAGAAACCTAAAAGTTGTAACTAGTAGGATATTATTTTGGCCAATAACTGCATTTTTCTTAGAATTGTGATTCATAACTCTTTTTAAAAAATTATGGGCCACTTTGATGAAAGTTATGGACTGTGTCTCCAGAAAATTCACAGATGCACATACTCATATGACTTTACACACAATTTCAAAGGTTTCATATATATTAGAGTTCTTCCAGATCTCCTAGACTGGGAACACCTCTTCAAGATAAATCCATCTAATTCATTTGTGTTAGGTAGCAATGATTTATATTGCTTGTCATTTCTCTCATTATAATTTATTTTATATCTGGACTTTAATTATCAAAGGGGAGGAATAAAGGAAATGTTCAAGAGATTCATCATAGTCAAAAAAACCCCTTATCCCCCCTCTCTTTTATCTTCAGGCTATTATTTCTAGACCATAGCTCCATTGTTCATGCTGTACTGTACATTGGCTACCAACCAGACAGAGGATGCTAGTCTAGGCCATTGCACAATTTCATCTTCCTCTGGGCTGTTATATAATTAAAATAATTTCAACGCACTCTCTTGAACATTTTTTTTGTCTGCAGGCAATTGTAAAAAATGCAGAAACTGAAAAGCAAATAAAAGAACAAAATATAACTTGGTTTTTTTTTTAGTTTTTATTGGAAAAAATTACTCATTGTGGACTAGGTATTTGTTTAATTTAAAAAGTTGAATGTGGTTTCTTTTGTATCCTCTAGTGGAGTAAAATCTCAATTGATTTCAAATGGTCATTTTTTTCAAGCGTGCTCCAAAGTGGCTGGATCATAAGCATTTTAAAACCAACCACCCTTTCACAAGTGCACATACTCATATTTATTAAATATAAATGTAGAGTGCAACTGAATCAGTCATTTATTTTCCCTCGGAACTATTCTATCTGAGGATACCTATGAATGTATTGGAAGCTATTCACATACTCTGTATATAGGTAGTAACTTTTACCAACATTCTACCCAATTAAAGAATTATGTTATTAAATAGGTTCAGTTTTACAGTATTAAAATAAACTTTTAAGCCTCAACCCAGAATCACAGGTTAACTACACAGCACACACACTCCCACTGTACACACACATAAACACTGGCTATGCTTGAAACCAGTTACTTCTGATTCTGCTGGTGATGCTTTAGCAGAAAGCTTGTAGTGTTCAGCTACCCACAGCCCTGTCTCATGAGTCATATTGCTGTTTATAGATTCCTCACGATCTAAAAATGAGGATAGTTTTTGAAATATAAAATCTTACCAATCCTTTGTGCTTTTTTTTACATTGTTTGCTGGCATGAATAATATGCTAATAATACAAAGACCTCACCGGAAGCAACCAGTGAACACCAGAGGCTAATAATTCATCTACCTTCAGCCCATCCTCTCTACAAGAGGCCACCGCTTGGCTCTGGATGGAGGGTTGGTAGAGAAATAGTGTGTGCTTTCTGTTGTTGGTGAGCACAAGCCCATTAATCCAGCTTCTCTGGTCTGTGTCCCACTCTTGTGGTCTAGAATTTAGAAATAATGCCCTTGGATATGGGAGAGGGTGCATAATAAACATTCTTAAGTATTTGTCAAAGGCACCTTCTAGCTTACCAAATTTTTACTTTATAAAAAAGCACTTCACCTTCCAATTCTTATACATTGATCTACAATTTTTTTTTCCAATTACAGTTTACATTCAATATTGTTTTGTATTAGTTTCAGGTATATAGCAGAGTGCTTAGACAATCATATGCTTTACAAAGCAGGGCCTCCAATACTTCCAGTACCCACTTGGCACCATACAGAGTTATCACAATAGTATTGGCTATATTCCCTATGGTGTACTTTAACATCCCTGTGACTATTTTGTAAATATCAAGTTATCTTCTTAATCCCTTCACCTTTTCCATACAGTTTCCAACCCTCTCCCCTCAGGCAACCATCACTCTATTCTCTGTGTTTATGAGTCTGTTTCTTTTTGGTTCATTTATTTTGTTTTTTAGATTCCACATATAAATTAAATCATGATATTTGTCTTTCTCTGACTGACTTATTTCACTTGGCAATAATACCCTCTAGGTCCATCCATGCCATTGCAAATGGTAAGATTTCAATCCTTTATGACCCAATAATATTCCATTTGATCTACATTTTAAAGATCACAAGCAATAAAAATATTTTAGCATGCACTCATGTACATAATTATGATATAGACATATAAAATATAAACTATATATTTACAAATTATAATTGTACCACCATTATCAATGTATTATGTTATAAAACATGTATAAAATAGAAATTAACAAAGTTGAGACAAAAGTGAAATAAACATTGTAAATAAATATTTTTATAAGTGAATGAGATAGAAACCTTTTGTACTATGATGAAAAAAGTGTTATTTTTAACAAGTTTATAGAGATATAATTCACATAAGTTAACTCATTTCAGCATATAATTCAATGGTTTATAACTTATTCACACAATTGTGCAGCCATCAACATAGCCAATTTTGGAACATTTCCAGTCCCCACCAAAAGAAACTGTGCTGATCAGCAATAATTACCCACTGCCCCCACCTGGACTCTAGGAAACCACTAATATACTTGCTGTCTCCATAAATCAGTCTATTCTGAACACTTTATGTAAATGGAATTGTACAATATGTGGTCTTTTGTGACTGTCATCTTTCACTTAGCATAATGTTTTCCAGGGCTCAGCCATGCTAGAGTCCTTTATTACTTTTTTTCTTTCTAATTTACACCACAGTATTATTAACTATAGTCAACATGCTGCACCTTACATCCCTGGGACTTATTTAATCTAAAGCTGGAAATCTGTACCTTTGAGCGCCTTTATTGATTTTGCACCCCGCCCTCCCAATCATTAGCCTGTTCTTTGTGGGCCCTGGGATCCTGGCAGAGAACTGTGAGCAGTGGCTGCAGTTCCCATTCCTGCCTCTGGGTGGGGCTGGAGGTAGTCTCCGCGCCGAGGCTGAGACCGGAAATTCTTCCCATAAGGCCTGTGCCTGGTGGACCTGCACCTGGACAAGATGCAACAGGTGCCACTTTCATCAACAGAGACTCCACCTATTGGGGGCCAATGCGGATCTCTCCGCGCCTCAGAAAGCTGGCCAACAACGACCTTGCAGAGGAAGGTGCTGGGGCCGGCAGAATTCTACACTCGCACCTCGCTAAGGACATTAGGACAACATTCAAGAACGAGACAAGCAAAAGGCGTGCACCAGGGCTGGTCGGCCTCGGCGCCTCCTAAAACTAGGGAGTGAAGGCCAGGCCAAGTCCCTCTGTGTTTCGCAAGGAGCTGCACAACATCCCAGATGGCACGACCAGTAGGCCCGGCGAGACGCCAGCATTTTGCAAGAACCGGGATCCAGGGCGTGAGGACAGTGCTGGCGCTGAAGGCAAGTTCACCTTCCCCCACGTGCAGCTCCGCCATGCTCGGAAGAAACCGGCTCCTGCCCGTGCCTCTAGGGAACTGGGCAGGCATCCCTGTTGCTCCCGAGGTGGCGAGAGAGGGGACTGCTGTGTGAGGCCCACGTCCCCACGCGCAGGAGGCCGCTGGCATGTGGGCGTCCGCGTGGGGGCCTCCGCTCGCGTCCCACGTGCTGCTCGGGCCAAGGCAGAGGTCACCAAAAGGCAGTTGCTGGTGCCACGTAAACAGTCCGTAATGGAGACCTGGCCTCCCTGGTGGAAGCGGCTGCAGCAC
>NW_005364372.1:3909988-3960244 GCF_000412655.1 Myotis brandtii | reverse complement strand
GGTTTCTCGCGGCCTCCTCGTGCTCGCTCTCCCTGGGCCTCTGCCCGAGGCCGGGCCTCCGTTAGAGCCGGGCTCCCCGGCCTGACCCGGGCCTGGAACGGGCTTCTGTGTTTTTCTCCCCGGAGAGAGGCCTTTGCAGCCCCTCGTTCCCAGTGAGGATAGACTACCCAATGCGTGTACTGTTTCTGAAATGTCTTAAGGCATTGCTGCATTTTGCATTCATCTGGGAAGTCATGTAAAGGGTGGTGCAAGCCAGCTCATGGTGCTGCCAGTGCCCTCGCAGGGCCTGGGAGGGAGGTGGCCTGGGGAGGCCTGTGCACCTGGGGAGGCCTGTGCGCCTGGCTTCTGGAGCCAACCCATCAGGTGACATTGAACGCGGGATGTTCCCAGCACAGCACAAATGCCTCCCACTTTCTGGCCATTCTCCCTGTTCTTTGTGTCGCCATGCAGTTCTAATATTTCCTGGAGGTTTGAGACTCCACTCTCCCTGCTCACCTGACACGACAGACCCTGGGGCAACTAGATTTCCCTTAAAACCTGCGGTCTGCACGCTGTGAGGACAACCCTGGCCCCACAGGTTTGGGGGACTGTCAGGGTCTGGGGGACCTGAGACTGGGACTGCAGCTCTTTGCTTCTTGGCCTCAGGCCTCCAGGGCGCTGCGCACACTGACCACGTGGGCTGCCCACAGGTAGGTCAGAGGCTCAGACACCTCTAGTTCCATTTGATTCTGGAAGCTTCTGCCTGTGCCCTTTTGTCCTTCGCCGATAACCTCATGAACCAAGTTCTCCAGCACCTAGGATGTACCATTCTTCTTTTTAACATACAGCTCTGTTGTATATTAAATGTTTGGCATCCACAGCCTTTCTATAGAACACATTAGCTACCTACGGCCCAGCTGGAGAGGAGGACAGCCACTGTTGGCCTGTGGGGTGTGCCCTGTGGGGACTGCTGGCTGCTTAGCATTGTTTGCTCCGCGATCTTGACATAATAGATAGGTTTGTGTGTTTTTTAAATTTAAAAATATTAAGACTGGATTCACTAAAATTTATTCTAAGAGAATATTTTGACTTTCATATTTGTTTTAGGTATCTGTGTTTCATCAGATTACAGTTTAATGCCTGTTTCACCTGAAAATAGCATATGAGATTGTGTATTTATGAATGAGCAAAACAAAACAAAAACTTACTTTTTAAAAGTTGGGTAGTGTTAATAGGTGAGTATACCATATTTTATTTCTCTTTCAGTTGATGGACATTTGGGTTGTTTCTACTTTGGGCTATGAGGAAACAGTGTTTCTATGAACATTCATGTATACATTTTTGTGGGACATATATTTTCATTTCTTAATTATGTGCCTATTTTGGAAATTGGCTGTGTCTTTTGGTAGCTCTACGTTGAACTTTTTGTTCCAGGCTCTAGGTTGGCGAGTGGGAGTATAACAGTGTAGTTAGGTTTCTCTTCACAGGTAGCTGGCGTCCATTAGTCTCTCTTGGTCCAAGTCCGCATTGATATCTATGCTTGTTTATTATAACTACACACCTACCACTTACCATATTTAACCACTTAAAATTGATACTGTAATAAAGTATAATATTTCAAACTTTTAAAACAGAATTAAAATGTATGTTTATTAGGCAATTTGTAAAATACAGGTCAGCCAAAATAAGAAAATATTAATTAATCCTAGTGTCAGTATTTAGAAATAATTGCTGTTAAATATCTTTGTTTCTTTAGATATTTTCTTAAAGTTTGCACATTTGAGTCTTCTGTTCCAAATCCTCATTTTAAGTTCCCAGTTTACATCCTTCTGCACTAATTTCTCAGTCTCTTCAGTATCATTCTTTTATCATTTAAATGTATTTAATAATAATACCTTGAAATTCTAAAGACAAAGTATACTTAATTGTATGTGTTATTATATTAATTTATCTATCAGTGAAAGTTGGTACAAATTAATGGATATCTTATGAATATCCATTATATTCAAGTACTTAAACTTATTTTTAAAAATATATTTTCATACTTTATTTTCTCATTTACTTTTACATTTCTAGATTTCTTTATTCTCTCTCACTTATTTTTTCTTTTTGTATTTTCCAACGAATCTTTGTTCCTTCTCTATAAAAATGTAGTTTTCAATAAAAACCATTTGTAGGCCATAATAATATCGATGCTTTGTATGTGCCAATGTGTTATATATTTTAAAATATATTAATATACAGAGAAAGTAATGAAGATTATAATAATTAACATCCATAACATCTAGCTTGAGACATAAAACAGAATAAATACAATTGGTATTTCCTATATATTTCTCTCCTATTTCATCTTGCCCCATTCCTTCTCTTCTGAATTTGCTTTTCACTGTTCTCATGTATTTCTTCATATTTTTATATTAGCATATTTATTCAAACAATATCATATTCACTTGCACGTTTTTAAATGTAAGTAATTATCTTTATACACATTCTCTTGGTTGCTTTTCTTTCACTCACTATTTTTACTGTAGATTTACTATCCATCTTCACTTTTACTAAATGTCAGCTGGCTGTTCTTTAAAGTGAATATAACAATTTAGTCTCCTATAAGCACTTTTTGAGTTTCTTTTGCCCTATATTTTCACTAATGCTTGGTATTATAAGACCTTTCATTTCTGATCAGTCTGATTAGTATAAAATGATATTTCATGTTGGTTTTAATTTGTATTTTATTGATTACCAGTGGAGTTGTTTCTATTGATATGTTTGTTGAATTATTAAAATTTCTGTGAATTTTTTTGTTTGTACCTTTTGTTCATTTCTCTGGTCCTATTTGTTTTTAGAATTTGTATTGTAGACATTAAACATTGCTTTATGTCATGTTTGGCAAATATTATCCCTACTTTTCTGGCTTATGATTTTAAAAGGTATTTGAATTCCTTCCTAAAGATTAGAATGCATTTTACATTTCAGTTTTTAAATCCACTTTCACTTGTTTTTTTTGCAGGTAATATTAGGCAGGTATCTAAACTCATTGTTCCCCTTATGGATAACCATTGCCCTGACTCACTGATTGACATTCCTTGTTTATCTCCTCCTCTGTAGGTCATCTCTGTTACATATTAAGTTTCCATACGCTCGATCTGCTCTGGGCTCTCAATTCCATTAGTCTATTTTGTATAATACCCTGTGGTCTTAGCTTTTAGTATGTATAGATATCTGGTTGGGCCTTAGTCTTTATTTCCAAAATTCTTTTGGCTATTTTCTCCTTTCCTCTCCTATACAAAATGTAGAGTCAGCTTAGGATTTCCAGAAATATAGTTTAATCTGTGAAGAACTGTTATGCTTATGATATTGATTCTTTCTGTCGCGGAATATAATGTATTTTTTCATCCACTTTACATTTCTGACTACAGTGTGGTGAGAGTACATAAGAACTGTTATGCTTATGATATTGATTCTTTCTGTCGTGGAATATAATGTATCTTTTCATCCACTTACTTTACATTTCTGACTACAGTGTGGTGAGAGTACACGATCTATATGATATTAATTCCTATTTTTTCAGTAAATATGTATAACAAAAAACTTACCATTTTAAGTGTATAGTTCAGGGGCATTAAGTATGTTCCCATTATGTGACCATCACCACCGTTTATCTTCAGAAATTTTTCATCTTCCCAAATTGAAACTCTGTATCTATTAAATAACCCTCCATTTCTCACTCTCAACCCCTGACAGACACCACCTACTTTCTGTCTCTATGAATTTAACTACTCCAAGTATGTCATATAAGTGGAATCACAGAGTATTTGTTCTTTGTGGCTGGCTTATTTTTTTTGTTTTTTTTTATTATTATTCTTTTTAAAAAAATATTATATCTAGATTTCTTTATTCTCTCTCACTTATTTTTTCTTTTTGTATTTTCCAACGAATCTTTGTTCCTTCTCTATAAAAATGTAGTTTTCAATAAAAACCATTTGTAGGCCATAATAATATCGATGCTTTGTATGTGCCAATGTGTTATATATTTTAAAATATATTAATATACAGAGAAAGTAATGAAGATTATAATAATTAACATCCATAACATCTAGCTTGAGACATAAAACAGAATAAATACAATTGGTATTTCCTATATATTTCTCTCCTATTTCATCTTGCCCCATTCCTTCTCTTCTGAATTTGCTTTTCACTGTTCTCATGTATTTCTTCATATTTTTATATTAGCATATTTATTCAAACAATATCATATTCACTTGCACGTTTTTAAATGTAAGTAATTATCTTTATACACATTCTCTTGGTTGCTTTTCTTTCACTCACTATTTTTACTGTAGATTTACTATCCATCTTCACTTTTACTAAATGTCAGCTGGCTGTTCTTTAAAGTGAATATAACAATTTAGTCTCCTATAAGCACTTTTTGAGTTTCTTTTGCCCTATATTTTCACTAATGCTTGGTATTATAAGACCTTTCATTTCTGATCAGTCTGATTAGTATAAAATGATATTTCATGTTGGTTTTAATTTGTATTTTATTGATTACCAGTGGAGTTGTTTCTATTGATATGTTTGTTGAATTATTAAAATTTCTGTGAATTTTTTTGTTTGTACCTTTTGTTCATTTCTCTGGTCCTATTTGTTTTTAGAATTTGTATTGTAGACATTAAACATTGCTTTATGTCATGTTTGGCAAATATTATCCCTACTTTTCTGGCTTATGATTTTAAAAGGTATTTGAATTCCTTCCTAAAGATTAGAATGCATTTTACATTTCAGTTTTTAAATCCACTTTCACTTGTTTTTTTTGCAGGTAATATTAGGCAGGTATCTAAACTCATTGTTCCCCTTATGGATAACCATTGCCCTGACTCACTGATTGACATTCCTTGTTTATCTCCTCCTCTGTAGGTCATCTCTGTTACATATTAAGTTTCCATACGCTCGATCTGCTCTGGGCTCTCAATTCCATTAGTCTATTTTGTATAATACCCTGTGGTCTTAGCTTTTAGTATGTATAGATATCTGGTTGGGCCTTAGTCTTTATTTCCAAAATTCTTTTGGCTATTTTCTCCTTTCCTCTCCTATACAAAATGTAGAGTCAGCTTAGGATTTCCAGAAATATAGTTTAATCTGTGAAGAACTGTTATGCTTATGATATTGATTCTTTCTGTCGTGGAATATAATGTATCTTTTCATCCACTTACTTTACATTTCTGACTACAGTGTGGTGAGAGTACACGATCTATATGATATTAATTCCTATTTTTTCAGTAAATATGTATAACAAAAAACTTACCATTTTAAGTGTATAGTTCAGGGGCATTAAGTATGTTCCCATTATGTGACCATCACCACCGTTTATCTTCAGAAATTTTTCATCTTCCCAAATTGAAACTCTGTATCTATTAAATAACCCTCCATTTCTCACTCTCAACCCCTGACAGACACCACCTACTTTCTGTCTCTATGAATTTAACTACTCCAAGTATGTCATATAAGTGGAATCACAGAGTATTTGTTCTTTGTGGCTGGCTTATTTTACTTAGCATAATGTCTTCAAGATTCATCCATGTTGTAGAACATGTCCGAATTTCCTTCTTTTTTAAGCTGAATAATATTCCATTGTAAATATTAATTTCTTAAGTTTGTTGACAGTTGCTTTATTGTATTGGTCAATTTTTAAATCATTACATGTGTGCTTAAAAGAATATATGTTTATCAGTGGCAAATTCCAATATATCTCAAACCTAGTGAATTGTGTTATTTAAATTGCCTGTAACCTCAATTGTTTTGTTATAAATTTGTTATAACCCCATTCCATGATGTGGATTTTTCAGCTTTCCTTTAGAGTTCTGCCAATTTTTGCTTTTTACCTTCTGAGCCTATGTTGTTAGGTTTAGGAAAAAAATTGGTTGAGTTTTTGTGCTGCTTATTTCATATGTACCCTTATATGGTCTCTAATATTTTTCAACTGAAGTTTATTTTGTCTGTTTTACCATGCCTGCACAAGGCTTTTGCTTTTTTTGTTTTGTTTTCGTTAGTATTTTTCTGATGTCTTCATAGAACCTTTTAATTTTTTCTTGCTCTGTCAAAGAAAATAGACTTTCTGTTTTTAAAATTTGATTAGACTGTCTCCATCTTTTAACTAGTAAGTTGAGTACATTCACATCAACTGTGTTTAGTGATAAATGGGGATTTGTTTCTAGCATCATATTTGTGGATTATATTCAGCTTTTTCAGAAAATGCTTTATTTTTTCTCCATTTATTTTTAGATTGCTTATTGGTTTTGCTTCTCTTTCAAAATCTTTTGTCTGCTTGAAAGTTATGCACATTATTTCTGTTTATTTACTAGTTACTTTTAAATGATTAACATGTTTAACTTTAAAAGTCTAAAATGAACCAATATTGATTGCTACATCCATCCTGAATAATACAAAGATTTTAGAACATGTAAATTCCCACTACCCCTTGGCATCTTAGAAGATAACCTTAGGCATATTTATGATTCTAATTTTCTATAAAAGCAAGACTTTGGAAATTCAAAACACTGCAAACCAGAAAGAAAATTCAGTTTGCTCAGAACTCCAAACAAGGAGGAAAATATACTTTAAAGATGTGGCTTTAGAAATAGAATTTTATTTTTTCCTAATTATTTTTCATGATCTTCTTTCTTTTACTTTGAGCTCATATCCTTTATTAAACTACTTCAAATAATTCAGATTACTTCAAAGATTAAACACTATGATTGGTGATTTCTGTTCTTGATCTTGCAGAAATTGCATGATGATATTGATTATAGGACACAATGAGTAACCACCCACAAGTCTGGAAGAATATGCAACCATCCAGAACAAAGTGAAAACCCAGAGGCCATAAAATAGGTCCCTAAGCAGTGGCAACAAGAAAGCAAAACAAATCCAAACAGAAACAAAACCAAAATGACTGCTATTATAAAAATAAAATAAATTTAAAAAGAACCTTGAAGTCTCCTTAGCCCAGGGGCTTTATGACCTCATTTTTGCCATTAGTAAGTCACCCCCAATAAATATTTTACTCTAATCGAGAACATTGTGTTCATCATACAGAGAGAACTTCGAGACGTATTCCTACTCATTTTCCAAGTAGATGGCAATGCTTATCTACCATAATTTAGGAAGAATTTGGGCCCCAATGACACTGATGTCTTACTAGGCTTCATTGAAGAATTTATAAAATAGGTGCATAGTAACTCTTCTGTGAAAGTTGCATTTTTTATCAGGGGGAGGAGACAGATTATGTTCAGGCATAGAGGTGTTAGACCACTTCATATAACAAAAGATTGTCTTATGCATCTCAATATACTTGAGAGATTTACATGAATCACAGTCTGGCAAAGTAACCAATCAAAACAAAGTTCCCAATTAAGGAAAGACTAATATGTACATAAGGAACAGACTCAATATTGCATATTTAAAAAGACAGTTTCATCAAAAATGCTTTTTGGAAGGAGGGGATGTTAATTATTCATTTAATGGGAAAACACATTTCCAGTGACACTCAATAGATGAAAGGTTAATTTGGATATCCACCTAATTTTTTATTAACAATAGATTCTGGACTGATTGACATTTTATTTTTCTGACAATTCAAGAGAGAAACATCTTTCATATTTGCTAGAAGTATGGAAAATAACCAGAGATAAGATTATTTAATTAAAATTGCTAATAGAAAAAAAGGTTTAGTGAAACATTTTAATCAATTCCAGCTACAAATGAAAAAAAATATCTCAATTTTAAACCTCAAGAAGAATGCTTTTTTTATTGGGGAGGAGTAATCGCTATCAGAAATAAAAGTGGCCTACCATTTTGTGATACTTTGCTGACTAACATGCACCATAATAATGTGTGCTTTACTGGATTTGTCAAGTTTTGCCTTTACATAAAAAGCCATACTTAATTCGTGACAGTATATGATCATAGTCAACTCTTTTGAAAGTGAATAAACCCTTCTCTCTTCTATAGTTTTATTTTTCTGGCAGAAGGTTAAAAAATACTTGATCCATGTCTACTCTTAGGTCCAAAGATTATGAATCTGTCCTAATGAAGTGTTTGAAAGTTTCACCTGTTTATTTTAAATAACATTTACCATTTTTTCTTAAAGTTTTAATGTAGGGGAAATGCAGACAATTTAGAGACTGCATAAAAGTACAAAGGAAAAGCAATCCTCAAATCACTCATTTATTTCATTATTGCTTGGCTGTAATACTAAATCATTTCAAGGTATTGTCGTCCTTTGATAATTTTTTTTTGTCTGGTGTCTATTTGCTTATATTTTTCATTAACCATTCCTTGATTCTCTTATGTTGTGGTTGCTTATAAGGTGCTTTCTTGATTTATCTTATTTTACAGTGAGATCTTAAGGATGACCACATATCTCCTTTCTAGTCATTATTTTATTCTTCGTAGATTAACACCAGCTATGTGTGAAACACTGCATAGGAATATATGAGTCAATGGGCAAAGCTCATACCCTTATGAAACTTACTAGGGATGAAATGCTTGAATTTTGGGTAGCAGCATGAAAGATTAGGTGCCATGCTTAATTCCTTTCTCTGTCTATACAGCGCAGCATGGGATTTATTTCCTCCTACATGCACAATAGATGCTGGATGGACACATGTGTGATGAATAAATAGTGACTATTGAATAAGTAGTTATCTGTCTCTTACCTGCACTGTCATATTCCTAAATCAGAGATTGGATAAATAAGATTTTTCTTGCCTCATTGTGAAGTTCTATAGTAAAATGTAACATTTGTATCTGCTTATCAATTAGCAAGCTGTTGTTCCATTATCTCAAAGGCGTCCAGTGAAGCCCAAGTAAAAGAACAAATATGCACTATTAAAAGAGAAGGACTATATTGGTGTTACTTACATGGAGTTCTTACAGTGTTGAGCAGTCATCCTATATAATAAAAGGCTAATATGCAAATCGACCAAAGGGCGGAACGACCAATCTCTATGACGCGCACTGACCACCAGGGGGCAGACGCTCAACGCCAGAGCTGCACCCTGGTGGTCAGTGAGCTCCCACAGGCGGAGCGCTGCTCAGCCAGAAGCTGAGCTCACAGCTGGTGAGCACAGTGTCAGTGGTGGGAGCCTCTCCCACCTCCCTGGCAGCGCTAAGGATGTCTGACTGCTGGCTTAGCCCCCAAGGGCTCCCGGACTACGAGAGGGCACAGGCCAAGCTGAGGGACCCGCCTCCCCCCCCGCCCCCCCAGAGCACAAATTCCATGCACCGGGCCTCTAGTTGAGAGATAAAGACATTTAATAACCCTAGGTATCTAAAACATGGTTATGTTATTGGAAAAAAACAACAACCATGGCCTTTAATTTTCAAATATCTGTTGAATATTTTTAATGCATAAATAATTAGCTTCAAGAAAACATAATAAAAGACATAAAAAGCAGCAGAAAATAAGTTCACAGATGAGTTAGACAGAATCCCTGTTTGAAAAAGCTTTCAATATTATACATGAAAAGATAATTTCTTACACATATATGTATAAAATGTATCTAGAGCTTCCCTCCACTCATCACCTGGCTAATTAAATTTCTCCTTCACATCTCAAATTGAACATCACTTTCTTAGAAGTCCCCTACTTCTACACCAGGTTTTTTTCTATCAGGTTCTTTATGTGTGTGTGTGTGTGTGTGTTTTTATGGCATTCTGCATTTTTCTTCTACAAACTCATATTCATAATCACATTAAATTTATAAATATTTAGTATTTGTCTTTTCACTACAGACAATAAACATAGAAAAGGCTCAACATGCCAACAATGTGTCTGGTACAGAGTATGACCTATAAGTAGTTATTGCATGTAGTAAGTCTAATATAGAAAAGACGATGACAGGGAAAAGGATTGAGAAAAAACAAAATGTGATGGGAATTTAATGGAAAGTGAAAACAGATTTAATGTGGGACCTCCTATGTGGGTCTATGTAAAATTTGAAGTGGACCTTCGAGGATGTGTGTGAATGCCACTTGTGAAGCTCCATGGACAAGCCTCCAGGGGATGGTACAGAAAAGATAGATTGATGGGAGCACTAATGAGCAGGGCCAACATAACCATTAGGTACAATAAACACTGTGCTAGAGCCCATAATCCCCCCTCCCCTTTTTTTTAATCCTCGCCCAAGGGTATTTTTCTATTGATTTTTAGAGAAAGTAGAAGAGAGAGGGAAAGAGAAAAAGAAATATCAATGTGAGAGAAACCCATCGATTGGTTGCCTCCTGCACGTGCCCTGAGTATGGCCCAGGCCAGGGAGGAGCCTGCAACCAAGGTTCATGCCCTTGATCGGAATCAAACCCAGAACCCTTCAATCTGCAGGCCAAAGCTCTATCCACTGAGCCAAACAGGTTAGGGCCCCATAATACTTTAAGGGGCCCACTACATATTATAAATGCTAATTTTTGATCAGAAAAAATAAACATTATAATAATGAATTTAGTGTATGCCAATGTAAGCATAAAATATAATTTTTAATTTTATTTTTTATAGAGGAAGGGGCCCAAGGAGGTAAAGGTGCCCCAGGCCCATGAAAGTCTTAGTGCAGTGCTGGGATGAGTTTGTTATGTGGTACATGGTATTTTGGCCAGAACGTAGAAAAGGAATAGATCTAGGGCTGCAGATGCAGGTTGGTCTCAGGGCAAGGAGAGACCAAATGACAGGCTGGGGTTCTTCAAACTTTGATTTACCTTCAGGGAATTCCGTGTTAACTTTTCCTCACAGGAGGGCTCTAGGAAGAGAATTCTTGCAGGAAGGAAGAGCATGGATTGTGTTTAGGAGTAGGGTGATTAATTAAGGGCCCTTTTGCCGTTGTTCAGATGAGGGTTAAAGAGGAGATCATGGTAGGAAGAGACAGAGGGATGGATATTACTATCATTCAGGTATATATCTACCCATGTGTTGTAGATCATATAGTACAGAAAAGCTGCCTTTTCCTGAAAGAAAACTCCAAAAGTCCTGATTACATATTTGCATTCTTGCTTCTTACACATCCATGAGAGAAGGGACATTCGCCGTGAAGATGATCAAGATAATCAAGAGAGTTAGACTCTTGTAAAAGTGTTAAACTGTTATAACTAGAAGTAGATCTTGACCAAGACATCCTAATCATTGAAGCAAACGCCCAAAGCCTCAGCATGTGACAAGTGGCTGCCAATCGATTGATGGTTCAGTTATCTACAAATCAAAACAGAAGTAGCAATATATACATCAATTATAAGCTATTATAAAGTTAATTTTAAATGATTCTTAATATATTTCTAAATTGGAACATCTCTGCCTACCCATGGTCTATAACTAAATATATGTTTATAATCATAACTCTTGTTTCTATGTAGTATGAACTCCTATGTGGAGAAATGTATAATGACATTAAACCAGATGATATGTACTGTGTTGTAGATAGGTTAGCATTCTCAGTAATTTGTACACTTAGGCTGTACCAAGCCTGATACATCCTAAACTAGAAATACAAGATGAGTATGACTTTAATGGCATAGAGTGGGTGGTAGGGGAACACCTAACCTAACAGGAAGTTTAAAGTAAGGCCTCATTAGGGACAGGTGATGTTTGCATCAAGTCTTGAAAAAGTAAATGCTAGCCAAGTAGATCAAAGCAGAAGGGCATGTACATTTTTTTTTAAAATTATAGGAATTTGAGTTGTATTTAAAAGACTCTGTTAATCTTTTGGAGTATCAGTTTCCTTATCCAAGGCATGTGATGGTCATCTTTGCATCACTGTTAAGTTGTTTTTCATGTGAAAAATAAAAGAAACATAAAAAGCAACTCAAAGGTTATGATGTTAAAAAGAAGAAATAGTCACTGATAGTTAATAGTTATCTGTATTTTACATATTGTCTTTTTTGGAGACAGGGGAACAGACCAAATGAATCTTCCAAATTCTGGTTCTTTGATTTGATAACTTGAGAACTATGAAACATGATAACATTGTTAAATCACTGAGATTATATTTAATACTCTCTAAAAGAAACCAATGATTTTTATAGTATTGAGATTATATCAGACAACCCACAAAAATTCATCACCCTATATCATGATAAGAAGAGTGAAAGGTGTCAAATTGAGCCTTTTAATTGGTAATTTTTAGCAGCTCATAGACTTCATTAGCAATATTACTGAAATGAATCAAGACAGAATTTTCAGAATCGAGCTCATTGGCAGTTGGAAAGCGGTTGAATTGTTCTCCCACTCTGTGTTGCAACAGCTCTGGGGCTGTATTTAAAACGTTGGCATCAAAATAGGAAATGAGTCCAAGTCGACGTCCCTCTTGTTCCTCTTGAGGTTAAAGGTCTGTTTCTTTCAATCAGTTCAAACTGACAGGCCTCCTGCCATCACCTCCTCCTTAGCCAGGCAGACAGGCCCTGGCTGTCAGTGTGAAAACATCTGTTGAATGGATTTATTGACTAGATCTTGTTTTGTTTTTTTTTCTCTCCCTTTCTCTATGTTATTTTTTTCCTTTGCCTTCACACCGTTTATTATGTTGCTGACCTGATGAACTTAATTTGTTGACATGTCGTTCTCAGTGTCTCCTTCAATGCTGATCTCACATTTCTTTCTACTGTGCTTTTTTCTTGGCAGCAGCCCTTCCTGGAACCCCAGCACACACGTGCGCGCCAAGCTCCGCTGGCTGTGGCTGGCATGGATGGATTAGAGAAACATCCTCTTGTCTCCAGGACTCTCTCCTCCCCTGCTGCCTCCATGTTACCCCACCCAGCAGTGGACCGCCCCCTCCAGCCTGGCTCTGCAACTGGTAGGAATCCCCAAAGACTCTCCCTAATAGGCAGGCTAAATGTACCGTTCTTGTAGGATTAACCGATTTAAATGCTCTGAATAACTCCAACAGCAGAACGCTCCATTTTAACCCAAAGCAACCTACATTTTATGAGGTTAGATTGGCTGCAAGACAAATAGCACATCTGATAAATCTTGGGCTTAGTATTAATAGCCTCATAAATTGTTATCATTCAAGGACCTGGAAAACACATCAACAGGTGCATGGGTCCCTTTTGGAAACAAAAATCCCTACAACTTTTTTTTTAGCCGTTTTCCGCAATCTCTTCCTACTAGCAGTGCTGGCCGCTAGGAAATTTATGATGCTCAGTTACATTGGAATCTAAAGAGTGTCCCTCTCTCAGTTGTTTTTCTTTCTTGTTTTTTTTGTTTTACTGTCTTCTTCTGACTTCCCATGCAAGTGCCTCATAAAAGACAAAGGTGCCAAGCAAACCAAACTTAATTCTATATAATTAGTTCCACTTCCATTTATTATGGCACCACCAGTTGGGCTGTCCAACCAATCTATTCCTTTGCTTACGGCTGTCTTTAATATTTCGGCACCTGGCTACCGAAGAAAACAAACCAGATAATTCCAATGTCAGAGGAAGGTCAAGTCTAGAACACATACAAAAAAAAGGGGTGCTGTTCCCTCTAAAAAGGAACCGTGCTGTCTTCCTTTCTATTCCTTGGATCCTGTTCTTGCTCCAGACTGTCAAACTGGCTGTTCAATGAAAGCTATTGCGGCCTAAGGAATCTAATTTAGATGAAGCTCATAATTTAGATGCAGCTCAGGGAGAATTCATAGGGACCTCCCACAGAGGCTCTCCTAGGTTATCTGACTTATTTTTTAATCAATTTGGAGGATTCAGAGTTTCTTTGTGTGGCTTCTGTGACCTCATGCAACCCTTTTTGCTTAGAAAAATTAAAATACCTTTTATGAAATTACATTCCAAAGCCTTGGTATCATTTTTTTTTTAAATTTAAAAATCAATGAATGAAATGGGCAAGTTATTTAACCTTGACAGTCATCTTTAAAAAGTATGTATGAGAGCTACTTTTTATAATGTGTTTTACCACAAGCCAACATTTTATACTAGGAGCTACGGGCTGGGCATATTTGGATATATTTCTTTTACCACATTAGCCACTGCCTCTGATCCCTTCATTTCTTGGAGCAGAGCAGACCTGTCCCCGACGACCCAGGGCTGCAGCCCAGTGCGAGCGGAAGCCACTTGGATCCATCATGCCTGGTTCTATCCCTGGTCTTCAGAGAGTTTTTGTTCAAAGCCAAATACATGATGTAGAGGAATGCTTTGGGCAGGAATGCTTTTGAGCATAGCCTTTAAGAATTACTTACTTCTCAATTCTTTTTCCTAAAAGTGATTATTATTCAGCCTTAAGCTTACAGAGAACACAAAGTCACAACCATCCTATCATCATGCCAATTCCATTCACTCCAAATTATCTCCTTATTTTAAAAGCGAGCTTAACTGTACATTTTTTGTGGCACTATTCCCAGGTAGGCTGCTGTCTACTATTACAAGTCTACTGATAGAATTTCTTTTCTTGGTTAAGAGGAGCAGCCCTTTTCTGATATGCTTTGGTTCCCTTTACTTTTACTTATCTCTTCAATATGAGTGAAGCAAAATCTCTGAATATTAGAATAATCCTAGAAGTTTAAGAAAACAGTGTTGCCAAATGGACAGGCTCTGTAGGCCTTAGAACAATCCAGGTGAAAGGGTGTATTGCAAACCTGGTAATATAACCGACATAAGCAGAACCTAATCATTCAATCTAAATACTGGTCATTTCAGATGATTATTTTCTTTTTCTTAATGTCAGCATCCTAGCATTTATCAGAGTTTATATTCTAAACACAAGCAGGGAGATGAATTTAAGCTTATTTTTATATTTAATGGACTTGAGAAGGCATATTTCTGGGTTAAATAAGAAATTTCATAAATCTACATTTTAAAAACATAGGATTTTATACTTAATAGGCATTCAATAAATTTTAGTTGAATCAGCAAATGATGTGTATAGGAAATATAACACATAGATATATATGTAGTCATAAAAACATGAATTTACTACATAAAATGTAATAACTGTGAAAGTAAAATTTACTTTTAATTTATTGTTCTGGTTAAAGAATAGTTAATTGATTTCTTGGTTATATAATTTAATAGAGAAAACCCTGCTTATTATCTTAACTAGAGGCCTGGTGCACGAAATTCATGCACGGAGGGGGGGTTCCCTCAGCCCAGCCTGCACCCACTTCAGTCGGGGACCCCTCGGGGGATATCCGACCACCAGTTTCAGCCCGATCCCACAGACATCCCTCTCACAATCTGGGACCGCTGGCTCCTAACCACTCACCCGCTTGCCTGCCTGATTGCCCCTAACCCCTCTGCCTGCCTGCCTGATTGCCCCTAACTGCCTCTGCCTGATCGCCCCCAACTGCCCTCCCCTGCCGGCCTGATTGAGCTCCCAACTGCTCTCCCCTGCTGGCCTGATCTCACCCCCAATAGCCCTCCCCTGTCGGCCTGGTCTTGCCCCCAATGGCCCTCCCCTGCCGGCCTGATCTCACCCCTAACTGCTCTCCCCTGCCAGCCTGATCTCCCCTAACTGCCCTCCCCTGCTGGTCTGATCTCGCTCCCAACTGCCCTCCCCTGCAGGCTTGATCTCGCCCCCAACTGCCCTCCTCTGCTGGCTGATTTGGTTCTGATTGGTCAGTTTCTATGCCAGTCAGCATCAAAAGCTCTGCCTCCTAGGCAGTCATTGGCTCCTCACAGTGGGCCTATCAATGGGGCCTGATCAGAAAGGCGAGGCTGATCAGCAGCCCCAGTGGAGACCTTGGAGAGAAAGGGAGGCTCAGCTGTTGGCCAGGCCGGGAGAGAAAGAGAGGCAACTTCTGATGAGTGGCTGCCACAGAGGCTACCGATCAGACCCTGCCTCTCTCTCTGCAGGCCTCTTTCCGGGCCTGATCTGCAGCCCCCTAGGCAGTCAGTTCTGGGTTGGATGCCCACAGTGGCCCCAGTCAGTGCTGGGTCGCCAGGGCAACCCAGCACTGACTTCCGGTCTGGTCGAGCCTTCAGTCGTTATGACCTTGGCTCTTTATTATATAGATTGACCTTAAAAATGTTGCATCCTAACACTTGAATTTTTAAAATAAAAAGGCACAATAATTTTTTAAAAAACCATGCAAAATATATAATTTATATATCCACTGTGTATTAGCCCCTCCACTGTCATTGGGATTAAAAGCATGTATATAGTTGTTAACTTTCATTTAGTTGTTTTCCAAATCCAGAGGAAATGAAATGCACAGTTTTCACTTTACTCCTCCACATATTGTTCTGGCTTTAATCCAAACTTAAATTTCCCCTATAGCCTTCATACTGTTACAATCCACATGATCTCAAACTTCATCGTAGTGTTTCTAATGATCTTCATTTTAGAGATGAACCCTTAAGGCTTTCATTTGTAGTATGTTTGTAAACAACTATTTTTAAGAATTAAACTCCTTTATTTTGACACTTTAATATCTACTTGTTGTACATTAAAAAATCAAAAGTGACATTCAATTATGTTCCTTGGGAATATTTAGTGGTTTTTTGTTTTTTTTTTAGAAGAAAGTGATACAATCTCACACACTCAAGTTGTTCCACTAAAAAGTAAGGAAAACAAATATGTTTAAAGGTATTTGCTTAAATCCATTCTGTAAAAATCTATGCTTTTTGATACAACTAAAAATATATTTAATACTAAACTCACATAATTTTCAAGGCACACCATTCAAGCCTTCACTCTTCATGTGGATTTCCAGCAGCCAATTGTAGTAGCCACACCGGCCCCTTTTTATGAAGAACAAAGCAATGTTCCAAGGGGAAAATGTCTGAGTCAGTCCGTTGTTGAAAGATGAAGTCTCCAGTTCATTTCCTGTGAGGACTTGACTGGACCAAGAAGCAGAGACTGAGAGGCAGCTTCTACCTGGTGGCCCTACAGATGCTGGGTAAAGAGGTTTCTAAGATGCACACAAAGAGCACATCACGCAGCTGCTGTAGTGACAATGAAGGATGTGTGTTGTAGAGTCAGGTTGCCGCATATTCAAATGGATTTTATGTTGTATTTGAATCTGAGTAATAATACTCAATTCAAGAGGTGCTCTTTTCATTCTGTTTAAAGTCAAGGCATGGCATTTTTATGTGATCTGATAACTAAGGGAAAGGCAAAGTATTCTATCTTAGTCATCTCTTCTATTCAATGATTCCTAACAGAGATGAGGCTCGGCCATTGCTTCACAACAGGCAGACGATGATGTCACTGTGCTTGTTCATACCAAATGGGATTCATTGAAACAAGAATTTAATGGCAAATAAACTTGATTGACTTTATCTTCCCTACCACCCAGTACAACTTAAAGCCTTCTTTACCCCAACACTAGGTTACTTTACGTAACCTGTGAGTAAATTATTTCTTTGTAATATTATCTCTTTAGTCAGAGTCTAATGCACAATAGAATCATGGTGTGCAACTAAACCAACTTCTGTGAAAGCTAGTAAGGTACTTCAAATACTTACCTTATTTAATAAAACTAAAATCCATAGAAAGCACAAAGTCCAAAATATCTATCAAAATTTTTTGAGGATGTTTTCTTTTTGTAGAAAATAAACTAGTAGGGTTTAAAATGCAGGTAAATACTTTATGTTAAGACTCTTGTATTTCCACAAATCCTAATTTTAACTCATCCCATTGATCACGAGAGAGATGGATCCACTGGTTTATGTTGCAAGTGGTGACCCATGTGGCAGAATGGGTCAAAGAAAAGTAGAATTCCATATGAATCCCAAAGAGAAGAGAAGAGCAGGATTGTTTCTCACCCTATAAGTCTTTGTTTCTGAAAAGAAAAAAAGAAAAAGGAAAAGAATGGAGATGAAGGATGAGGTTAAAGTCTCACCTTGCAGTGTACCTGTTAACACCTCATTGCTACATCATTAAGATGAATAAGTGCAGGTATAGGGTTCCAGACTTTATTTATTTCTCCTTAAATTCAAATGTCTTTCCAAGAGCTCCTGGACTTTGTGTTATAATCTCCAGATACTTGGCAATAACTTCCAGCTACTATAACCTGTTTCATAATTTTTGTTGGCAGTGGTTTATAGAGAAAATATTAAAAGAGGAGCAGTTACTATCGAGATGAAGTTAGATATGTCAAGAGATGAAATAGTAAAAAAAATAAATAAATAAGCAACTTAATCATTTGAATCTCTACTTCTGAAGAATATGTCTTTAAAATGAGGGAGATACTATATTTTCATTTTTGTGTATTGCTTATGTATATTTTACTTTGTGTATTATGAAACTGTGGTTGAAAATATGTTAAATCATGTTTGTTATGTAATAGCAACTCATAAATACTTGATGTATCTGAATTGTGAAGACAAGTCCTTTATATATTTACATTTTGGAATTTCTTTTTTATGATTGCCTGCTTTCCTTTCTGCCTTCTTTCATGTCTTCATTTGAACTTTATTTAAAAATATTCATTCACTTCCTTTAGTGCAAAGTGTCACATAGATATATAAAGATGAGCACATTAAATGCCCATTTTAGAGATACTTGCCACTAGGATGATAAGATATAAAATAAAAGGTATTATGCTAAAGAAGGCTACAAGACTTCCAGGAATCCAAGGAGATCTATTAGTTAGGTTCATCAAGGAAGGCTTCATAAGGGAGATATCTGACCTAGTTCTTGCATCTTTTCATTTATAGGATGGGGCAAAAGTAGGTTTACAATTGTTCCTATGGAAAATAAATACAATAATTAATAAAATAATAATATAAGAGTAAAATCTGTGTTTCTCATACTCACTACTTTTGCTCCTCTGTACGTATGTTTTTTATTTATTCATTAAAAATACTTTTGAGAATCTACTATATCCCAAGCATGTTTCCAGAGACAAAGAGTTCAGAGGTTAAACAGTACAACTCTAGTCTGTGCTTTCATAGATCATACCAGATGAAGAAATGCATAATTTACAAGTTATACACCAATTAAATAATGTGATAAATGCTCTGAAAATCTAGAAGATGCTGTGAGTGCATGTGGTAGGAAACCTAATTTAGAGATCTCAGGGAATGCTTTGTTGAGGAAGTGACATTAAAACAGCCTTGAAGAATGAATAGGAATTAGCCAAATGAAGGCTGGAAGGAAGAATTTTTGGCATAGATGGAACAGCATGTATGAAGAATGCAAGGCTGATATGATTATGATCCCTTTGTGAAATGGAAGGTAGGCCTTTGTGGGAGAAGTAAGAGATCAGGAGAGGGAGGTGTGTGCTGTGAAGCTGGAGAAAAGGGGAGGGGCCTATCTATATGCTGACCTTGAGAAAAGGCAATCCCATCAGCTATTGTTGTGTGGCAGATGGGATAGAGTGAAGTCGGGTAACCTATTCCAGGGCTATCTCAGGAGTTCAGATTAGAGGTAATAAATAGCACCTTGGATTGATTGTCTATGGTTTTGGCATTGGAGATAAGAAGTAATTCAAGACGTACTTTGGAAGAAAAATACACACTACATGTTTTTTCATTGGATAGGGAGTGTCAAGAGGAGACTAAGATTCCTTGCAGGAACAATGGTGGATCATGATGTCCTTTCCCGAAATGAGGAAAAGGTGTGAGGTTTAAGATCATGAACTCAAAGCTGAGACATCCAAATGGAGACTGTGAATGGGTAATTGAATAGACAACTGTGCAAATGTACTGCTAAGAGAAGAGATCGGTTCTGAGGCTGACAGTGTGAAAGACTCAGGGGTCGAGATAGATTTTGAGGCTATTTGAGTGTTAAGAATGAATATTATATATACTTAGACGTAATTATTACCACATGGTTTCAAAATATATATGTCATTCTTCTGCATGATTTTAGTATACTCAGGAACAAATACTTTCACTTCTGGAGTAATATTTTTCTAACATGATACTTAAGTCAAAGGGGGAATAAAATTCATTCATTCATTAAACTTACTTTATAACACAAATAGTTGGTACTTAGCTGTTTTTGAATAGATACTTGCTTTTGCTTTTTAATATCTTAACATGGATTCATTCCCCAGAGAGTGTATTTTGATGCTAATTTATTGGAATATTGGTTAAATAATTTCTTATGACAGGTAATTTTGTAACATGTGTCCCCCCGCCCCAGGAATTGGATTAAGGGTGGAAATCTTTTCAAAATTAACCAGTTATAATTATAATGTAATTTGTTACTTTAGTAAGTCCTATTTTATGTATCTTTAATAGTTCATTTCATCAAATTTTTATCAAATCTTTCCCAGCATAGGGTCTAACTGAAATATGAAATATGTTAACTCATGGTTAAAAGCAGATTTTATTCATTAAGTATCTCTGTAATTTTTACTAAAGGGATTGCAATTGACTTACTTTTTTAAAAGAAATACTGCAATTGTCCCACAATATTATAAGATCTACAATACCCATATTGCTTACAGATTAGCCTAAATTATAAAAAAAGCACAGTAAGCAAAGGAGAAACTTTTTCTGCACAACTTTGAAGGCGTTGCTAAGCAGAACAGGCAAGCAGTTGGAAAATCTTCCAATTTATTACAAAGATGTAACCTGATCTAAAATGAGGCTAGAATTACTCATGAAATAAATTCGCAATGGAAAGTCAGCTCATTTTGTGGCTTTAACGATAAAATGTAAACCTCTACTAAATTGAATTATCTGTCAAAAATACTTCATAATGATTTAAGATACCCTAAAATTTGTTTTTGTTTTTTAGTCTAAAGTTTTACAATATGTTTTTTTTAAATATCACTATCTTCATGTACTTTACAGATTTACTAAGCTAGGGTCTGAGTGCTGATTAATCCAGGGGTTGATTTTTTGCTTATATGTCCAGATACACAGGACTCAGTACCTCTTACATGCTCCTAGGAATTGATGGATATGTATTATTTCTCTATTAGTAAATTTATTTGAAAAAGAATGCCTTTCTGAGTAATCATATTGTATTGAGGTACACAATATAACTAACTAACTATGTATAGTTACTCAGTCTTGTGCTGTGTGTTCTTTGTCCGGCAGGGATTGCCTATGACCCTCTGATGCTGAAACACCAGTGCATTTGTGGCAATTCCACCACCCACCCTGAGCATGCTGGACGGATACAGAGCATCTGGTCACGGCTGCAAGAAACTGGGCTGCTAAATAAATGTGAGGTAATCCTGAATTGGCCACACTCTTTTACTTACTTAAATAAATCATGCAAAGGGGCCAGTATTCATTTGGGTAGCAGTAGAAAAATGTTAACTCTGTAGCACCAACACCATGATTGATGAACCATCATCCATCGGCACTAGTAGCATAGAACTGATGACCTGACTGGCTTGGGCACACAGTAGGTGCTCAGTCAGTGTTGACAGACTGAGTAGCGCCTAATGCGTGTGCTATCATTGCAGCATTTGTTTTGTAGACGTGCTAGCATTCCTATATCCAGGTAGATATCATTTCTTGAGTTAATGGAGAAACTCTTCACAAACTCTCAAGTGCTAAATGCTAAGTAGTTATTATTTTGTGTTATAAGCTCTACTGAACTCAGATATATGTCAGTGTTGTCTCATGGAAATGAATTTATTTAGAAGATTAACTGTCCTCTTACCAAGAAGAGTCATTTGTTTTTACTGATGGGGCTGTTGTTTTTATATTTCTATGGTACAGGGTTGAATACTTTTATCAATATTTCTTTAGACTCATTTCTATAGGTTCCTGATGAGTCCCATTTTTCATTTAGAAAAATCTGTTTATTTAGGCTTTCGAAGATTAAAAGTAAAAATGATGAACAATTCAAAAAGGCTCCCATTTTTAAGAAGAAATGAAATGGATAATATTTTTTAAATATATTTTATTGATTTTTTGCAGATAGGAAGGGAGAGGGATAGAGAGTTAGAAACATCGGATGAGAGAGAAACATCGATCAGCTGCCTCCTGCACACTCCCCACTGGGGATGTGCCCGCAACCAAGGTACATGCCCTTGACTGGAATCGAACCTGGGACCCCTCAGTCCACAGGCCGATGCTCTATCCGCTGAGCCAAACCAGTTAGGGCAAATGGATAATATTTTTATTATAGTTATGTCATGAGGAAACTGATACATTGAAACCATATTAAAGTTATTATACTGTGATTAAGGAGGAATCTTTTTTTTATTATTTTTTGAGTTAATTAGTTTTTGGCAACCCAAAATGAAGTCAAGAAAATTCCTATTCGAAGCTAATTTAGTTTTAAGTGAAACTATATTTCAGTTGAAATAGGAATGCCAAAGCGGACGGGACGTCTTTCAGAGTCAGCTGCACTGGCCGATGTTTGATAGGATGGGTTATGTCCATCTGATCATCTTCTCTGCAAAATAGGAAAAATAACTAACTTTCAAAGATGCACTTATTCGTTCAATGCATTCATTTCTAATGATAAATTATTTTCCTCATTCATTTTCTCTTTCGAAGATGAATAACCTATCTCATCTTACAGGGGAACTAAACCGTTATATTGTGTACCTCAAATCCTAGATAACGTCCCTGGGTCATTGAGCAGCTGGGACTGGGAATGAGTACTCCAGAGCAGTGGTGCAGATTTAGTTTCACAAGTTTTATTATATGTTTACAGTGGAATTGTCAAATGTTTTTCGTATTTAGCGTTCTGCTTTTGACTAAATGTATCCTTTATCTCAAAACCCCAAGTGAAGGAATTTGAGCGAGATTTATTTCTCTCATTCTTTCCTGAGTGAAAGTGTATTAGTCACCTTTTGCTGGTAGCATCCATATTAAATGGCAGGTGGCTTTCATACTCTTTGCTAAATTTTATTTTTTTATTTTACTTTTTGTTCATCCTCATCCAAGGCGTCACCTTTTGCTGGTAGCATCCATATTAAATGGCAGGCGGCTTTCATACTCTTTGCTAAATTTTATTTTTTTTATTTTACTTTTTGTTGATCCTCATTCAAGGCTATTTTTCCGTTGATTTTTGAGAGAGAGCGGAAGAGAGGGCAGAGAAGGAGAGAGAGAAATGAAACCTCGATGTGAGAGAGACACATCAATTGGTTGCTTCTCGCACTCACCCAGACTGGGCCTGGCATCAAACCTGCAACCCAGGTATGTGCCCTGGACTGGAATCAAAGCTCTGACCCTTTAGTGCTTGGGCTGATGCTCTAGCCACTGAGAAACACAGCCAGAGCTCTTTGGTAAGTTTTAGAGTTAGTGTTAAGGTTGCCATGGTATTGACAATACAGTTTGGAGGCCAAACCACTCTGTTGTCTGCACAATCCCATCTGGAGCCCATAAACCACCAAGGGACTCATTTGCAGTGGACTGGTCTTAATGGACATTTATTCATGTGAACATTCCTGTCTCACTTTTTAAAAAATATATATTTTATTGATTTTTTAGAGAGAGAGGAAGGAAGAGGGATAGAAAGATAGAAACATCCATGAGAGAGAAACATCATCGATCAGCCACCTCCTCCACACCCCCTACAGGGGATTGAGCACACAACTCGGGCATGTGCCCCGACTGGGAATGGAACCAGTGGCCTCTTGGCTGAACTACACTAGCTGGGCTCACTTTTCACATCTACTGTAAATGTTTCCCAGCTTGGCAATCTTTCTGTGCTTTGCTCAGGGAAGGCATTGCTGTTTACATCTTTTCACTTTCGGGTCTTTGTTATACCCTGGAGCCTTACCCCGGCCGCTCCAAATTAGCAATGGCTCGTCACAGCACTCAGTGGGTTGTTAGATTGTGGTGTTTCTTACATCTCTTAACTGAAGGGACACTGTTTATAAGCGGAGCAAAGTACAGAAATATATGGTCCACAACGGTCTTCAAATCTGTCTGTTACCATCCATTTCTGCCCAGTCTTCCTTTTCATTTCCTCATACATCACATTATTTTAGTCGTGTATTCTTGGAAACCACGAAAGTTCATTCATAGGACACATGGACTGATGGGAGAGCAGACCCAGGTGAAATGCCAGAAGCACTGGGGGGTTGATGAGGATATATGAGTGAGTCTAGTCCCAGACCAGGAAGCTAGGTAAGAGTCTCTTTGGCAAACAACCACACAATAAGTAGTGCACTTGAAGGCCCAGATCAGAAGAGTTGATCTTAATGAAGACCAAGCACAAAAGGCTGGTCCAAAACTTCACAATAATGCTAACATAATGCTTCACTAGGTGTCTGCTTTCTTAAGGGATGAAATTGTTGCCTATGTGTGTTTATTTGCTCCTCTATTATCAAATATCAATGACTTTATGCTGACCTAATCCAAAATATAAAGTAGAATTTCTAAAATCATTAAAAAATAATTTAAGGCATCTAGGATGCAACATCCCTTTGCCTCTGTATGAATGATTTTAAAATATAAAGTGGCATTTTGGGAAATGATCATTAGCTAAACAAATGTTATCCTTTTCTATAGATTTTAATGTTCTATATAAGAAAAAAAATACTACCAAAAGGTATAAAACATAGAACCAAAAGAAACACAACTTAATGTCTCTTCTTGATTGTTTCTACCAGAAGAGCAGGGGTTGAGGAAATGAAATAAAAGGAACATACAGGGATTGTTGCAGACCAGTTTAGCACACTCAGAAATAGCAGAATCTATTTTCTTAGCCAGTAATCTCCCCAGTAAGCACAACTGATACTTGTCCATTGTGAATTTTATTGTAAAGCTTTTATTTGACACATTAATTCTAATATACACATTTATTAATATACTAGGGGCCCAGTGCATGAATTCGTGCACCTTGAAAGGAACTGTGGGCCACGAGGCTGCGGTGGGCCCAGGGGCAGGTCTCGGCCCATCCTCGGCACCCCTGCCCAGCCCCTCCTGCTTTGGCTCCCGGTCCCCTGTCTGCCAGCAGCCCCCCTCCCACTGCTGCCACTCCCACGCACTGACGCTGACAGAGCTGGCCTCACTCACACCCACTGACAGCGCAGAGCAATTGGGGCCGTCGCCAGCAGCGGGTGTGAGCGGGGCCACTGCCGTCAGCAGGTACGAGTGGTGGCTCCTGCCCTGATTGCCCCTCAGGAGCAGGGGGAGGTGGAGAAGCCCTCAGGGCGATCGGAGCTGGCAGTCGGCGCTTGCACCCGCTGACCGCACCAAGCAATCAGGGCTGGCGCCGGGTGCCAGCAGCAGGTGTGAGCGCCGAGTGGGACCGCAGTGCGCAGGAGCAAAGAATTTTCAGTAACCACCAGAGGCTCAGCGACTGGTGCCCTGCCTTGGTCTGGCGCCCCCACTCACCTGCTCTACAATCCCACCGTGGCCAATGCCTGCCATGTTCTACTCGCGCCCCTGATGGTCAGCGCACGTCATAGCGACCGGTTGTTCAGCTGTTCAGTCTATTTGCATATTAGCCTTTTATTATATAGGATTTTTAAACTCTCTAAGGGAGCAAAGTACAGAAATATATGGTCCACAACGGTCTTCAAATCTGTCTGTTACCATCCATTTCTGCCCAGTCTTCCTTTTCATTTCCTCATACATCACATTATTTTAGTCGTGTATTCTTGGAAACCACGAAAGTTCATTCATAGGACACATGGACTGATGGGAGAGCAGACCCAGGTGAAATGCCAGAAGCACTGGGGGTTGATGAGGATATATGAGTGAGTCTAGTCCCAGACCAGGAAGCTAGGTAAGAGTCTCTTTGGCAAACAACCACACAATAAGTAGTGCACTTGAAGGCCCAGATCAGAAGAGTTGATCTTAATGAAGACCAAGCACAAAAGGCTGGTCCAAAACTTCACAATAATGCTAACATAATGCTTCACTAGGTGTCTGCTTTCTTAAGGGATGAAATTGTTGCCTATGTGTGTTTATTTGCTCCTCTATTATCAAATATCAATGACTTTATGCTGACCTAATCCAAAATATAAAGTAGAATTTCTAAAATAATTAAAAAATAATTTAAGGCATCTAGGATGCAACATCCCTTTGCCTCTGTATGAATGATTTTAAAATATAAAGTGGCATTTTGGGAAATGATCATTAGCTAAACAAATGTTATCCTTTTCTATAGATTTTAATGTTCTATATAAGAAAAAAAATACTACCAAAAGGTATAAAACATAGAACCAAAAGAAACACAACTTAATGTCTCTTCTTGATTGTTTCTACCAGAAGAGCAGGGGTTGAGGAAATGAAATAAAAGGAACATACAGGGATTGTTGCAGACCAGTTTAGCACACTCAGAAATAGCAGAATCTATTTTCTTAGCCAGTAATCTCCCCAGTAAGCACAACTGATACTTGTCCATTGTGAATTTTATTGTAAAGCTTTTATTTGACACATTAATTCTAATATACACATTTATTAATATACTAGGGGCCCAGTGCATGAATTCGTGCACCTTGAAAGGAACTGTGGGCCACGAGGCTGCGGTGGGCCCAGGGGCAGGTCTCGGCCCATCCTCGGCACCCCTGCCCAGCCCCTCCTGCTTTGGCTCCCGGTCCCCTGTCTGCCAGCAGCCCCCCTCCCACTGCTGCCACTCCCACGCACTGACGCTGACAGAGCTGGCCTCACTCACACCCACTGACAGCGCAGAGCAATTGGGGCCGTCGCCAGCAGCGGGTGTGAGCGGGGCCACTGCCGTCAGCAGGTACGAGTGGTGGCTCCTGCCCTGATTGCCCCTCAGGAGCAGGGGGAGGTGGAGAAGCCCTCAGGGCGATCGGAGCTGGCAGTCGGCGCTTGCACCCGCTGACCGCACCAAGCAATCAGGGCTGGCGCCGGGTGCCAGCAGCAGGTGTGAGCGCCGAGTGGGACCGCAGTGCGCAGGAGCAAAGAATTTTCAGTAACCACCAGAGGCTCAGCGACTGGTGCCCTGCCTTGGTCTGGCGCCCCCACTCACCTGCTCTACAATCCCACCGTGGCCAATGCCTGCCATGTTCTACTCGCGCCCCTGATGGTCAGCGCACGTCATAGCGACCGGTTGTTCAGCTGTTCAGTCTATTTGCATATTAGCCTTTTATTATATAGGATTTTTAAACCCTCTCTAAGGATTCTAACCTTTCTATCTCAAGCCACATTAATTTGGAAATTTCAATGCTGTGGGGGGAAAAAGCAAACCCCAAAACATGCAACAAACCTTTGAGCAATTCACCACAACTCATTATAGTCAGATGCTGAAAAGCCAGGAGAAAAGCACACCATAAATGGCAAGAGATTGGGTTCATGGGGATGCATTATCTGATTGAAAGACAAGAAGGTTCTTATGCTAACGAGCTTCCTGGCTAGTGTTCATGAGCCTTCTAAAGCAATCAAGGCCAATGACAGTATCTTCCAATTGAACTTGACTTTCTCAGTCCAAGAGAAGTTAAGTTCCAGTTTGGATGTGAATGAACATTTACCTTGATGGCTCAAGGACTGAAGGAGAATCAGGTCTGCCTTTCTAAGTTGCCTAGAGTTAGCGTCCAGCTCTGTTCCGTGGGTATGTCTACAGCAAGCTTTCCTGAGGAGCTAAACTCTGTGTGTCTCGGACTTCAGGGAATTTGAGTACGAGCCGTGGTGAATACATTATGGCTCTCTCTTGAGTGGTATGGACAAGTTCCTCTCCTGGTTGTGAAAATAAGAACTCAACTCAATTGTTTTATTAGATTTTATAGAAAAGGGTATGTTCAAATAAGAAATAACACATGCAAGTTGAGCAATGTATTATTTTCCACTATCCAGATAGCAATCTGCCATCTTTGAACACAATTTTCCTGCCATTGTCTGTATATCTGCCATAGATAGGGATCAACCCGTGCTTTTTTTTTTAAATAACATAATCAATGTGTGTGTATATATATTTTTTTCATCTCCAATTTTTATTACAAGGCATTTTTAAAAATTATTTATATATATTTTATTGTTGATATTATTACATATAGCTCTCATTTTCCCCCTTTACTCCTTTCTCTCATCCCCTAACCCTCCCTTCTCCCAGTTCTTCACTATCCTATTTTCCATGTCCATAGGCTATATATACAACTATATAAGTTCTCTGGTTTCTCTCTTCTTATCCCACCACCCCCACATCGAGGTATGCCAGTCTGTTCCATGCCTCCATGCTTCAGGTCTTATTTTGTTGGTCAATTCATTTTGTTCATTAAATCCATGTGCTTTAGAGAAGGAGTTGACAGAGCTCTGGGGACTTATACCTGGCCAGCAAGCAGAAACCTGTGGCTAGGTAAATGATTCATTCATTGATTACAGTGGGACTCAAAATATTAGCATATATTAGAATGTTAGCATCCCCTGGAGGCTTGTTAAAACAGGGCTTTTGGGGGCTCTAGCCCGAGTTTCAGATTTAATAGGAGTAGGGTTCGAGAATTTGCATTCCTAACATGCGTGTGGGTAATCCTGATACTGCTGATCTGGGCACCACACTTTGAAAACAGGGATCTATCCATTCAACAGTATCTATCAAGAATTTGCATTTTCCAGGCTTCTGTGTTCAGAGCTGCAGATACAATACTGAGAAGAAGCATCCCCTGCCTTCAAGGAGGTTACCATCTGGTGGGATCACAAAAATAAATAGGTCATTAAACTCCCAAGGGGATTTATATTGCCGCAATTTTAAAGACTCATTGATCGAGCTGGGGGAATACCTAAAACGAGAAAGACTGTGGTCAGCAGCCTCCGTAGTCTTAACAGCCTCAGAGGGGCCCTCTGAGCAAGAGAGCAAGGAAGAGATACCATATATCAGAGTGCAACGGAGCAAGTATGCAAGACCTCATGTTGCAGATCTTGCCCTCCTTTATTCTATCTATAGTCAAGCTCCTTTGTCTGTTTAGATTACTGTTTCCCTGGGACAGAGTGCAAGGAGTCCCGGTTCTGCTGGCACACAGAGAAGAGCCAGCTTCCCTCAGTCAACAGCGTAGCCAGTTTTGCAATTCAACAATGATATGATAGAAGAGAGAGCAATTTGAAAGCACCGGGAGGGCTCAATTGTTTCAAAACAATAGACTGGTCCACAAATCAAATTTATGTATTGTGTCGTTTCATTTAGCAATGTAGCACATTAACCAAAATGGATGCCTCAAAGGTTATTGTTCAACATTAGCGTTGACCTTAGTCCTGCCATCAATTATCTGTGTACATTTGTCAAAACATTTAACCTTACTGATGAGGGTGCCGGGCAGCCTCCCTTCCAGCTTCAGTGTTGTATGGAGTTAGATGGCTGAGGAGTTCATTTAGAACATAACCCTTTCTTTGGTTAAGAGCAGACAGCATTTGCCGGCTGTTTTAGTAAACACACTGCTTTTAGTTTGTAAGCTGTAGTGTAAATTGGCCGTGCTTACTAGTCCTGATTAGCAGCCAGAGAAAACCTTGGTCCTCATTGTGTTAGGTTACCATGGTACCGCGGGTTAACTTCTTTTGGCATGACGTGGCGCTGTTTTTGAAAAATTGAGGTGCTTCGTATTCCTCCACACCAGTACCATTTACTTTTCCCCCTGCTGAAGCATCCAAACTTAGTTTAGTGATTTGGTCGGGAGTAAAATGCAAAACCAGCAGCTCTCTGGTCACCGTGAGAAAGAGATCTCAAGAGGTCCTTTGGTGTCCTCTTCAGGAACAGGCTCTTGGACAAGGTCCCCAGGTTTCTGACGTGTGTGTGTCCCCTGAGGGAAAGAATGCGCTCGCCTGGGTTTGGGAAATTGCGGAGATGGACCCATCATCTGTTAGAAATGCACTGGCAGTTGTTTTTCCAGAAGTGCTCATGACTCTCAGCCCCACCAAGCCACCCACAGACATTTGCTTGCTCTCACATTTGTTTTGAGAATAACAACATTTTATAATGCTTTTGTTGGATTGCACGTTATGTGGACTCCGCGTTGCCTCTTTGTGACCAGTATTGAATAACTTTGCTTCTCTTAATTCCTAAGTAAAAAGCATAAGCAGCACGCTGTGCTGCAATCTTTAACTCTTATTTAAGCACCAACACAAAGTAATGACAAAACAATTCTGGGTCCCCAAACCAAGCGCCCGCTGCCCCTCTAGAACTCCTCTACAGTTCCAGTGAGAGAAGTGGGGAGCTGGTCCAGTGTAGTCTCTGGACGCCAAAGAGCTCAGGGCTGGTGTATCCAGCACATGTTCCTGCACACACACAGGTGATTTTCAAATACCTTTTGCAAATCAAACCCTTTGGAATGTGCAGGTTTTCTGACCTCAGTGCTACAGAGCACTGACGCCTGCAAATTCACGAAAATGCAATTAAACATTTGTTTTATAGATAATCTAACTAGATGGCAGCACATAACAGCTTACTGCTTTGTTTAGTTTGAAAAAAAAAAGTGTTTTTCTGTTTTAGAATCGAACACAAAGCAGTAAAAAAACTCAAGCAGAGAGTCTTGTGAATTGTCTCTAAGGATATAGCAGACTTAGGACGCAGTACAAACGATCTAGATGTGATGAGTAAACCAATACGTTATGTCATTATTCTGAAGGAGATTTGTACACCACAGCAGATTGGACCTGGGCAGATAAATACCTTAAAAATGCTTGCGCAGCCTATAGTAAGAATTAAGGTGATTCAGAATTGTTTGTTTGGATTTCTATTTCTGCAAAAAAAAAAAAAGAAGAAGAAGAATATGGAAAACGACCAATCAAAAGAAAGAAGACACACTGCCCTTCAGAATCCATCTGGAAAGTGATATAGGATTTTTAGAGCATTGGCCTGTGCACTGAAGGGTCCTGGTTCAGTTCCTGGACACATACCTGGGTTGCAAATTCAGTCTTTGGCCAGGTCTGGGTCCCTGTGGGAGACAGCCAATTGATTTGTCTTTCTCACATGGCTGTTTCTCTCTCTCTCTCTCTCTCTCCCCCCCCCATCCCTCCACTCATCCCTCCCTCCCTTCCCCTCTTTGTAAAAAATCAATGGAAAAAATGTCCTCAGGTGAAGATTAGTTTTTCAGCCATCTGATAATTGCAGTGTTAAAGTAACAGAAAATGTTTATTGTGACAATTTACTTTATACATGATTATTATATTTAAAAAAGCAGTACTTTAACCTAAACCATTAAAATGCTCATTTACAATGATGTTTAAAAAGAATTATAAATGTAGGAGAGTCAGTTGCATAAAAATTGTGAAAATTGAGCAATTCCACTTAGAGATAACTTTTTTTTTACTTTCTGATGAGCATAATGATTTGAAATGGGTGGGAATCAAATTTTAAAATATATATATCATATACTTTTTAGCACTCAGACTTTTTACTGAATGGGATTGGTTGTTTTTCTGAAAAGCTTTTGAAATTGCTCTATGTCCTAAAATATTTTTAAATAAGTTTTAATAACTGAGCCTGGGCTGTGTGGCTTAGGAGTTGAGTGTTGCCCCAAGGACCAGAGGGTGCGGTTCAATTTCCTGGTCAGGGCACAAGCCCGGGTTGCCGGCTCAATCCCTAGTAGGGCGCATGCAGGAGGCAGCCCATTGATGATGCTCCTCTCTCATCAATGTTTTATCTCTCTATCCCTCTCCCTTCCTCTCTCTCTAAAAAAATCAATAAAAACATTTTTTAAAAAAATGTAATGAGTGAGTCAAGCAGTGTCACAGGCAAGTAGAAGCCACTTGTCATTTTGAAGATCAGATAGATTTTTTCTTTTTACCTCCCAGGCTTCTCCATGCCCACTGTTTAACTACTCTTTAGTCCAGTGGTTCTCAACCTTCTGGTCCTTTAAACACAGTTCCTCATGTTGTGACCCAACCATAAAATTATTTTCATTGCTACTTCATAACTGTAATGTTGCTACTGTTATGAATCGTAATGTAAATATCTGATATGCAAGATGGTCTTAGGCGACCCCTGTGAAAGGGTCATTCGACCGCCAAAGGGGTCGCAACCCACAGGTTGAGAACCGCTGCTTTAGTCCCAACTGTTGGCCAGTCAGTACAGCGTCACTGTCTTTAGCTCACTTACAAACAGGAAGAAAGGACATCCAACACGTGGTTCTCCACCGAGGCTGCCCTTGGACATCCACGGGTGGCTCTAAGCACCTGAAGGCCCAGGCTGTACTGAAAGTTAAGCAGAAGCTCTGGAGGTGGGACCCAGGAATCCATAGTTTTTCAACTTCTGCAGCTTATTCCAAGTCACAGGTGATGTTAAAAATCATGGCCCCAAAAATGCAACTTAAGTTTATGAAGTTTCAACTTTATAAGCTAACTGCAGTCGAGACAAGTGAATGGAGCCAAATATTTGGAGATGGAGAGGAACCAAAGTTAGCATTTACCTGGAAAGCATCAGTGGCACTAACTCCAAAGTTACACACATAAAAAATTTTTAAATTGGGAAAATTGTCCATCATTTTAAAGTTAAAGACTAAGAATATGAGTTTAAAAATTACTCTTCTTTTTCAATTATAATTAAATATATAAAAATGGACTTCAAATAATAGAGTTTGTTTGAAAACTCTCATAGTCAGATCTCCTCCCTTGCCTCAACCATAGTAATCCATCATTTCAATTATTATACTTGCTTGCCTAAGGCAAACCTGTAAATTAACATAAAGAATATTTTATTGAGTTTTTATTGTGTTTAAGGTTATTTCACACAGAATCTTATTATTTTGGGCTGAAAGGGGGCTTTGAAAAAATTTGGACAGCCCTGGCCAGTGTGGCTCAGTTGGTTGGGCGTCTTCCCATGCATGGAAAGGTTGCAGGTTCGATTCCCTATCAGGGCACAAGCCCGAGTTGTGGGCTGCATCCCCAGTAGGGGGCATGCAGGAGACAGCTGCTCCAATATTTCACTGTCTCTCCACTCCCTTCCTCTCTAAAAATCAATTTAAAAAGTTAAAAGAAATAATTTGGGCAAACCTCCTTATGGTTATATATGAAGAAACAATGGTCCCAAGATGTACCTCATAGCTGGCTATGATCACATTAAGGACCATGAGAGTCAGTACCCAGAACTAAGGACACTTGGCTTACAATCCACTCTCTTTCCATGTGACCAACAAAAAGAACCAAAAGCCTGCTGGGCCACCTGCCTCCCTCCAGTTTTTACTACCTTTTCTTTATCAGGAAATTGTGGGGAGAACAATTTATTAGATGCTGAAGAATCTATGGAAGGAGAGAATGCAGTTGGGGGAAGAGCATAGAACCTTCTTTTATGTTACATTGAAAGAAGCAGTTATGTGAAAACTCCAGTAGGTACACCTGGGCATATGCATGCGACCAGATTTTTTTCGTTGTTTAAGAGAGAAAAGTGTATCAAGAATAATGACCAGGCCATGAACCAATTCATTAAATGTAAGTATGGAATTTGTAACAGTGGATAACTGTGACACTCATAAGTCATTTATGATTTTTTAATTCTGTAAGTTGCAGCCCTGTGGATTTTTGTTGGAAAAAAAACAACGCATCTCCCTCTATTTAGGGACATTGGATGAAATATTTCCAGAAAATGGAATATTTCAGTGGAAATTCTTGCCTACTATGTCACCACTTTGAAAATGATTAAAGAAAGTGGGGTCTCCCCCAGCAAAGGCAGGTACTTTTTTGACTTGTCAGATTGAAGCTGGACATTTTCTCTTCGTTTGGAACTGCCACAAAATGAGCCCTTTCATGTCCTCAATAATACCAAACCAATGCAATCCATCTGTTCTGCTAAATTATTTCTAGTTCCCTAACCAAAGGCACTGCTTTTTCATGCATTTTATCATGATTTTATGCCCTTTATTATATTTTACAAAAGGTTCTGATTCCTCCAGGGCCAATGAGAACTGATTAGGACACTGGCCTCCGTCCAGGCTTTGAACACAGGAGGGGAAGGAATAGAACTGTTTCTTTTTTTCCCTGCTCCTTGGCAGAAAAAAAAATTTTAAAAAAGAATCTATACCGTGTGTGTGCTCTGTGTGTGGGTGGGTGTGGGCAGGCTGCATTTTATCCTGTCACAGTATGACTTTGTAGATCATGTTCAGAACATTCCTTCTATAATCAGGTTGCATTAATGGGTTTTCTTTCAGAAAGACTGCTTCTTTAGGAAAGAACCGGGGTGTTGTGAGACTCAATGACATGGTCATTTTAAACTAGTCAAACTTCAAACCAGAATGCAGACTGGGGTTCGGAACTGAGCCGGCATCCCCAGGTGTGCAGCTCAGGGTAGGCACTCCCTGAACATTTTTTCCTTCCCTCATCGGAGGGAAGGAACTGCCTAAGTGCTAGGCACAGAGGATGAAAACAGAATGACGAACACGTCCCACATTGCAGGGTCTCTTGATTAAGAACATGAGAGAAGAGCTAGCCATTGGCTTGCTTTCCCCAGTCCCTAACAGCAAGGTAGTGAAGACCTGTATTTGGAAATACCCAAAAGAACGCCATCTCTTCAGTGCATTGTGTTTCCAAATATACTCAGAATTCTCAAAGAAAACATTTTGATCAGAGTCATAGAAGACTTTAGATAGACATCCTGCAGACTAAGTATCTCTGAGAACGGAAATCAGTATCTCCCTAAATTATGATTATCTGAGCACTTTACCCCATTTTATGACTCATTATGCCATTGACCTTTGACTCAAGAGAGCATCATGAGAGAGAAATGAAGGGATAAAGGGTGCACAGGAAATAGAAAATATGGGAAGGGATTAAGTGAAAATATCTATATTTAAACATAAACACGTAACCTAATAAATTACTCACAATAATACCAGAAAATGAAAACTGTTGGAGACCTCAATTTGAGAGGAAAAGTGAAGTTGACAAATCTAAGACATCTGATAAAAGTGAGGCAAAATGGAAGTACTCCAGGGGACGCTGAGTAAGAGAGAAGGAAAGCTGTTGCCATTTCAGTATTTTCAGCTTATTCATCCTTCAAGTTCCCATAGCAGTGCCCTGTGAGATATAAATCTCAAAACATGCTTTCTCCACATCCTTTTTCCAGGTAGACATTTTTCGTATTGCATTGTTTTTCCCCCCACAGCTTTCTGTAGGAACATGCAGGTCCTGTGTGTGGGTCTTACCCTCCAGCAGCCATAGAAGCAGAAGTGATGATTAAGAATAAGTATTCCTTATCTTTAATGTAATTGTTGTTTAAAAGAACTATATTTTATAATAATAAAAAGGGCCAGTGTAAAATACTTCCTGGGAGTCAAAAGGAAGGAAAGAAGGGGGGAAAAGTGAAATCAAAGCAGTAAAATGAACCGTGTTACATTTTAATAGTGACAAGTTACACTAGAGTGTAAACCAGAATAAGTACATGTCCAATAGGCTGGCCAGTTGTTCTATCCTTACTGTTCGTTAGCTGATATCACTTAAGGGGATGACTGATACTCAAGTTTAGCAGGAGTTCTCTTATGATGTCTCAGCACTTGGGTTATTGTCAATAATTGAATCATGTTAGCAGGTTATTTTTTCAAATATGTGATTGAGAAAAGGAGAAAGGAGTTGGCGCAAGCAAAGAGTGTATGGCTGTAAATATATGTGACTGGTGAATGAAAACATAAAAGATATATTTCTTATTACTGGTATTTAATGGCATACCAGAGGCAGAAATTCAGTTTCAGAGCGGAAAAATATATTTATAGAAAAAGAAAAAAAATCAATGAAACTTTATGATATCAGTCAAAATGTGGGTCTGATTATTAACTATAGAACTGACATTATTTAAGACATAGATGATTCACTGTATGAGCTTATAAAATTTGAGTGGCTATGGAATTCTTAGGTTCATAGAAGTGAGAGCTGGAAGCCCTGTTGTTTCACAGTGTTCATTATTCTGCCGGATAGAACTAGTTGCTGCAGTCTGGTTTCCAGTCCTCTGCTCGTTCCAGTTTTAGATGACTCAGACCATGGATTTGCCACTGTTTATCTTGGATTTTCCAGCAGCTGAAATCTCAGTTAAAATGTTTCTCTTTAATATTGACTTTGAACATTTGCTTCCTATTTTTCTCTCATGTCTTCTCATTCTATTGCTTTGGTTGTTCTGCTCTTCCATAAACATTTTCAAATTTAATGTTTATCATTAAGTCACAAATGCCAATAATGTGTTTATTTATTGATCAGGGCAATGGTTGATCAGATGGCCATCACACATTTGCCTTTGTCTTCAGCATTACTTACCTGGTTTCATTTCAATTTAATTATTGCCTACCTTGGAATAATTTCTCTGAAACATAATTTTATTCCTCTAGAAATGTAAATTGGGTGTCAAAAGGGAGGAACTTCAATGCTGTGACAAAGGAAATTCCATAAGCATTTATTTGTTTAGCAAATAATGGCACAGTGTCAAGAAATTTCCATTTTCTATCACTCCAGTCTCTACACAGTAAAACCCTAGGAAGTGTCAGTAAGTCCAGGCTTCCGGCTGCTCACACATCCACAGCTGCCACATCCCCGTAAATTAGGGAGGTTGAATATGGACGTGTCCTGGTCCTGAGGGAGGTGCTGTTGTCACCTGAGGTTTCTGTGTCACCTGGTGATCCCTGGGCAGGGACATGAAAGGACAGATTCTCTTCGAAGTTCACTGAACGTCGTTCTCTTCCAATCCATTGCCTTATAAGTACCTTATTATGATACATATTTTAAGTGAAATATTAACACTATCTGGGTAATTTTAGGAAACAGCAATTTTAAAAAGTTGGGCTAATTCACTTCATACACCAACATGATATTTCTTGGGCCCACAGACATGCCAGCTGAGAACTGTGGCCGCAGATTGACTGGCTGAGCTTTAACTTAACAACTTAACGTATGGTTTTGTCTTCCAAAGGACTGTTCTTTCTTAGGTGACGTGAAAGTCTCTACCTAGCAGGTGTGTAGAAATATTGACTGGGTCTGGAGTGTCTCAGCCTGTCTCTGGTTAAACAGTGGTTATCATTTTTGTTTCATTCCCATTCTGTCACAAACTAATGCTTTTATAAAGTGTATTAAAAATGAAACACTACAAAAATGAAAATTGATTGAAGGACGTACAAGATTCTATTAGATTCAACAGTCATAAAGATACTCTGTCAATTTACTATAAAAGTTTCTTAATGTTTACTTAGAATTCTATACAGACCTCATCAGACCATAAACAGTTCCTGAACTGTTACTGATCCCATAGGTCACACATTGGTCTAGATCAGGGTGGGGAACCTTCAGCCTGGGGGCCTTATCATTTGGTCTGGCCCTGCCAAGGCAACAACAGGCAGGGCTCAAAATTCAATAAATCTAGGAGCTTTGTTCATAGCAACATCAATTTATGATAAGTGAATTACATTAAGTGAATGATGTTATAAATATCCAAATGGCCTTTGGCAGAGAAAAGGTTCCCACCGCTGTCGATGAACACTACTATGAGGTGCACACACATGGAGGAGTGATCAGCATATTTGTTCTAAACAAATACATTGAAATGTATTGGTCTTACTTAAGTCCTTTAAGAAACAATAAGGAATATGTTTCAACAAATGTTTTAGGTGAATGTAAAATAAGATGTTAATCAATTTACTTCTCAGCAAAACTACAGACCCTGTTTGTTTTTAAGCTGATACTTTTGCAAAGGAGTTAGCTATTAATTTCTTTGTTATAGTTTTTTTTTATGCCAAAGGAGAATATGCTTTATGTCAGTTGCCCATTTAGGTACAAGCAGTCCATCGGTCCTGAACGTTGCCTACTCTCATTTTTCAAATATTATTATGGTACTTTACTAAGCAAATCAGTGTCACATTCCTTCATGATGAAACTCAGCCCATTATTAATCATCTTAAATGTGACTTGGGGCCTTATTTTCTTCGAAACGTTGTCAGTGGAGTACTGTAGGCTTCTGCTGTTTTCTTTCAGCGGATTCAAGGTCGAAAAGCCAGCCTGGAGGAAATACAGCTTGTTCACTCTGCACATCACTCACTGCTGTACGGCACCAACCCCCTGGACGGACAGAAGCTGGACCCCAGGACGCTCCTAGGTCTGTATGGGCCTCTCTTCTACTGAGAACAGCACATTCCAGCACTATCATTAGTCAAGGCGGGTGTCAGTTCAAAATACTTGGCAAGCAGTGCTCTTTGGAATGAGTGAGTCCCGTACAATAAGCCAATGCAGATGAAGAAAAATCTTGCATTAGAAAAAATGACCATGCAAGTTCCATGACGTTAACATTTAAATTCATGTTTATTTGAATAGCTTTTCTCCACTGCATTTTAGCACACAGGAATAAATGCACAGTTGAGTTTGTTTGCTTACATTTTTAAACCAAAAGAAGAAAGGTTTTCACAATCTTTATGCAAATTTATCTTCACCTTTTCCATTTGTTTTGTGTCATTCAGTTCTTTTTCTTTGTGACCTAACAGACAGAGGGCATAGTACAACTTCTTTTAAGTGAAAACTCCTTAGTGCTATGCCTAGAATATGGCATTTTATAGTTAGATTGCATTTTAAAACTTGATATAATCTTTTTAATGTCTTCACTGTAGAATTAAACAGTAAAGTAAGTGGCAGAAGTAGAAAACTAATAAACATAATTTTTAGTTAACATATTATTTTTCAAACTTCTGCCATCGGATTTTAAAATAAAATGAATGTTGAACAGGGTTATATAAATGAACAATAGAAGTAATAGATTTGGAAAAAGTTCAATACAGAACCTTATTTTAGCTGAAACAATTCTATTAAGTTTATTAACAACCTTTTATAGTGGAATAACAATACATGACATAGCTATACATACCAAAAGGATATTTTAAAAACAATTTTAACTTAAAAAAAGGTATTGCAGGGCTTTTTTTTTGTCCCCTTCTTTCAATAAAACCTATTGTGTCAATTCCAAATTATTGGACTCTCTCACCTAATTCAATATTTCAGAATGATTTTATATTAACTGGTCCTAAAGAATTCAAAAGCAAATATTTGACATGCAGTAGGCAGGTATCCCTCACCTTATGAAGTAAAGGAAGATGAGTTAGTGTGTGTATGCCTACATGCATTCAGGGGAGCTACTGGAAGAAACTGACAGAAAGGGGAACACATGAACATTATTCAGTGTTTGCCCTATCCGGTTTGGCTCACTGGATAGAGCGTTGGCCTGGGGACTGAAGAGTCCCAGGTTCGATTCCGGTCAGGGGCATGTACCTTGGTTGCAGGCACATCCCCAGTAGGGGATGTGCAGGAGGCAGCTGATCGATGCTTCTTTCTCATCGATGTTTCTAACTCTCTATCCCTCTCCCTTCCTCTCTGTAAAAAATCAATAAAATATATTTTAAAAAGAAAGAAAGTTATTCAGTGTTTTAGCAAACATTATTAAAATTTGATGAGAAACAACAGTTCGTATAGAATTAAATCTATATGTTAATATAAAGACGAATAAGTCAATCTGAACATATGTACTCTGTATTTTTTTCCTTCTGTTGAAGGAAGGAATCTCTGCATGTAAAGTACTTCATTTACTGTGGATACTACGTAATAAATGTCCTTATTTTTACATGAATTAATAATCTCACACAATTTACCCAAAGATGAAGTTAACCACACATTACCGTTCATGGTTTTATGAGGTCAAAATTCTCACACACTTAAAGATAGGAAGCTATGTTCATTTTTATTTATTTATTTATTTTTTGGTTAATCCTCTTCTGAGGATATTTTTTTTTTTTTTATCTGACCTGATTGATTCCTTAAGTATTTCTGAAGCTAAACCAATCTCATTTTGCATGTATATTCTTCAAGTAACCCCTAGAAATGAAATGGCTGGGTCAAAGAATTAAACACAAAATTGAATGGATTAAAATTTGCCTTCTAAAAACTTTGAACCAATTTGTACATGCTCTTACTTTGCCACCCTAACCCTAACTCAGTATTGTTAAGATGTCAGTTGTCTCCAATTTGATATATATATTCAACACAATCCTCCCCCCCCCCATTTTTTTTTTTTTAGTATAGTCTTAAACTATAAATCAGTATAGATATAGGACTAAATATTTTGGATTTAATTGGGAAGAACTTACACGTAGGTGTTTGAGAGATATTCCAAAACAACAATTTTCTAAATTTTAAGAGAAAAGACATGTTTGTGAAAGAAATGAAGTTTAAATTTTGATGAGCTGGAACTGTTTACTTATGAAACATGGCAATGCCATCATTTTTTTTTTCAAACGAAATTTTTCACTTGAACAAAACTGATTTTCTCAAAATATTCAACATAAATATCATTTAAAAAGGAATTCCAATGTATAGTTTAGACTTCTGGCAACTCTTTTCATGTATGTATGCGATGAAACACTGAGTATCAATAACTTAATTTTTAAAGTTTAAATCCCCAATAATCTGGCCACTTATCTCATGAGGTTTGAGTATTTAATGTGAGATATAAAATTGAAGATTTTAGGGTTAGCTTTGGGTATATATGTGGAGTTAGTTCCACAGGCACCTCTCAGGGCTTAGTGCAACAATTTCAATATTAGGTATAGGCCACATGAGTAAATATAAACAAGGACATTGCATTGCTTAGTCTTGATGTCAAGCATGAAATTGTGCGTTGATACCACTTCTGAACTACTTCACTATCTCATGTGAGTCTAGTAGTAGACACAGCACGTTTTCCTCCAATCAAGTTCAAAGTGAATAATTCCATTGTTTTTTAAGTTTAACTTTTCATACTTTTTTGTTCTTTATAAAATTTGAATTCTCATGGCTTATTTTTTATTTATATCTAAAAAACCAGACTGCCATGTATAAGTATAGAGATGTAGAACCATCAAGATATTTCTCTTTCTTTTTCCCTTTCTTTCACTCCTGTATATTCCTCTTCTTCCCCCATTCCCTCCCAATGCAGAGTGGAGGTGGTGAGGTGGGGGGAATTTGTCAATGTGCACACACATTGAATTTAAATTCATTCAATTTATGAAATTTCCGAGTTGAATTGATAATACTACTCTTCCTAGTTATGTTCCAGAGTTAGGAGGATTTAAATAAGAGGAGTTCATTATGACCAGACCTATCAGTCTTTGTATCTTGAAAGATATCTATAGATTATAAAATAATTAGATTTGAAAACATGCACCATTTATCTCTTTAAATACTCTAGACCCAGTAAGGTGACACTTTAAAAAAATTCTCTCCAATCATTTCTGGTACAAGGTTTTCCTTAGCATTAATATTCCTGTCGTTCTTACTACCAGTTTTCATAATCCTGTGGCTAGCCAGATCTCAGTTCATGGGGATGGCAACATAACATTATTTTTAAAAATGCCAGTCAATTAAAATTTTTACACACCACTAAATTTAAATTATTTGTCTTTTTTGTATTATGTAAACATTACTAAATACAATTCTCCTTAAGCAGCTTAACGTTTATTTTCGTTATTCTCTTTGAGTTTACATAAATTTTTTAAAATTACTTTATTGCATTGTAATATTAACTTTATTCCCTTTAACTATGGAATGAAGAGTTCAGACATTAAAGATACAATATTATATATTTTAATTTCACATATGACATATGAATGCATCCTTGCAAAATATTCAATAATATAGAAATATCTTTGTTATGAGCAACAACTTAAGTAAACTTTATCCCTCCCCAAGCTATCCATAAATTTTTTATGTATCTTTTACTGATGTCAGCATTTCAGGTTTAATATGTTTTTATGACTTGTTTTCTATTGCTTATTTTTTTCATGAATACCCTTATATATAATGAGGTGTATCATTTTTTTCATTTGTACTTAAAATTTTGTTTATCATTTTCCATCTGTTAGCTATTGCATTTGAAAAAATCAACTCATGAAATTTCTTGTTTTCAAAAATCAAATATTTTCTGTGACATTAAAATCTATTTAGACTTTTATTGACATGGCATGTGAATTCCACCACAAGCCTGTTTTCATTTTTCATTATTATTTCGTTGATCATCAATAGAGCAAATGAATTGGGAAAGGTGAAATGGAAGTTTGCACCTCCTTCTACCACTAATCTCCTGAGTGACTCATCTGAGTCACTTCAGAGCCATTTGACTATGACAGGGAAATGCCTACTCCTTTCCCTCTAATTATTTTGCAAGGCAGATTTTAGCCTAAGAAATTTAGGAGTAGTTATTTTTGTTTTCTCTACTCATGTAGTAGATAATGTAGAAAATAAAAATGCAGATAACCAAAAGGATCAAAATTCCTTAAAGTATTAATACTAAGAGACAGTCACAAGTAAGATTTTGGCATATATTTTAGAGAAGATATATCATTGTATTATATAGATCCCTAAATAGTATTAACCTCATTGTAGTGTTTTGTAACTTGTTTGTTTGAAAAATTATAAATATTGGAGAGGCTAAGTATACTTAGTCATAGCTATATCTGAAATAGAAATTTAAATCTGTATTTTTAATAGATGTTTTAATATTTGAAACATTAAAAAATGGATGTCTTTCATAAATATTGGCTTGTAAAGCCACATTAGAGGGATATACTCAGTGAACAGCTGAGTTATTCATAGTAAGGTATAAATTTAAAAATGTTGTGATACATTGTACAATGTGTGGGACAGTTAAAACAAATCTTAAGACTTAAATTTCATAGGTATTTGTTCATGTGGGACAATAGACTCTACATGTAATATTTTTATTTATTTGCTGTGAGCTTTTACCTATCTAAAATTTGATCAGTTTCCTCCTGAGTTAAATGATAGATACCATGTGACATAATACTATGTATTAATAAACACATCAAAAATTATAACTTAGTTGTTAGAAATATTAAAAATTAATATTTAAAGACTATATATTCCCAATTTATATTTTTTTCATATCTTCTTGCTATATAGGTGATGCTTCTCAAAAGTTTTTTTCTTCATTACCTTGTGGTGGACTTGGGGTAAGTATGAGTTTGTTCACTGCTTTTAAATAACAAATTTCCAAAAATATCTCCTTTGATTTATCTATTCAATTATGTTTAAGGCTGTTTTTCAGTAGAAGTTACACTACACTGCATGACTAACTCCATAATTTGTAGGGCTCAGTGCCAAATGAAAATACACATCCCCCTGTTCAATAACTAAGAATGCAAGATGGCAACAGTAGAGAATTAACCAGTGTAGGCCCCTCTTTCTGTAGGGCCCTGTGTGACTGCACAGGTCACTGCTCACAAAGCTGGCTTTTCTAGGCTTTTCTATACCTGGGGAAGAGGTAGTACGAGAGGGTACAGTTTTGTAGCAGAATTCAGTTTGCAAAGCAGTCACACTGAATATGCAGATACATTATTTATATTCCTGATGAAAATGGCATAACCCTCACAGAGTGCTTTGAATTGTGGGACATTATGCTTGTGAACCTCCGGGGGCCATTTTTGTCTTCAATAATTAACAATGTTTTTGACCCAGGATATTTATAACACCTTGCAGGGACAAATTTGTTTGAATCCAGCAACATATGAGGAAAAGTGTCTACATTTTGTGGATGATTAGAACATACCCAATAGTCTGCAATCTATTTAAAGTTAACCCTTACCATTAATAGACATTCATCCTGTAGAGCTGAGTGCTAAGTCATGTTGGGACAACATATACTAGACCAGGTTTAAGGACTAAGGAATTTAATTCAATTAGGTTTCTTGGATATGGAAGGGAAAGAACAAAACTAGTCTTTTGTATGCCATGTATTAGGCAATATTTTGCTATAACTAAATTTTATACAGGGAATCCCCATGTATTTTCAGGAAATTCTTTCATTTTAGTGATGTTAGATTTATCCAGGATAATCTTTCTAGTCCTTTACCTGTGATTCTGCCCTCTAGAAATAAGAGTGGAAACTACAACTAACAACTGATAGGACTTTACAGTTTCTCGTGTACAACAGAGGTTCATAACAACTTGGTAAAATAGTCATGATTATTAGCACCATTTTGCAAATGAGAACCTGAAGTGTCAGAGAAGTGAGGTTATCTTCCTGAAGCCACACAGTACAGGGGAAAAAGTGGGAAGTATGAGGTGGATGGGAAAGTCCAAGTGGAAGAGTTCCAAAAGAGCATTTTAGGTGCTTCCATGGCTTCCATATTGAACAGGCTAGCCACAGCCCCTGGAGCCAGCAGAGCAGCCACATGGCTGGTGTGGTGAGGTCCCCTCTGTGGCAGCTCACCAGTGAGCTTGGCTTTTTGACCCCCAGCACAGGACAATCACCACCCCATATGTGTCCTTGCTAAGTTTTAGCAAGCTTCCTGTGAAGCTAGGAGCTTGCAAAATTATTCTAGAAAGCAGAGGACAAACTGATTTTTAACATGGGGTTCATTGGCTTTGAGATTATTTTCTAACATCCCAAGTGACCATCTTATGAGAATGGCTGATTACCTGCAAATGAGGCAAAGAAAGAAACAAAGCTAAGGACTACTTATAGGTCTGGTGATGGTGAGGAAATCAAAACTGTTGAAAGAGTGGTGGTCCCCAAACCCCCACTCCTTTACAAGTACCTATATTCCAGGACCCAGAGCTTAAATGAGGACAGCTCCCCAGGACCCACCTCCCAAGCCTGAACGGGGCCGTGCCTATAACTCACTATCCCTTGAACACAAAGTTCCTTCCTCTACTCTGCTGCACTAAACCCATAGCAAGGTAACTTCTTATCTTTAGCCAGAACTGCTCTAGCAAACTCTTAGATGTACCCAATGAATGAACAGTGCCTGTCACTTCTGACAGTGGGTGTCACAGAATAAGTCCTTAGTAAGGTCCTCAGACCTAATTCAGATGGTGTCAGTGCTGGTGGGAAACTGTAGCTTGAGCAGAGGCAGGAGAAGGCAGGAGAAGTTTGCCTGCATTAATACTGGAGAGGGCTGGAGAGAGTTACCTCTGTTTATCAAATTGGCCTATAGGTCTCTGGTGGTGAGTTTGGAGGTCTAGGTGAGTGTATGTGTGTGTGTGTGTACACAAGCTTGTCCTGTTGATGTACCAGAGAACTCGTTGGATTCAGTCTTCCTGTGGTTTTTTTTTCAAGAAATTAAATTGTGTTCTTATACATGAAGGTATCATATTGCCCCCTAATATCTTTGGTTTTGATTTAAGTCCTAAGAGAGACTCTGGATCCTCTGGATTTGTACTGGTCTCCGTTTTTACCTCCCAGACAGTTCTAGACATACTCCGTATATGAAAGATACCCAGTATGAACTTGGTGTGGCCCAACTTGGCATGATAGGGGCACCCTAGTGAGCTTGGAAACCACTAAAATGGCTTTTTTCTTAGGCCATCGTTCTGCTTCAGATTATCTAAGATGAACCCACTGGTTTAAATTCTAAAATACTTAAATGCTCCCCAACTGTTAAATAAATTCCAGTTACCTTTCTACTAGATGGGTTTATTACATACTTACTGAATGCTGATGATTAGATGGCTTTTGAGGAGACTACCTGAGACTTTATGAAATCATTCCCTAAAATTCCATGTGATGATTCAGCAGTGTCGTTCAGGCAGCTCAGTGGGTGAGTGGTATACAATGTACTTTAAAATATGCTCTCCTGAGTTGCATTTTGAGCAACAACCTCAAGGTTTCTGAATTCTTTTGTGTTTGGTTTTCATTTTGTTTAGTTACTATGGCATGACTCATTTCTGATGACTGTGTGATTGCACTACAAGAAAATGCGCCGTTGAAAAGAGCATTGTACCAAATCCCAGGACTTGGTCGGAGTATAGTGAAACCGATAATTAAGGGACTCCGGAAACAAAAGCCAGCACAGGACCATTTTAGTTCTCACTCCTCAGGGTATACATATCACCAAAAATAGTGATCATTTTCCTGGCCATCTGACCTGCTGCTGTGTGAAGAAATCTTGAAGTCATTTCTCAGCCTTATTTTTCCCTCTTCACTTGATAGGCCACAAAGAAAAAAAAAAAGAAAAGAAAAGAAAAAGAAAGAAAACCCACAAAAGCAAGGACGAGCAGGCTTTTATGATAATGTCGTCATCAGCTCCCAGCTTCAAACGCTTCTGCGGCTTTTGAGTTGTCATTTATAACTTGGAACTGAATCGACCCATAATTCCCCTGATACACTTAGAGAAATTGATAACAGACTCTGCACTTCTTTTATGGCTCGGAGGAGGCAACTCCAATCACATCACTATTGGCAGGCAATATTATTTTTTGACATGGTTGTAAAAGTATAAAGGGGCTTATGGCATTTGTTTAGATGAGGAATGGGCTCTCAAGCTGTGCTGGGGTTTACGGGACCAGATTAGTGAGAAGCAAAGGGAATATGATGTTTGCAAACAGGATATGATTTTATATATAAGTTTGGGTTTCATGCTCTGGTCCCTGGGGAAAGCCCTGCAGACAGCAGAGAATTCCACTTTCATCCTACGACAGACAAGCTCCCAGTGCCAAAAGGCAGACACAGCTCCGTGGTCAGTGGGCAGCGTCAGACCCTTGATTGGAGGAGGAGGAGCTGTGGAAGAGGCAGAGTAATTCCCTAGGAGGAATGAGGAATTGCAGAGCCTGGGCAGAATCCCGGCCAGCCTAACTGGTCAAAGATGTGCCAAAAATGAGGCTCCGTGAGTTTAATCAAGGCGCTTTCTCCAGCAGCAGCTCGGTCGGACTGGGAACAGGAAGCCGGCTTTTTATTGCAAACTTTTACTCGGCCCATATTCTATCTGATTGCACCTCGCTCTGACACACTGTGGGGGTTAGGGATGTCATTTTTCTGTGATTTGGGGAAGGGGAAATGGGGAGAAGAATTAGGTAATTGTGGGGAGGTAATTTAAGGCTCATTTCAATTGCTCTGAGGTTTTCAGCAGACGTTTCAGCCATATACTAACTACACTCACTGTACAGGAGGCAGGTTTGGATGAAATGGCTCAAATTTTCTTTCATTCTGTCAGGTTTAAAATGTAAGCTCTCCCATCTGATATATACAATTTACATATGTGGAAATATGATATATGTACATATATTTATTCAAAAGAAAATTCTGTTATTTTACATTACATTAATACATTCACATTATTTTTCCATTTAATATACCACATTGGTCCTCCACGTTTATTCTCCCCAATAATAGTAAAAAGAAAAAGTCCAGTGATCAGCCTTTCAAAGGACTGCTTTAATTTTCTCGATTGTATTATAATATCAGGAAATAATTTATTTTATTTTTAATACATTTTTATTGATTTAGAAAGGAAGGGAGAGGGAGAGAGAGATAGAAACATCAATGATGAGAGAGAATCATTGATTGAGCCTGCAACCTGGGTATGTGCCCTGACCGGAATCGAACCGTGACCTCCTAGTTCATAGGTCAACACTCAACCACTGAGCCACGCCAGCTGGGTGGAAATGATTTATTTTACGACCAAATCTACAATTATATAGTTGAATTGAATATAACAGATAGGTTTGGTTAGGGCACATTTCTCCTGCTATTTAGAGTGGTTGTTTGTGTTGTTTTTTTTTTAAACAAAATTAGTATTTTATTTATTTATTTATTTATTTATTTTGTTAATCATCACCCAAGGATATGTTTTCATTGATCCCTAGAGAGAGTGAAGGGAAGGGAAGAAAGGAGAGAGAGAGAGAGAGAGAGAAACATTGATGTGAGAGAAACACATCGATTGGTTGCCTCTGGCATGCACCCCTACTGGGACCTGGGATTAAACCTGCAACCCAGGTATGAGTCCTTCACTGGAAATAGAACCCAAGACCCTGTGGTGCACAGGCCAGCACTCTAACCACTGAGAAACACTGGCCAGGTCAACAAAATTAGTATTTTAAAAGGCATACCATATGCCATCATAAGAGGAGTGAAGGGCAGGAAAAATAAGATAAGACTTGTCAATGGTTTACCAAAGTGCAGGAATGAGATAAGGAATAACGAGTTGCTCTCAGAGCCTTTTCATTGGGCTGATTTGGATAAATGCTATGCTGTGGGGGCACAAAGGATGAGACTTCCAGAACAGAAGAGAGGTGTGAGGGTTACTCAAGCAGGCATAAGCAAAACTGTTAAGAAACAACTAGGCATGAATGTGTTTGTGTATTGCAAAGGGCAGTTATAAGTGAGGGTCAGGGGAGTCATCCAAGTAGTAACTGTTTAGGTTATAACAACACACCATATTTTTGACATTTGCACCAAGCAGTTGCCAATTAATATGACTTATTTTTTCTGCATAAAAACCTAAATCAAAACCTATGCTTATGCCAAAATTGGGATGTTCCTAAAGTTTTGATAATGACTCAGAGACCCCTGCCTTTTATCCTAAGTGCGTGCATCTTGTGTTATTCCGCCCAGTTATCTTGAGCACGCACAGTGCCTTTTGTTGCGTCCACAGAGAGAGGAGGGGGTCACATCTGTTTCTCACGTGCCGTAATCAGGATAATGTTGATTTCCTTCGTATTAATGTGCAGCTCGGCCCTGACTTGCAATCAGTACTTCATTTCCTCCACTGCTGTTATCAAAGATCCATCACAGTCCTCTTCCCTCCAGCACAATAAAAGGATCCACCCTGATTTGGAATCTCTCTTTTCCTCATCTCCCCTTCCTAATTGTATTTGGGTTTTCATTAGTTTTCAAACATGATGCAAATGACACCAGCAGGAACAACCCCGGGCACCTGGGAAAAGGAAAACAGATAAGCCACCTTAATGAAAGTGTTTGAAAAGATTTTTATTTGTGCTGTGGATTCCGCAAAAAGATCATGTTGCGCCAGAGTGGGAAACTGGAGTACAAAATACTATGCAAGCCAGGGAATTCCTGCTAAGTGACAAAGGAAGTTTCCAGTATTGCATAGCGTATGCTCCCACAGAGATAAACATATGCACATTACTCTGTGTTTACTAGAAGATGTAAAATTTCATAGAGTCTTTAAGTGTCTGATGCCCATTGCAGAAGAGAGGAAAATTAGAAAGGAAAACCTTCACATCCTCTTTAATTCACGTAGCTGTAGCGTCCCATCGGCGGTGAAATTCCTTTAGTTGCTTTGACAGTATGGCTGAGGACAACAGGATGCATTTTGAAATTTTATCTTCATTTTCTTTTTAAAGTAAACCTCAGTATAGCAAAGGTATTAAAATTCTTCTCTTGCCAAAATGAAATCATCGTCAAAGCTTTACCCATGTGTTTTTTACATTCTTGGTGGCACACAATGTCTATGGAAAATTGTATGTGCAACTATATCAACCAAATGATTCAGTAGCAGGGAAGAAAACATATATCCTTTTTAAAATAATTTTTGCTCTATCATTTTCCTGTTCTATAATAATGTTCTCCATTTGCCTATGTGTCTTGATGAAAAGCATCGAGACAAGAAGAAATTGCTCCTTAGATTCTGTAGTTGCTGACGGTAAATGGATTGGAGAAAGTTAAGCTTCTGCCTAACTCAGGAAACCTATGGTTCTATGAAACAAAAACTCTGAAAAATTAAAACATACTTGAATACATTTGAATATACAGTCATCTACTGATTGCCAATTCTGTCTGTCAAGAAAACATAAAGCCTTAGGTCAAACAGAAGTTTAGAGTTCACACAGGAAATGGGGCTACCTAGAGAAGGAATCTTGCTACAGCTTCTCTGTTGTGCAGCCTGAAATACAGCTACATCCAGCCCCAATCAGCCTTTCATTCTGATGGAAAAAACTGCACTTGCATTTTCCCTTTGTCATATTTCTACCCAGGATAGTTCCAGGTCTAGATAGTCATCCTGTAACAAACTAGTAGTAGCATATCATTATCGGATGTGCTATCATGAAGTATTTTGACAGTAAGTTGAGTGAGGTATGATGGCTGAATTTTCAAATAATAATTTTTCTTTCAAAATCCAAAACAAAAATACACTGGTTTTCAGAGTGCTTGAAACGGCAGGTAGTTCATGGCCCACTTCCTAGGAGGTAATCATTCCCAACCCCCAAGCGGACCCCATAGCTCCTGCCTTGTGGGCCAGCATCTTCTTGTTATTGTGCAGGCTTCATTTTAAATATAAAATAAGTAAAGTCAAGGACTTTACATTCTAAGCAATGGCTCACTTATCTTAGAAACAAAGCATATATTGAATCATTGTTTATATGAGTACTAATGAGACTATTAAAGACTAATACATTTAGAATGATATACGAGGGAGAGAGAGATAGAAACATCAATGATGAGAGAGAATCATTGATTGAGCCTGCAACCTGGGTATGTGCCCTGACCGGAATCGAACCGTGACCTCCTAGTTCATAGGTCAACACTCAACCACTGAGCCACGCCAGCTGGGTGGAAATGATTTATTTTACGACCAAATCTACAATTATATAGTTGAATTGAATATAACAGATAGGTTTGGTTAGGGCACATTTCTCCTGCTATTTAGAGTGGTTGTTTGTGTTGTTTTTTTTTTAAACAAAATTAGTATTTTATTTATTTATTTATTTATTTATTTTGTTAATCATCACCCAAGGATATGTTTTCATTGATCCCTAGAGAGAGTGAAGGGAAGGGAAGAAAGGAGAGAGAGAGAGAGAGAGAGA
>NW_005364372.1:3883581-3909853 GCF_000412655.1 Myotis brandtii | reverse complement strand
GAGGAGAGAAGGGCAGGAAAAATAAGATAAAGACTTATTGTCAATGGTTTACCAAAGTGCAGGAATGAGATAAGGAATAAGACGAATTGCTCAGAGCCTTTTCATTGGGCTGATTTGGATAAATGCTATGCTGTGAGGGCACAAAGGATGAGACTTCCAGAACAGAAGAGAGGTGTGAGGGTTACTCAAGCAGGCATAAGCAAAACTGTTAAGAAACAACTAGGCATGAATGTGTTTGTGTATTGCAAAGGGCAGTTATAAGTGAGGGTCAGGGGAGTCATCCAAGTAGTAACTGTTTAGGTTATAACAACACACCATATTTTTGACATTTGCACCAAGCAGTTGCCAATTAATATGACTTATTTTTTCTGCATAAAAACCTAAATCAAAACCTATGCTTATGCCAAAATTGGGATGTTCCTAAAGTTTTGATAATGACTCAGAGACCCCTGCCTTTTATCCTAAGTGCGTGCATCTTGTGTTATTCCGCCCAGTTATCTTGAGCACGCACAGTGCCTTTTGTTGCATCCACAGAGAGAGGAGGGGGTCACATCTGTTTCTCACGTGCCGTAATCAGGATAATGTTGATTTCCTTCGTATTAATGTGCAGCTCGGCCCTGACTTGCAATCAGTACTTCATTTCCTCCACTGCTGTTATCAAAGATCCATCACAGTCCTCTTCCCTCCAGCACAATAAAAGGATCCACCCTGATTTGGAATCTCTCTTTTCCTCATCTCCCCTTCCTAATTGTATTTGGGTTTTCATTAGTTTTCAAACATGATGCAAATGACACCAGCAGGAACAACCCCGGGCACCTGGGAAAAGGAAAACAGATAAGCCACCTTAATGAAAGTGTTTGAAAAGATTTTTATTTGTGCTGTGGATTCCGCAAAAAGATCATGTTGCGCCAGAGTGGGAAACTGGAGTACAAAATACTATGCAAGCCAGGGAATTCCTGCTAAGTGACAAAGGAAGTTTCCAGTATTGCATAGCGTATGCTCCCACAGAGATAAACATATGCACATTACTCTGTGTTTACTAGAAGATGTAAAATTTCATAGAGTCTTTAAGTGTCTGATGCCCATTGCAGAAGAGAGGAAAATTAGAAAGGAAAACCTTCACATCCTCTTTAATTCACGTAGCTGTAGCGTCCCATCGGCGATGAAATTCCTTTAGTTGCTTTGACAGTATGGCTGAGGACAACAGGATGCATTTTGAAATTTTATCTTCATTTTCTTTTTAAAGTAAACCTCAGTATAGCAAAGGTATTAAAATTCTTCTCTTGCCAAAATGAAATCATCGTCAAAGCTTTACCCATGTGTTTTTTACATTCTTGGTGGCACACAATGTCTATGGAAAATTGTATGTGCAACTATATCAACCAAATGATTCAGTAGCAGGGAAGAAAACATATATCCTTTTTAAAATAATTTTTGCTCTATCATTTTCCTGTTCTATAATAATGTTCTCCATTTGCCTATGTGTCTTGATGAAAAGCATCGAGACAAGAAGAAATTGCTCCTTAGATTCTGTAGTTGCTGACGGTAAATGGATTGGAGAAAGTTAAGCTTCTGCCTAACTCAGGAAACCTATGGTTCTATGAAACAAAAACTCTGAAAAATTAAAACATACTTGAATACATTTGAATATACAGTCATCTACTGATTGCCAATTCTGTCTGTCAAGAAAACATAAAGCCTTAGGTCAAACAGAAGTTTAGAGTTCACACAGGAAATGGGGCTACCTAGAGAAGGAATCTTGCTACAGCTTCTCTGTTGTGCAGCCTGAAATACAGCTACGTCCAGCCCCAATCAGCCTTTCATTCTGATGGAAAAAACTGCACTTGCATTTTCCCTTTGTCATATTTCTACCCAGGATAGTTCCAGGTCTAGATAGTCATCCTGTAACAAACTAGTAGTAGCATATCATTATCGGATGTGCTATCATGAAGTATTTTGACAGTAAGTTGAGTGAGGTATGATGGCTGAATTTTCAAATAATAATTTTTCTTTCAAAATCCAAAACAAAAATACACTGGTTTTCAGAGTGCTTGAAACGGCAGGTAGTTCATGGCCCACTTCCTAGGAGGTAATCATTCCCAACCCCCAAGCGGACCCCATAGCTCCTGCCTTGTGGGCCAGCATCTTCTTGTTATTGTGCAGGCTTCATTTTAAATATAAAATAAGTAAAGTCAAGGACTTTACATTCTAAGCAATGGCTCACTTATCTTAGAAACAAAGCATATATTGAATCATTGTTTATATGAGTACTAATGAGACTATTAAAGACTAATACATTTAGAATGATATACATCCAACTCGTTTGGTTAGTTTATCCTGTTACATTATCAATAATATGATTTGCATGGTTTCTAATATTTCTGTGGACACATATCTACATATTCTTTATATGGATCTGTAAAGACTTCTCAAAATGATCCTATACCAGTTTGATATGTAATCATTTAAGGAACTAAAAATACAAGGCCTGCAAGTAGTGAAATTTGCTTTCAAAGAGACCATTTTTTACTTAACCTGTTGCCTCCCCTTTAAGCATTTCAACATCCATCCATCCATCCATCCATCCATCCATCCACTTATTAAGTAAACATGACCGAGAGACTCCTATGTGCCAAGTATGGAACAATCTTTAGCCTCATGTTTTTCTCTTACATTTTGATGTTTGTTTTTTTCCTTTTTGACTCCCACTTATATCTCATTATTTTTATCACTTTTTGTCTATATTAATACTCTTTTATTTATCAATTTTAGTGAGAAAGACTTGGGAGTTAATAGAGATATGCATCCAAGGTAATCAGAATATCTGGATTCTTAGTCAAAAAAGATTGAGAGTCATTTTCCTACTGAAATATTCCTAAAGATAGCTTGTCTCAGCTTTCCTCAGCAAAGGCCTCAAGTCTGTATTCTGAAAGCTAGCAAGTGCAGGTGACAGCATCTGACACTATCCCATTAATATCAAGTCATAAAGAAGTCAAATGCCAAATACTAATTGGCACTAGTCTCTGTGCCTTTGGATTTAATATACGCATAGCTTCTGGTGGCTACCACAGTTTAGGGCAGGATTCATTGATTTTCTTATTTATCTATTCATTTGCTTACAAAATAAATATTTATGGAGTACTTATTATATGCCAGGAACTGCAGGTACATCACTGAACAAAATTTTATCCTGATGGTTGAACTTATATTCTGGTGGGGGAGACAGATAAGCAAATACACATTCGTGTAAATATGTGTGTGTAATGATGAATGTTATAGAGAAAAGAAAGCAAAGAAGTGGGTGTGGCATGGAACTGGTGGTTGCTGGGATATGTTGCCTTTTGAAGATTGGAATTGATGGGGGAGGGATAGTCTGGGAGTCTTGGCTTCTTGTGGTGACTAACTTAAAGAAGGACAAAGGGAATAATGAGATCTGTACCCAGGGCCCAAGGCAGGATGATGGGAAAGCAGTTAAGCTTGTCAAGACTGCTCAGAGTTCTTAGTCCTCATCTTCACATCTGCCCAAGAAGATGTGAACAGCCAGGGGTAAAGTTGTCCCATCCAGAACACACAGAGCTCTTGGCCTCCTTTTGGGCTGCTGGATTGAGTTGTGGTGATGTGGGGCAGACACGTTGGATTTGCAGGCACAGCCTGCAATCCTGAGGTCTCCCTTAAGATCTGACCTTGGAGGTCTGGAGGAGCTTGAGGCTAGGGGCACAGTTCAAAAGGACTCAGAGATCTGGGCCTCAGCGGCAGATCCTGGGCTGTGAGACATCTGGGTGGCTCCACATCTTAGCAGCATTACGTGCTTGGGGGTTCCCAGTCCCCAGGGACGTTATTCAGACATAGTTTCCTGTATAAATTGTGCAGCTGCAAATTAGATACAGTATTCTAACACCTGCCCGTATTCAAGTATAATGAAAATGCCCTGACATTTGCATGACATTTCCCAGTGCCTTTTCATGTTCATTTTAGTGGCTTTTTGAGTAACACTGTTATGTTGTGGCCTCAGTTGTCTCTGGCTGGTCCCTGCTAATTTATATCCGAGTTAGAAGACTCGGGGTAACTGATTTGTTGATCCCCTTAGATTAATGCACAAACCAAAGGGTGGTGACTTCTCAACTTCTTCAGGATCAGTTCTACATAATGCAAGGAACTCAAACTTTGGAATCTGAATTCCAGGGACGTTTCTTACTAATAACTATCAGTTTCCGATCCTTAGTATCTTCAATATTAAATGAAACAAACCAATAAAAAATGTCGACTAAGTTACTTAGGACTGTTCTCTAACCATATAAGTAACATAATAACTCTTAAGTTTGACCCTAATGGGGTTCAGATGATTGACTTTAATGGATTATCTCTTAGGTAGAGGGACAGGTGAGATACCTTGGTTTAGCCAGGGGCCTAGAGAACTCTTTACTCTATTGGTTCTCATATAAAACTGGTCTGGTTCACATCCTCACATCAGAAACTATTTTCTACATACGGCTTCTAGTAAATATATATAAAATATATATAAGCTGCCTTATATATTTTAATCCTTATAGCAATTCCAGGAGTCTTATTGTGAAAGTTGTAACTGAGGCTTCCCTTTCTACAGTAAAGGAAACAGACTCAGAGAGGGGAGTGAGTTGTTCAAGTCACACAGTTAGTAGGTGGTGAAGTCGAAATCTGATTCCCAAGCTCTTCACCACAATGCTATGCACACACACTCTCCATAATTTCAACCGCATCTGATTGTCAACACTCCTTTCCCAAATGAGAATAGCCCTAGCCATAAGACAGCACAATTGTTTATTTTGCCAAAAGCATTCTGTTCTTTATTGAAATTCCTGTAAAGTATGAAATCCATGTACTCAGACATGATTAATCTGGGGTAAAATATTATGTAGCCATACACAGCATTTCCTCCCTACCTAGAACACTGAAAAATCTCTGCCTTTGCACCAAACCACTGTGAGATGAGTTAGCGAGGACTCATTTCACACACCAACTGAGTCAGAGTTAATTGTATTAAGCTGCTTGTGATAGGAATGGGGTTCTAACATGCACTGTTTAGAGAATAAAAAGGTCAGCATATTATGAAATACCATTTATGCAATATGTACATCAGATTAAATGAAGAAACAGTAGGGAAAATGTATTATTTGGCTTTATCTCTGACTCAATCTTGGAAAGACTGAGCAGCAGGTCACCGAAGCTGTGAATAACAGTGGTGACTCCCAAATTCCTCGACTGACCACATAACCCACAGGAATCCATATATTATTTGGCAAATCCTGTAGTTCACCAGTATCTTAAGTAAGGATCCTTCAAGTCTCGAAGTGTAACACTTGGCCACAACAAACATGTTCCTCTATTCTTGTCACTGGTACATAAATAGTAAAGAATATGTTTTTGGAGATGGAGAAATTGCACATGCAAGGTCAGTAGAGCTTCCAGAAAGCAGTCGATCACACTGTGAGGCGGTCTGTAGAACATCAGCACACACGACATGCCCCTCGCCTCCTCCAGCTGCTGCACTGATAGTTAACGCCTTCTTTCCATATGGAATTTCGGTCACAGTATTCATTCATCATATCCATGGTTTGGCCTGGAATCTGGAGGTCCTCCCCGTAGCTGCTCTTTCTTTTTCATCTCACCATGACTAAAGCAGCTAAGGTGTGGGCATTATAATCTACAGGGATCCCAAGGGAATGTGCTGTCATTTACGTGTTCCTTCCAGGGCTGAACAAAAGAGCGAAAGCATGTGTGTTCACCCACCCATTGTCATCATAAATCCATCCCAGCTCCTTTTCAAAGGTCTCAGGCTTTTAGCAGAACATCTAACATGAAATGAATATATGCATCCAAGGAGCCGGCATGTTGGATCACGTGGGCAAAGGGAGGAACGCCCATTGTCACAGGCTGCAGAGCCATCTGAAGAAGAATACACTAAAGAATACCATAGGGCCTCAGCTCAGAAAGATGACTTTCATTAGTATTCTACAGGAGAGAAAAAGCGATGGTCATCGGACACTTCCTCACGCTGACAGGTGGCCCTAATTAGGTCTGGTTTTGCAGAAAATAAATAGGCTGCTGTCTCAGGGATATGATTTAAAAGCTCTTCAAAGCTCTGAAACCCTGCAGTCTCATCTGGCGTACCTGCCCAACTGATGTTCCGCCACTAGCATCAGGGCGCCTTAGGGAGACTTGTACCAGGGGAGGGGGCGCTGTTTTCAGAAGCCACCGTGATGAAGCCCATGGGCAAAGAACCTTGATTTAGAAATTAGAACATTTGGATTCAGACCCCCACACTGTCATTGCTTCCATTGCTTCCGAAGACTTTCTCCAACTCTGCAACACTGAAGTGTAGATTCTGATTCAACAGAACTGGCAGGGCCTGAAATTCTGCATTTCTCACAAACACCCATGTGATATCAGTGCTGCTTACCCATGGACCACACTTTGAGTGGCAGGATCCTATATGATCAGGAATGGGCAAAGCATTTGATATTTCTGGGCCTTGGTTTCTTTACTTCTGTAAAATAGAGGTGATTAATGAAATGTGCTTATCATCCTCTTTGGGGATCAACTATGGCATACTTGGGGATTTGGTTGACTAAGACTTAGAATGCAATCCATCTCCATTGTGCAAATAGTTATAGGATAGGAAAGTTTCTATAAGGGGCAGGGGTGAACTATGACAACAAAGTTCCAGGGAGGAAGGGACATTCCAGATGTTTCTGAATACCAAGCCAGGGAAGGGAGGCACCTAATGCTGGCAAATGAGAGCTGCAAGTCCCGGTGTAACACCAACTAAATTATACATGTATTGCAGGACCTGAGTGGGGTAGAGTTTTTTATATCACATTTCATATTTTTAGCCACATTAAAACCCTGCCAAGAAATTGAGGGCGAGCAAATGTAGGTTTACAGTTGTGAGTAAAATTCTTTTGAGTTAATAAAGCTGTTGTAATAATCATAACCTGCATGTCTTTTACAAACAACTATAAACCTACTTTTGTGCACCCCCGTATATCACTATAGAATGAATTTTTCTCATTAATTAATTAATTTCCTGGACAAAAATTCATTATAAGCATCTATTATATGTCAGACCCTGCACCCATGGCCCTTAACACCAGCTCTGATGGTATATCATTAAAAAGAGATCTATAGCCCTAACCGGTTTGGCTCAGTAGATAGAGCGTCGGCCCGCAGACTGAAAGGTCCCAGGTTTGATTCCGTTCAAGGGCATGTACCTTGGTTGCAGACACATCCCCAGTAGGAGGTGTGCAGGAGGCAGCTGACTGATGTTTCTCTCTCATCGATGTTTCTAACTCTCTATCCCTCACCCTTCCTCTCTGTAAAAAAATCAATAAAATATATTTTTTTAAAAAGAAAGATCTATAAATCAAACAATTTAGAAAAACTTTAAAATTTATATCTTAGAAATTATGTTTTAGAAATTAAATCAAGCTAAAATGATTTTAGTGACTTAAAAGATATTAGATAATGTCTAAGTTACCAAATCAAGATGCTGTATGAAGAAATATCTAGTCCACAATAGATGATTCATTTAAAAAATACAGTTTACCCAATGCAATGCAGAATTTGAAAAGATATTCAATTTCTCTCACAGTGAAACTTTCATACAACACTAGAGGCCTGGTGCACAAAATTTGTGCACTCAGGGTGGGGGGGGGGTCCCTCAGCCCGCCCTGCAGTCCTGCACCCTCTTGCAGTCCGGGAGCCCTCTGGGGATGTCCCCGCAGGGAGCAGGCCTAAGCTGTCAGTCAGACATTTAGTGCTGCCATGGAGGCGAGAGAGGCTCTTGCCACTGCCGCTGCACTCACCAGCCATGAGCCAGACATCTGGCACACTGACCACCAGGGGCAGCACATGCATTGAACGTCGGCCCCCTGGTGGTCAGTGCACATCATAGCGACCGGTTGTTCCATTGTTTGGTCGATTTGCATATTAGCCTTTTATTATATAGGATGGTTAAAAGGGCACAGAATCAGTACTATGATGAAAAACCTTTGTCTTTGTTGAGTCTGGTGTCTGTAGGGAGATTTTTAGGGGTATCTGATTATTATTCAAGCTTCACCGAGTTAGTCAGAAATTCCCTGTGGCCCTAGCAGCAGCATGAAGCAAGAGCTTACTAACAATGCTTACTACTGGCTGAGGAGTTTTCCTAATTTTCAGGGTGAAATAGTCAAAACATCCTAGGAAGAATGGTGTACCACTTAGCCATGCCCACTTCGTGCATGTGAAACCTGTTCTGTTAATGGGCACAATAATACTATCTTTAACTCTGGAATATTTCGGAAAGGAATCAACAAGCTGCGCTTATGTTATACAAAGGAGACTGTGCCCAAATTCCTTTTCTTTTAAGTCATTCTGTTTCCCTGTTAAATACTTTCACATCCACTTTCAGTACAGGTAGCTTAATTTCTATCATGTGCAGCTTTTCCGAGCATTAGCTTTGTTTCAGGTGCCAATGATTGAGCTACACTGGATGTGCTTGGAAAAGGTCCACATTCATTCAGGAAACTCTAGTTGAACTAGATCCATATGTAGCTTTAAAAAATGTAGTGTTCTGATTGGCGGTAGTTTCTGGCTTCCAGCATGATCACATATGATTTTGCTTTTGATGTGCTGTGGAATAGAAAGTAATGTTGGAACCAAAACTCTGGGATCATTTTTTTTCATACTTACCATTTACTGAGAACTTCCTACTTTCACCTTTGTGTTGTATTATGTTAAGCACTTTACATGCATTAACTAATTTAATGCTAATAATAATCCTGTGAGGAAGGTAGTATGATCTCCATTTTTCTTTTTTGTTATGTATTTTTATTGATTTCAGAGAGGAAGGGAGAGGGAGAGAGAAATAGAAACATCAGTGATGAGAGAGAGTCATTGATTAGCTGCCTCCTGGATGCCCCCTACTGGGAATTGAGCCTGCAATGTGAACATGTACCCTTGACTGGGAATCAAACTGTGACCTCCTGGTTCATAGATCCAAGCTTAACCACTGAGCCACGCTGGCCAGGCTCCATTTTGGAGTTATTAATGAACATGGCCAAGTGTGAACAGCTTGTAAGTGGAAGTGGTGGTTTTCAAGGTCTCTAACTCTAAACTCAACAAATATAAATATGGTGTTATTGAACTTAACATTGATGATACCCTTGCCAAAGCTACCACCCCCAAAAATGGGATAAGGTAAAGGAAAGTTTGTCCAAAGATTACTTCCTTGGGAATTCTATTATAAAGCTTATCAGAAAGCCTGTCAGTTTCTCCAAATCCTGGAGCCTCTAGGTATAAAGTATTGGTGTAATACTTAGATAATTATTGGTAGTCATTTTATCTTGGTACAACTTATCTTGATAAGTCTGAATATTAATAACACTCTTAACACATCCTATTTTTACCTCTAGTTTCACCTTTTCTTTCTTCCCCTCTTACCCAAATAGAGCTCTTTCTTTGTACAATTTGGAAGAAAAAGGGCTTTCTCTATGAACTTAACCCTTCTCAAATAATGGTATGTGAAGCACAAGATTTTGTTTGTTTATGTTTTATTTCCTACTTATTATAAAGCAAAACTTTCATAAAATGCATTAAAATGAATTACTAAAAGTGATTTACAAAATGAAAAACTCAATTATTTTTATTAGATTCAACAGATATAAAATTATTCTAAACAGATTGCTATAAAAGCTTCTAAGTGCTTGCTTGTTATAGACTGGGAATACTCTGAGAACCACAATGGTTCCTTGGACCACACTTTGAATAGAAATATTGTAGGCCAGTGGATATTGAATTTAAATTCAAAGATATAATATTTGAATTTAAATCTGTCATCTTGTTAGCTTTCTATTTTGTCTCATCTGGGTTTGTTGTTGTTGCTGTTGCTGTTGTTGCTGTTACTGTTGTTGCTGTTACTGTTGTTGCTGTTACTGTTGTTGCTGTTGTTGGTTGGTTAGTTGGTTGGTTGGTTGGTTGGTTAGTTGATTGCTTCCCCCTTCAATATCTTTTTCTGCCTTTTGGATTGAATATTTTTAAAAATTATTTCATTTTAATTCCACTATTGAATTATTTGTTGCACCTCTTTATTTTTTCAGTAGTTTCCTTAGCATTTACACTTATTAACACTTACCACTGTCTACTTTCCAGTAGTTACTCTACTGTATAAATAAGAATCCTACAGCAGTTTATGTGCTTTTGTTGTCCTACATTTGACTGTTTGTTACATGTGCCATAAGCCCCACACATTTTTATTTTTATTTTTGGTTTTAGGTAGTCAATTACCTCTTTTTAAGGGAATGTAAATAAGAAAACGTCTCACATGTGCCTGCATTATTATCATTTTTAGCACTCTTCACTTCTTTGTATCAATCCATGTTTCCATCTGGTATTATACTGCTTTTTTTCCCTGGTATTTTAATGATTTATTTTACCAGTTTTTGTAACTCAGGTCTGATGGCAAAACAATGGCATTGCTTTTATTTTCTGAAAACCCTATTTTTATCTCTTAAAGTTATTTTAAAAATATTTTTGACTTACATATAATTCTGAGTTGCATTTTTTTCCCTTTGAAAATGTCATTGCATTGTCTTTGAGCTTGAACTTTTTCTATTAAGAAATCTGCTATCTTCCTTTTTTCGGTTTTATGTAATGTGTCTCTTTTCTCTGACTGTTTTCAAGATTTTTTTTTTGCTGAGTTTTCAGCAGTTTGGTTTTCTCGTATGTTTATAATTGATTTTTTGGTATGTGTTTTTTCTATTTATGCTTTGGATATTTTAGATCTGTGGTTTCATTATTTTTAAGAACTTCTCAGTCATCTCTTAAATATTTCTTTTGCCTCATTTTTCTCTCTTTCCTCCTTTCAAGAATCCAGTTAAAATGCTTGACAGTTTAGGTTTCTTTAGCTCCCAAATGATACCCCCACATTAATATTTTTTTCAGCCTTTTTCTTATTATGAGGGTGAGTACATCATTGGTTGCATTTTTCTATACCCTAAATAATAGAGAAAATTTAGACCAATTATTCTTAAGTTGTGTTTACTAAGTGAAAGGCCATGAGGTTGTTAATTATAAGGAAGCCCATGAATTCATTTGCACACCCTAAATGGACTTAACAAACATTATGTGCCCAAAATATGAAGCTACATTTTCTTTTTTTTGAAGCTACATTTTCAAATTTTGCTGCAATTAATATGGTTCAAATGAATTTAAAATGATTGCTGAATTATTTATAATTTTCGCCACTATATATTTTCTCAAATGACAATGCAATACAACTCTGTACTGCTGTGAATATTTTTAGCATTTACTTGAAATGTTAACCTGAGCATCCTTGCTCCAGTTGTATCTGCAGGCAGAAGCCAGAATCCTTCATAAACTGACCCCGTGTAATGACACACTCCAAGTGCCCCACCCGAAGACATCTCCTTGAGTTAGGCTGTGATCATTGTGTACAAGGCACCAATCCAGCTAGTTCCTGTGAGACACTGTTTTCCCTTTCCTGCTTTAGAATTTTTTAACTTTGTGTAAAAATAAGTCTCTCTGGACAGCAGAAGTTATGTATTGGCAGCCCAGCATCCATATTGAAGAAACAGGTGTTTTTCTTGTGTGTGTGTGGGGTGTGTGTGTGTGTGTGTGTGTGTGTGTGTTTAAATATATTTTTATTGGTTTTAGAGAGGAAGGAAGAGGGAGAGAGAGATAGAAACATCAGTGATGAGAGAGAATCATTGACTGGCTGCCTCCTGCACACCCCGCACTGGAGATCGAGCCCACAATCCAGGCATGTGCCCTGACAACTGTGACCTCCTGGTTCATAGGTTGACGCTCAACCACTGAGCCATGCTGGCCAGGCTTGTGTGTGTTTTTTTTAAGCCTGGCTGACAACTTTTTAAAAGTGTATTCTCAGTATTTATAATTAAAGAATTGCACCTAGGGTCCCATCTCATTTTCCTGACTTTACATTATATCGACATTACTGATCTGGCACCAGAATTATTTGAACTTGTGGCTACTGCTGTAGCCCTAATCTGTACCACTTCCATATATGGGTCTCTCTAGGCTTTTTTTTTGTACTTTGTCCCTGTTCATGGACTCCTTTTGTCTACATTGGTCTTGTTACTGTTGTTTTTTAAACCATAAATTACATGACAATGTATATTATCCAGTGTCAGATCTATCTTTGGACAGTTACCTTACTTTGAACTTGGATTATTTTGTGTAGTGTATGTTACACTTGCATTTTGCTCTCCATTTTTAAAAAAATGTATTTTATTGATTTTTTACAGAGAGGAAGGGAGAGGGAGAGGGATACAGAGTTAGAAACATCGATGAGAGAGAAACATCGATCAGCTGCCTCTTGTACGCCCCCTACTGGGCTGTGCCTGCAACCCAGGTACATGCCCTTGACCGGAATCGAACCTGGGACCCTTCAGTCCGCAGGCCGACGCTCTATCCGCTGAGCCAAACCGATCAGGGCTGCTCTCCATTTTTATGTGGCCATTCTCAGAATAAAGTACAACCACCACCAAAATAATCAGCCCTGGCGGGTGTGGCTGAGTTGGTTGGGGCATTGTCTTATACACCAAAAAGAGGCAGGTTTGATTCCCAGTCAGGGTACACACACCAGGTTGTGGGTTTGATCCCTGGTTGGGGCATGTATGAGAGACAACCCATCAATATTTCTCACACTAGTGTCTCTCTCTCCTGAAACAAAACACACACAAAGACCATTCCATGAATATCCCAAAGGTTATTTGGAATAAGAGGTGGGGGTGCAGGTGATGGGGCACTCAGCATCTTTCATTTCTTGCTAAATCCAGATTATGAATTTTTGATCATTTAAATTCATGCACCTAATTCTGGGTGAAATAAATAAGCTGTGAAAACTGTAGGCTTTGATATATTGTACCCAGCTTTCAAATGCTCAGAATCTGTTTCAAAGGAAGTGGAAGGGTGAGGATACTCAGAAGTGGCGCTTGTACATTTCCACCCAACCAAGTGATTCCTGGCTGCTCGAAGGCACCAGGCCCTCCATGTGCTCCCAGCCTCCTGTGTGTAGTGACAGACCCAGCCTTCTCAGGAACCACTTTCTCAAGGACCAGCTTTCAATAGGTAGAAATTGTCTGTTTCTTTTTTTTCTTTTTTCCTTCTTGGTATGGATGCCAATAATCATATGATGTCCTTGATCTTTTATTTTGCCACTGATATTATATAACTATTTCCTTTTTGAGGCCATTAAAAGAAATTGCAGTCCCCTTTCTTTGATGTATTAAGGAAAGATAAGTGGAGATTGGAGCAAAAGAATGAGAAGAACTGTGAAAGGTTTTTCCTGGCTCTGTCACTAACATTTGTGAAACTGAAGAAATGGAAAAGGGCAGAACAATTCTTAACATAAGTTTATATTAGTGTTGATTCTATTCAGTAGACATAATCATTTGGGTAAATTCTGGATAAAAAAACACACACACACAATACTGACAAAAATAATTCTTGGTTGCCTTCCAAATAAAAAGCAAGAGAGAGAGCACAGCTTTAAAAAGTTCACAATGAAAATATAAAGCATTTTCCTCCCTGTTCCTTCTGTCTCCTTTCCTCCACCCTCTCTGGACTCGCTTTCTGCTTTCCCTCTTTTCTTCCCATTCCTTCTTTCTATTTTCTTTTTAGCGTTGCCATATTCCATAAAGGATTGTAAGCAGCTTTCAAAACAAATAAATATGAATTCTGTGTGTGTGTGTGTGTGTGTGTATGTGTGTGTGTTTATAGAGTAGGTGTGGTAATCATTCAGAAATGAAAATACAAGGAGTCAGGAATGAAATTAGTTACTTACAGTGTGTGCTATAGTAGCGACTATGTTTATGAGAGAAAGGCCACAGATTTGGCTTTGCAGGTTCGAGCAGCCAATGTGGAGGAGGCAGCACTGTTATTTAGATGGTCCTCACTTTCCCAGGCTTGGCATTATTGATATTTTGAGTCAGATACTTTTTTTTCACACTGGCCTGTTGCATTATGAGATGTTTAGTGGAATTCCTGGCTTCTACCCAACAGAAGCCAGAAACACATCTGCCCCTCAGTTCTGACAACCAAAAATGTCTCCAGAAATTGTCAAGTAGCCCCTGGGGGACAAAAGCACCCCACCCCCATTGAGAGCCTCTGCATTAGAAAAATGGCAAACACATTACAACACTTGGGAAAAGCCCAGCCTGTCCAGATAAAACTTGTGGCATTTGAATTTGTTGAATATATTCTAAAATTTTACACGGTGAAATTCAACACTTTTAATATAAAACATTCATATAGGTCTTAGCTAATTCATTTCATTAGGGAAATCTTTGATTCTACAAATATGGTTAGGATGTGTTTTAAAATCATTGTATTATTTACTTAGTTATTAGATTATGATTATACTAGCATAAAAATCAATATGAGTTAATGCTTATACTCTTTTTTTCTGGGTTCTCATTCCAACTCCACTAATTACTAGCTGAATAACCTCTCTGATTTTCAAAGACACAACTGCTTAATAGTAGCATGTATGTCAGTGGTTGTTGTATGAATTATGTGTGTTAATATAGACAAAGAGCTTTGCACAGTGCCTGGATCTTAATAAGTACTCTGTAATCATGAGATGATAACTAAAATAATTGTCATTATTATTTGTTATTAATAATAAAGACCATAACTTTGTAGAGTAGAGTAATATCTATATATATAAAAGGCTAATATGCACACTTACATGTGCGTACACACACACACACACACACACACACACACACACACACACTCATCAGGCAAAAGAATGAACCAGCAGACCAAAGAGAAGTAAATGTGGTGCATAGAAAAAACAAAGATAAAAGCACATAGATTTTTCCCCCAAATTATAGTAGATCTGGCTTTAAGAATTTGTCTTGCATGTCTTAACAATTGTAACAAGGTTTAGTAACCAGCTAGTGTAGTTAGCAGGATTGCTTTCTGCTCCACTATGATTTCTTTCCCCTTTCTTGGCCTAAAGTATTGCAATTTACATTATTTTCCATATCCAGAGCCAACTCTGTGGCACTCCCTTAATACCTCTACTTTCAACTTCCAAATGCTGGAGCACCTGTCTTCTTATAGTTCTAAGTCCTTCTGGTCTCTCCTTCCACCATTTTTGTACTGCTGTCTCAGATTCTTAATCCTGTTTTCTTGTGTTCATTTGAGTGGAGTCTTTCTTGCTCTTTCCTTTTTCTTTACAACCTGTTAATATCCCATTCCATGCCAGGAACCACTATCAGTCAATGGAGGCAACCATCCTCTCTCACCTAGTTTGTTTGTTTGTTTTTCCTGCTGACAGCAAATCTTGGCAACAGTTGGAATTAGAATTCTCATATGATTTTCTTCTTGACACTGTCACTAATATAGGGAAAGGTTTTTGGCAATCTCTATAGCAATAGAGGGACATAAGGGGAGGAGAAATACATTTCACCATTGAATATAGCAGAAAGTAGATTTGAGAATATCTTCTAGCAACAGGGATTATTCTAGAACCTTTTTTTAAAAAACCTTTTGGGCTATTATTAAATTGTAGCATGGAAAATACACATGGTTAGCGTTTGGTAGCTAATGGCCCTGAAACACCATTTGGAACATAATTTCTTGGGAAAATATGCTTATAAATTGATTTATAAACAAGCTTTTGGGATATAAATTTGCTCTGGACTACATTGTGTTCCCCCCAAATTCACATGTTGAAGTCCTAAACCCAGACCTGCTTGCATTTGCTAGGACTTTCAGAAGATAATTAATGTTAATTAAGGTAATAAGGGTAGGGTCCTAATTTTATAGTATTGGTGGCCTAATAAGAAGAGGAAAAGAGAGCTGTCTCTCTTCACTTGCACTCACAGCAGAAAGGCCATGTGAGGACATGGTGAGGAGGCAACCATGTGCAAGCCAGAAAGAGAATTAAATCAGAATTTCAAAGAGAAGTTGAATTGGCTGGCAATCTGATGTTGGACTTTCTATCCTTCAGAACTGTGAGAAGTAGATTTCTGTTGTTTAAGCCACCCATTCAATGGTATTTTGTTATGGCAGCTTGAGCTAATACAAACCTGTTCATAAATTAATAATTGAATACAGTTACCATTATTGAATAGATTTCATTCACAGAACTTGATCATTATTACCATTTAGTTATAGGCTAAATACTCATAAAACATACATTGAAATGGTATTTAGATAAATGTTTTTATGTTTGAGCATCTATCTATATAAAAGCCTAAGTGACTGGAATGCCAGAATGACCAGAACGACCGGTCGCTATGACTAGCACTGACCACCAGGAGGCAAACGCTCAATGCAGGAGCTGCTCCCACAGCCAAACTTCCATGGCCAGCCAACCTCCCGCGGTCCCTCCCCCCATCCGGCAGGCCCTGGCCAGCAGCCAGCAGCCGGCAGGAAGGCCCCAGTCATGGGGAGGGGCCTTGGGAGGGAAGGCCCAGGCTGGCAGCCAGAAGGCCCAGATCGGCCCTGATCGCCAGCCAGGCCTAGGGACCCCAACCTGTGCATGAATTTTGTGCACCGGGCCTCTAGTATATAAATAAATGGATGATAAATCCTATAGATTCCTAAAGAGAAGCTGTTTAGGGATAAGCATAAACTTTGGATGTGGTCAAAACCTTAAGCATCCATTGAGCATCTATGTGCCCAACACTTTTTCAGTCAATAACTATATCCTTATTAGAAAAGTAAACTTCATACTCTAACCCTTAGCACCCATTACATTACAGATGTCCAACAAGTGTTAGCTGAATTTAAAAAAAATGAATATTTTTATTAGTAAAGGTTTATACACAAAAATTGATGGCAGAGAGTATTATCTCTACAGGGATACTTTCAAGAAGATAGAAAGATATGGACAGGAAAGTGGATGTCAGATAAACCTATGCGTGGCTATCTAATGTCCCTTATTATATGGTTAAACATACATTGTTCTCAGCTGTTGCAGTATTTTTCTAATCAAGTGTAGTGTTTATAATGTTTTGGAAGGAAATTTTTTACTGCTTAAAAAAAAAAGAAAATTTACAGTGTATTCCAATATCAAGTAAAAAGGGTGTAGGGATTATTTGTGGTTTTGAGTTACCCACTAAGTGTTTTTGGCTTATTGATTTGTTTTATGTTTGCTTGTCCTTACAAATAATTTGAAGTCAGATTGATGAGAACTTTTTATGACACCTATAGCTCTATAATAGTTGGAAATTGGTTAAAAACTGTGTGATGCCACATGTAAATGTTGGTTTTTACTTCAACTTAAGCATCTTCCGCAAGGCTAAATCCACATGAAGCTCAAATAATACTTATATAGACTCAGTAAAAAATGAAACTTTCAAATTGAGGGCAAATTATTAGGTTTCAATGTCCATTTGATGATTCCTCCACTTTTTAGCTGATAGCATTGACCACGAAGATGTTGACTAGGGCATGGGCTTAATGTTCTTAGAAAGCAAGGCTATTTCAGCAGTGTGGTAGATGACGGGGGCTGCTAGGGTCAGAGGTCTGTGTGAGGGTCGGTGGGCCTGCTGAGGCCCTCTCTAAGCCACAGTGTGCTCATTCAGTAAACACTTGCTAGGCATTACAGAATGGGTGTAATGGTAGCCGAAATAGTAGCAGCTGACATTTGCTTATCACTTACTTATTTAATCCTCACCTAAATCATATGCTGATGGTACTTTAAAAAGTTGCCATTTCACAGGTAAGGAAGCCAAGGCACAGAGACATTCATTAACTAATTGCCCAATGTCGTTCAGGTTTATGTCCGCCATGATTTCACCCAGACAGTTTAATTCCAGAAACCTCTGTCTTCGCCACTCTACTGTTGTTGAGAGGATCTGAATTTTCTATCTATGTATGTATTTATTGTTCTCATTTATTATTTATTTATTCATCATTCTTGACAGAATTGAGGTTGGTAAGTTTCTCATGAGAAAAGGCATGTGAAAAATGCCTAGAAAACTGCTTAGTGAATTGTGAATATGTGTTATTGTTATTTATTGTATTTGTTTATATCATTAAGTCTCTTTAATTCTTTATAAATATCTTCATTTTGTGTGGGATTTCCCTCTTTTGACCTGTTGGAGAAGTCTTAATATTTAAATAGTCACAAAAACTATATCGTATTACATAGTCTTCAAGTAATTTGTCCTAAAATTAGAGACTTCTGCCATTTGATACTATTATTTTTTATATTAGGAAATACTTTGTACATAAAAATGTAACATATATGATAATTATAAACTACAACTATTGTGTTTTTCTTGTCCTTGTTATGTATGTTCCCTTATGGCACATCATTTTATAGTAGTCAATCCAAAACATTGGTTCATGCTTTGTTTTGATAATGTTCTCTAGAATAGAAGCAACCATGTATTTTAATGGCCTCTCCAATTTTAATAAAACCATTTGCACTAAGACCAACTGCCAAACTATACTAAATGTTAGAAAATTGAACCTTACACTTCGGAAAACAGATTGCTCCTTGCATTTGTACACTGTGAATATGTTAAGTGTGAGGACCACACACCTTCTGTTAGTTGGAGAACCTACTGTGGTTACTACTTCCTACTCACTGATTGCTACTGCTACCTGCCTAATAATTGTCTTTGGCTCTTTGTAAACCAGGTATATGAATTTTCCCCCTCTGGCACTTGCAAATCCGATTTTTATGTATAGCTAAGTGCTCTTAGCTTTTACTCTATCTACGACGGGGGCCTGGTTTCTAGCAGGCCTGTAACGACGCCAGATCTAGCCTATGTAATGCTGTTTGTAATGAGAAATCTAAACAGGGAATGGCAGTGAGGCATGGCAGGAATGTGTTTCCATTGGAGAAGTCAGTGTAGAGAGAAAATATAAGCAAAGCTGTGTCCAGAAGGCCTTTTCAGCTGGCCAAGACGGAAGACTAATGTTATTGTACATAGGCTGTTACTGTGCCAGCCCTTCCTCACAAATTTGCTTTCTCTCTCTTTCCCCCTTTCCCCTCCCCCCTTCCTCTTTCATCTATTCCTTCTCCTTCTCCTTCTCCCTTGCTCCTTCTGTGGGCTCCGCGGACTGTTTGCTCAGGTGGACAGTGACACCATTTGGAATGAGCTGCACTCGTCCGGGGCTGCACGCATGGCTGTTGGCTGTGTCATCGAGCTGGCTTCCAAAGTGGCCTCAGGAGAGCTGAAGGTGAGGTCTGGGTTGCATTAAGTGTGGGAAATCCAGAGAAGAAGCTGAAACAGAGATGTTGTTGTTTGGGAATTGTGGGGAGTGTGGTGTGGTAGGAAAAGGAAAGGGGCAGAGGGAAGAGGGCAGGGAGATGGCCACTGAGGTGCGATAACAGCTAGTGTGTAGGTAGGGAGGAGCCGATCCAGCTCGAAGGGCCTTCCTCTCCTTAGGGAAATCTGCGGTCAGGGCACACTGGTGTGTTTTTAAGAGCATAGAAATGGTGAGTAACGCTATGGCCCAGGTTAAAAATACCCCGTCTATACATATCTGTTCTGCCCTCCTGGGATTTTCTTTTGAAGTGATTTAAAAAATATGATTACTGAGTACTGTGTATAAGCTCAGAATACCACCCAGAGAGAAGGGGGGGATGGTGGAGAAAGGTAAATACCAGACGGGAAGGATTGGGAGGAAGAAGGAAATTGTTGATTAGAAGGGTAATGATCCAGAGTATGTTTTTCCACAAAAGAACTTCAAAAATGAGCTACGCTTTATTGTTCTTTTCTTTTTTATGGTCTCTTCTTTTCTACATCATATGAAAAGAACAATGTCCAAACCCAACGATTCCCAGTCTAAACAATTTATAAGAACCAGAGACCTGACAGACGTTGACATTTTATTTGGTATTTTAACAGTGCTATTTAAAGGTATGCTGTGCATCTTGAATGCAGTTGCCCAGTAAACTTTGTTGGTTCTAACATGGCTCTTTAATGCACTGGTTTACACACTTCGTAATGAAATCTGGGTGCTGATGGACTTGATATTTTTAGCAATTGTGGAGTTTAAAGGAAACATATTGTGATCAGCAACATAGGTACTGTGAATTTTGTTAATCTAAAATAAAGTCTAATTAGGATTATTTTTTCCTTTTTTAAAAAATTGAATTTAATGGGGTGACATTGGTTAATAAAATTATATAGGTTTCAGGTGTTACAATTCTATAATACATCATGTGTATATTGTATTGTGTGTTTACCAAGGATTATTTTTCTCTATGTCTAATGAATTATTATTCTATTTCACCTGACTATTCCACTTGTGATTAAAAATTCAGGTTAGGAATGTATACTTGATAATGAATTATGTCTCTCAGAAGACTTTGCTCTAACTTTTAGGAAGTCAGAATCTACAGAAATGTAATTTTGATATGATAGGCTATATTAAAATATATATATGCCTCCTGGGCAGTTGGCATGATTAGCATCAGGCCATTAATGGAGTACATCCTTCTCAGTCTTTACCTTTGGTAATGAGCTATTGAAAAGAGGAAAGGAGCTTGGCCTGTGTTGCTCAGTGGTTGAACATTGACCTATGAACCAGGAGAACACAGTTTGATTTCTGGTTAGGGCACGTGCCCGAGGTTGCGGGCTTAGTCCCCTGTGGGGGCCGTGTAGGAGACAGCTGATCAATGATTCTCTCTCACCATTGATGTTTCTATCTCTCCCTCTCCCTTCCTCCTTGAAATAAATATCTATACTACTAAAAGGGTAATATGCTAATTAGATCAGATAGACCAGACATTTTCTGGCTGTCCTTCTGGATGTCCTCCGGGACAAAAGTCATGGTGGCTGCAAGGGCTGAGGAGGGCCAGCAGCCACGGCAGTGTAAGGGCCGAGGAGGGCCGGCAGCTGGGGTGGCTGGCAGTGACAGCAGCAGTGGGGTGATGGGGGTGGCACCTTCCCCTGATCGGCCCGGTCGCCTCCCGCAGAGGGAGGCCAGACCATGGCTTAGGCCCATGGGAGCGGGCCTAAGTTGTCAGTAGGACATGCCATGAGGGCTCCCGGACTGTCAGAGGGGACAGGCCGGCTGAGGGACCCCTCCCAGTGCACGAATTTTTGTGCACCGGGCCTCTAGTATATATAGAAAAGGACTCAGCCTTATGCAGAGGTTTTAGTCATCTCACAGTAGCACTTTAGCAATAAATCTGTCTGTTGGAGTATGTTACTTGTAGCACTGGAATAAATTGACTTTTTAAAAGAATAATGTTTGAAAGTCTTATTTTCAAAAGAATTCAAATGACAGAAAACAGCCAGGCCACAGTATTAGTTTTTAAATGACTGTGCTGGCCTCCATCTACTTCATAGCAAAGAAAAATGATTGTTAGCATTCACAATTTCTAATTGTTTTGATTTTGTGGAAATTTAATCAGTAATTCAGAAACATTCTTAAGTAGAAGGCCCACATATTCCACTTAAAATCATCATCATCATTATTGGCTCACAGAATACAGAGTTGCCAAATGTATGTATGAAGACTGCTGAACAAAAACCTAATTCTGCTTTTTAGGAGGTAGTCATTTAAAATAGTCAACTGCAAACAAAGTGTCAACAACATATAGTATGGACATGCTGACCACCAGCTGTACTAACATTGACTATTTATGTTAAGAACAAGGAGTCATACAAATGCTTCCCCCCACCGCCCCCACCGCCCCTTCATTGAGAAATCAGTAGCTATGCTTAAACAAGAAGAGAAAAGAATAGGAAAAAGGATCCAGCCTCAGAATGAAAAATCTTAGTCCAGGCTTCTCCACTTATATGCTGTGTCATTTGGGGCAAATCCCTTAACTTCTCTGGGCCCCAGTTCTTGTGCAGGATGAGCAGGGCGGAATAGTTACTGTGGAAGGCAGTGTGTGGTGCTGACATTCTGAGCTACTTGCAAGTGAAAAATGGATCTGATTCTCAGTTGTACTCACTATGAGCGTACCGAGTAGTAGATATCTGAAAACTAATTTCAGCTTACTTTGGTGAGTATTCCAGATTTTGCAGCTGGTTTATCTCTCTGATTGCTAAGCCCAAAGTAAAAGCCCAAAGCAGGCAGGATCATAACAAAGGCACCACTGCTGACAGGCCAAGAGACTGAACCCCTTAGCTGCTAATCATTTGGGGAGACCTATGGGAATGCCATTTGGGAATAGTAGCAGTTGCACGTGATTTGCGGCCATAGTGAAGACCTGAGGTATAGAGTATGTTTAGGAACCCCGGCTAACCAAGCATGTTACTCAGTGTCTGCCTGTGCCAAACTCCATATGACCTGCTGTGTAGTCAGTCACTCTTGGCTGTGTAGTCACTTCATTCAGATCTGGGAAGAAGATATGGAAGCTCATTTGAGGACATTGGTAAGTTATCTACTGATAAGAGATATAAAAAGAGAAAACATTGTTTCATTTTTCATTTTCTGAATCTACGTTCAGTTTTCACATGCTCTATCACCTTCTCCCAGAAAATCAGCAACTTAATGAAACAACATTGGTATTTGTGTATTTTGTGAGACTGTACTAATTTTCCTTTTCTGGTAGGGGAACGTTCAGCAGGCAACCAATCGATGCTTCTCTCTCTCTCAAATCAATAAAAAAACACATATCATAGGGTGAGGATTAAAAAAACAAAATAAACTACAGCTTATTATCTGAGCATGGGGTTGCTTTTTTTAAATGCTTAAATGGATATTTTAATGTCATGTTCCTAATATTACTGCTTTGTGTTTAGTACCTCCTATAGCAGCGGTTCTCAACCTGTGGGTCGCGACCCCTTTGGCGGTCGAATGACCCTTTCATAGGGTTGCCTAAGACCATCCTGCATATCAGATATTTACATTACATAACAGTAGCAACATTACAGTTATGAAGTAGCAACGAAAATAATTTTATGGTTGGGTCACAACATGAGGAACTGTATTTAAAGGGCCAGAAGGTTGAGAACCACTGTCCTATAGGCTCAGCAGTTTGCATGTAATTTGCTGAAGTATGGATCACCAATTGGTTACTAGCTCAGAGACATCAAGTTACTATTTTAGATTCTGAATACAATTTAGTAAGTGGCAAAGCCTGTACACTTTTTCCAGTCATCTGCTTTCTTTAAACTACTCTAGAAGTAATTTCTTACAGAAGTAGCACAATATGTAAGGGGAAAAAGGGGGAAAGCAACCTCTTTCAAATGGTGTAGATTTTCTCTTTTTTATTACTATTAAACATTTAATAGTAACAAAAAGATAAGAAGTTACATTAATAATTTACAAAGCATAATGATAAAATAAATACTTTTGAGTTCTTCATCCAAATTAAGAAATACTACTTGACTGACACTATTAAAGTTCTCAGTATTTATTCCACTCATTTTTGACCCATGAGTAATCATTAATCTATTATATTTTTAAAAATCATTCCTTTCCCTTTATTTAATAGTTTAACTATATGGTTTAAAGCCTTTATAAAACTGGAATATCACTTAATATTATTTCTGAGATTTCTTTCCCCCACTTAGAATCACATTATGATGATTTATCCATATGTATTTACATAGCTCTAATTCATCCATTTTTATTGCTCTAAGGTAGACCCTAGTACATCATAATTTGGTGATTCATTTTTCTGTGAACATTTTAGTTGTTTTCAGGTTTTAGCTCTTTTGAACAATACTGCTATGAAAATTCTTGAATATACCTGCTGTTTCACTATGGCATAACTATTGAATAAACTGACAAGCAAGCACCTTGGCTAGGAATATAACAAATACCAGTAAATAATGCAAAGTCATAGAATTCAAAAGTCATTTTGCTACAAGGACATCAGCTAGAATGGCAGTTTAAACCTCTGAAAATTCTTTTTTATAAAATCAATGGCAAAAGTGGCAAACATTTGTCACAATTTTTTAACTCTGGAAATTAATCAGTAGTTTGCAACAACTCAAGAGGCATGTATTCCAAAGAAAACTATCTGAATCTTCGTTTAAAAAACAAGCTTGGTGGTGGTTTAATTCACCCTATTCTCATTTTACCCTTTCCCATCCCATCATAGTCTTGACAAATAGCCTGTGTTCTCACGGGAACACCATTAACTTAGCAGTTTCCAGAGGGGGTGGGATGAGGTTGGAGCTGCTTCACAGCCTCACTTGCAGAGAATGGTCATTATGTGGCCCTCGTGGTGCTTCAGTGCAGACCCCACTTGCAAGGCTGCCTTTATTTCACCTGATTTGGAGTCCATGCGACATGGAAAACCCTTTCCCCAGAAGCATTTGTTGAAAAAAAATTAAAGGCAATTGATTAACTTCCTGGCTGCCTGAAGTGGTGAATAACAGTGGAAGAAAACAATTAGACTTACCAAAAGCTTCAAAGGAAAAACTTGGGAATGAGATATGCATAAGGGCTATGAAATGCCCCATCAGACTTCTAAGACTCTAGAAGGCCACAGGTATGACAAGGCTGTGTTCACACAGACTGGAGAAGGCCCTAAGCTCTCATCTTAAACTGACTTTGAGGCTCTGCTCAAATAGGATGTGAAGGCCAACGTGGACTTTTCGGCTAGACGGCCAAATATTGAAAGTGAGTCCAACATACACACAAACGGCCCCTTGGAAAAGGCTAGAGCCTGTATTGGTTGCAGGCATTTCAAGAAATCTCTGTCCAATCATTAACTGACCACCAAACTAACCAAACAAAGACTTCTCCGCGCCACACTCAGCATGCAATGCAGACTTCATAGAATTAGTTCAGAAAAAATAAACAAACAAAGCAACAACAAACCCTGGGGAGGGGTGAGATTCTGATTTCCAAATTGACAGGTTGTGTTGTTTAAAATGCCCAGAGTTCAGCATAAAATCATGAGACGTGCAAAGAAACATGAATCCACATGGAAAAAATATAAAGCACTAATAAAAGTAACTACATAAATAAATATAAATGATAGTATAATTGTATTTTTTGTTTGTAACTCTTTTTCTCTTCTTAGATTAAAATATAACTGAGTAAAACAATAACCATAAATCTCTGTTGATGGGTACACAGTGCATAAATGTAATTTTTAGGACAATAGCAGCACAAAGCATGGCATTAAGAATGGGGCTATATAATAGCAAAACAAAGGTTTTGGATTCTATTGAAAATTGATTCATGTCTGAACTAGATTGTTAAAAGTTAGGGTGTTAATTATAAATCCACTGAATAACTAAAAATATGTATTAAAAGAAATGACAAGGAAATTAAAAAATGATACACTGGGGAATACCTATTTAACTTAAAAGAAGGCAGTAATGGAAAAATCGAGGAACAACAAAAAAATTACACAGAAAAAAATTACCAAAGTCACTGTGCCAATTTCAAACCCCACTAGTGGCACATAAAAATTCCCAGTGCTATTCATTCTTGCCTATATTTATCATTTTTAGATTTTAAAATGTTCACCAATCTTGTGGGTGTAAAATGCCATCTTATAATGAACATCTGTTGTCAGATATAGGTCAATTAAATTTGTTATCTTCTACTTAAATCTTTTATTAATATGTAATAACTATCTCAAGTTAAGCTTTTTGTATAGCATCACCAGCCCATTTTTTTCCTAGTATTTGCCTAGTTAATTTACCATCCCTTTACTTGCATACTTTCTATTTATTATTTTATATATGTCTCTTATAAATAGCTCATGCCTGGATTTTGTTGTCTAAGTTGACTATATATTTAAACTGAGGAGTTCAATTCATTTCTGTTTATTATGATTGATAGTGTACACAATTGTATTTCTATCATTTTTTGTCTCATCCTACTCCTACTATTTGTGTATCTTTCCTTCACTCACCACTTGCTTTGTTTTCAATTGAATTTTTTTTTCTTCTATGTTACCTCTAGTTTTTTTTTAAAAAAAAATGCACACATCATTTCAATTATTTCAGTAATTACTTTTAAAAATTAATCTATTTAATAAATCATAAACTTAATCACTCTTTATTATCACTAACAATGTAAGATATTTAGAATGTTTTAAAGGCAGTTATCTGTCCTAACTGATAGGGCATTATGATTCAGTATTTAAAAAAATAAAATCACTGAGAAATTATTATATTGTTTTAAATCATCACTGTTTCTTTATACCTGTCCACATTTTCCTTATTTTTTTTCTTTATTGATTAAGGTATCACAAATGTGTCCTTATTCTCCTATTGCCCCCCCACCTACCCCCGCTCATGCCCTCACCCCCCTAGTGTCTGTGTCCATTGGTTATGCTTATATGCATGCAAACAAGTCCTTTGGTTGATCA
>NW_005364372.1:3879199-3883349 GCF_000412655.1 Myotis brandtii | reverse complement strand
CATTCATCTGCTGATGGGCACTTAGGCTGTTTCCAAATCTTAGCTATTGTAAATTGTGCTGCTATGAACATAGGGGTTCATATATCCTTTCTGATTGGTGTTTCTAGTTTCTTGGGATATATTCCTAGAAGTGGGATTACTGGGTCAATTGGGAGTTCCATTTTTAGTTTTTTGAGGAAACGCCATACTGTTCTCCACAGTGGCTGCACCAGTTTGCATTCCAGCATTAAATCAGAAAGATCATACACCATGACCCAGTTCGATTTATCCCAGGGATGCAAGGATGGTACAATATCCTTGGATGTCTGGATCTGAGTTATCTGCAGAGGGACAAAAGGAGTTGATGTTAGAGAGAGAGTCAATGACCAGATAATGGGATACACACACACACGCACACACACACACACACACACATACATTATACAGCATCACCATTTCAAATAAATTTTGCCACCAATTTGGCCTTTCTTAAAATGTTATACTGTTTAGCCTAAAATAGTATTATGAATAAGGTAGAGAGTGGAAAATTCGTGTTGACTCCAATTTTGATCAAGGTCTCAAGCTGAGGACACATGGATGTTAATAATGTGTGGTGGACACTACTTGAAGGAATTAATGAAGAAAGATAGTCAAATAAGCCTTTGATTATCTTACCTAATCCAGTTTATATAACAAAAGACTAGGTAATAGTTTTGTGCCTGATGGGAGATTTTTTAAATGTACCTTCTGTATTCTGGCAATTCTTCTCTGTTCCTGTGCTCCCCACAACCTAAGCTAAATGTGTAGGAAAAGAAGAAGCTGTCCAAGGAAGCCACTTAGGCCTGCAAAAGGGAGGGGTTGCTTTTCAGTCCTTAGCTTGATGTATGTTGAGTTACAGAAATTTGTAGGATCACTCCAGACTAAAGGTTTTCAACCTTTTTCATCTCATGGCACACATAAACTAGTTACTAGAATTCAATTCTACCAAATTATACCAAAAAATATAATTTTTGCCAATCTGACAAAAAAATATCTATGATTTTGATTCATTCACAACAGATGGTTATTGATCTGTTGGCTGTTGTCATTTCTTAATTTGACAATCTAAGGGAAAGGAGGCCAGTGCCCCTGACTAAATAGTCAGGTATTGCACGCTTTAAAAATTCTTGTGACATACCAGTTGATTAGTGCTCTAGACTACTACCAGGGTGGGGCATAAAGGAGTTCCCTAGAGGGCCTGACATACGTATCAGGAGTTTGGGAGCTGTGTAAAGATGGAGGAGTGCCTGTGTTTGTCTCTTGGAGAATACAAAGTGGAGGGCTGGCTCACACTGCCACGCGGGCCTGCTGAAGAGAGAGGGGTGAGCAGCTACACCGAAACTGACTCTGTTGGTGAGGCGGGGGTGTTTTTCCTCCCTTTGTGGGCCAGTGGACTCTTTGGATGAGAGCCAGATTTGAATCATTTTCAAAGGATCTCACCAAAGGATTCTACCTTCCACTGAAAATACATGCTTCCCACTACTCCCCAGTTGACTGAGGCTGGAGATGTGTGGAAGAACTGATGAGATTACAAGGTCTACCAACAAGTGCATTGCCCATGTCAGTGAAGCTTGCAGGCTGGAGGTCACTGGCAGTCTCTCTGAGAAACCTCCAAATGCTCGCAGTGAAAGAGGGATAATGTTTGAATTCTTGCCCTGACAAAGGTCATTTGAAGAACCCAGAGAGATCTCACAATCGCACTGCTAGTCCAAAATCTTTATCCTTTCCATTCTTTTAGTGTGCAGAGCTGAAATATCCATAAGCCCGCATGAAGGGAGTGGGTGGAGCACTAAAGGAAAAAGTATAAACTAGCAATATCATAGCTTCTCTCTGCACACGGAGACACCACATTTGCCACTGCTGGTTCCTGGTTCTGTGGGTCAGCAGGTCCGTGAGGGATAGCTTTAAATTAGATGTAACATTGAAGAGTTTAAATAGACTGAATTGGACTTTTTAAATGAAATATGTTTTTATTGATTTTTTTTTTTAGAGAGAGAGGAAGGGGGAGGAATAGAAAGATAGAAACATCCATGAGAAAGAAACATCATGGATTGGCTGCCTCTTGCACGATCCTATTGGGGATCAAGCCTGCAACTCAGGCATGTGCCCTGACTGGAACCCAAGGGGTGCCCTTTTTGTTCCCGGATTGATGCTCAACCGCTGAGCCACACCAGCTGGGCTGAATGGGACTTTTAAATATGTAAATGTGAGACTGTTCCTGTAGCTGAAAGTCATCTGAAAAGCTGTGGGATATATCAGATAAAGTGTAAAGAAAGGTTAGTGCTCAGGGAAAAATAATACTATTTCCTATTATACCATTCCTAATTCAGCCCATTCATTTTACCAGTATATTTGTTTTCTGTTGCTTCTGAAACACATCACCACAGATTTAATGGCCTAAAACAACACAAATTTATTATTCTCAGTCCTGGAAATCAGCGCCCTCTGACATCTTGATTTTAGCCCAGTGAGACTTGTACAGCTACCTTGCTGAGTCAGTTGCCGGCAGAATTAATTTCCACATGGTTGGAGGACTGAGGTCTCCATTTTCTGGCTAGATGTCAGCTGGGGGCTGCTCTCAGCCTCTAGGGGTCTCTCTCTGTTCTTTGCACTTGGCACCTACCTTATAGAGCCAGCAAGAGGGCATAAAGCCCTTCTCCAGCTGTCATTCTTCTGACAGTGTTCCATCATTGTGTCTCTCTTTGACTATATCTGGGCAGGTTTCTCAGCTTTAGGAATGCATATGATTTGAATGGGACCACCTGTATAAAGCTGGGTGCCCTTTCTTTCTCAGGGTCTTTGATCTTAATCATATCTGCAAAGTCTCTTTTGCCATTTAAAGTATCATTCACCGATTCTGGGGCCATGGGCATCTTTTGGGGGACTTCTGCTTACTACAAATAGGTACTCAAAATTCAGTGTAGATTCATCCTTTTAATGTTCTCACTGCTTATGGCTATAAACTGTCTAGGCATCACTTGAGATTTTTCAAAATTAGATCATGTGACTGATTCCTTAATAAAGATATAATGTACATTGTCTAGTTATACAGATTTTTGACAGATAATGTGTTTTCACATTTCTATACTTGGCAACCACTATAAGTTATAAAGCAAGTTCATAGTGTTTGTGTGTATTTATGTATTTGTGTATGAGAGAGAGAGCGTGGATGTGTGCATACATCTATGATATAAAGATAATTAATAAAATGTCTTTAATATTTGCCCACATATTTAATCTTTCTAGTCTTCTGTATTCATGTGGGGACAGATACAGGCTTCCATCTGGTATCATTTCCTTTCAGTCAGAAGCATTTCCTTCAACATTCTTTGTATTGCAGTTCTGCCAACAAATTCATCTTTGGTTTATAAGAAAATGTTTTTCTTTTTCTTTAATCTTTGAATGATAATTATCATTTGACATGGAATTCTATATTGGCCATTACTTCAAACTTTAGAGATATTTTTCCAGTGTTATCTTTTTTCCTTTTCTTTTTTTCCTTTTTTGATGATGAGAAATCAGCTGTCATTCTTATCATTAATCTCTTTATTTAATGATTTAGTGCATCTTTTCTCTCTCTGTCTTTAATACTTTTTATAAATATTTGGGTTTTTTGTAGCTTTGTGATTAGGCATGGTTTTCTCAGTTTTTATCTTGCTTGGAGTTCACTGAGTTTCCTGTATCAGTGGCTTGTTATTTTCAATAAAATTTGGAGAACTTGTAGCTAATATTTTAAAAAATATTTTATTCTACTTCTTTCTCTATACCCTTTGTTTCTCTGTACTTCTATTTGGACAATTCCTTTTGCCCTATAATCAAGTTCATTTTTTTTGTCTTCTGTTGCACCCAAGCTGCCATTAATCCCGTTCAAATATTTTTTTCATTTCACAGAGTGTACTCTTCACTTTTAATATTACTGGTTAATTCTTTTTTTACAGCCTCCAGATCGCTTTTGAAACTCTCCTTCTTTTCACTATTATATCTCTCTTCACCATCTTTTCCTATAGATTCTTTGTTTAAGATGTCTATCATAATTATTTAAAAACTAGAGGCCCGGTGCACAAAAATTTGTGCACTCGGGAGGAAAGGGGGGTCCCTCAGCCCGGCCTGTGCCCTCTCGCAGTCTGGGAGC
>NW_005364372.1:3852557-3878291 GCF_000412655.1 Myotis brandtii | reverse complement strand
GCAGGCGGGGAACGTTGGCTTCCTCCGTCACTGAAGCAAGCAAGCCTCATGTTCGCTTCAAGCTGCCTGGCTGCCGGCCGCCATCTTGGCTGGCAGTTAATTTGCATATCACCCTGATTAGCCAATGGGAAGGGTAGCAGAGGTACGGCTAATTACCATGTTTCTCTTTTATTAGTTAGGACTAGAAGCCTGGTGCACAGATTTGTGCACCGGTGGTGTCTCTCGGCCTGGTCTATGCCCTCTCGCAATTCAGGACCCTTTGGGGGATGTTGGAGAACCTGTTTTGGCTCGATTCCCCAGGCCAGGCCAAGGGACCATGCCAGTGCATGAATCCGTACACCATGCCTCTACTATGCATATAAGATCTTTGGTTAATGTCTTCCTGCCCTCCTCCCTTCCCTCTGAGATTCATCAGTCTGTTCCATGTTTCCATGCCTGTAGTTTCCACTCCTGCATTGAGCGAATGCCCCCTGGTGGTCAGTGCATGTAATAGCTACTGGCCAGTTGGCCAGTAGGCTGGTCAGCTGGTCGCTTAGGCTTTTATATCTGATAATTCTGAGTCACTTGTATGTTTATATTACCTTATTTTTTACTTTATTTTACCTCTCATTATTTTGCTGCTTTATATGTCTTGTAATATTTTATTATATGCTAAGCATTGTATTTAAAAGCAAGTAGAGGCTATGAAGGGGTTTTTTTTGTTTCTGTGTTTTATTTTAGTTTAATTCTTTTAAAAATTTCTTTGTGTCCAATGTTCTTAAGTCATTTAGAGAAAAACATGTTTCTTTTGGTTTATTTTGTATTATATTGTTACTATTGCAGAACTGAAGTTTTGTACATGCCTTTTCCTTCTAAATTACGTGTGAATCTCTAAAACAACTCTGTTTTTGAGAGGATGTTGAAGGTCTCTCCTGTTCCCAGTTTTATCTCTCACACTCGCTCATAAGGAGCCAATGCCAGTGATTAGAAAGGGGCACATTGACTTATTACTTTATTTGATTATTCAACTTGAATGAAGGAGAGGACGGATATGTTACTAATTACTGTCTGCACTGTGAATGGCTCCGCAAACACCAGAGAAAGGGGGAAACTGTGGCAGTTACATGCTTACTCTTGTGGGAAACTGCCTTGTTCTTGACCTGCTCACTTCCAAGTGCTCCAACTTTTTGTGAAAACTTTTTTAATTAGTCTACTTATGGGATTCCTTACACCTCAGGAAAATGACAGATATACAAATACTTTGCAACTCTCTGGTTAAAAGGTGAGGCTACCTATTACTCTGATTATTTGCTCAGAGATCGAGACCCTTTGGTTAGTTGGCCCGCGATGATCCTGCTGCGCAATCTGCTTCCCCTTAGTTTTATTCTGCCCACCTGCTTTTCTGATGGCTCATATTTCACTTTCTAGTTTGTAGTTTTAAGTGCCTGCTCCATGGTAATTGGATCTGCCCAGTCCAGCCTCTTCGTCTGGTTCTTGGCTCTGGGCTGTCCAGATTTCATTACTTGTATGTGGTTTAGCTCATACTGACTAAGAAGTGCTGCATCTGCCCTCAGAATCTGTCTACAGCTCTCTTCTCTCTAAACCTTGCTGAGTTTTGCTCAGTCCCTGACACATACTTTACACTTTTAGTCAAAGTCCTGATGATAGTTTTAAAATAACTTAGATGGGAAAGAATAATTCCTGAGATAAATTTCACTCTCAAATTTCACATTTACTTACAAGATTTTCTACTGCAATATTTTCTATACTAGTATTTGCAGTATAGAGCAAATCTATGCTAATAAAGAACTAATATGCTAATGGTCAGGGTGTCGTAACGGGTAACAACCAGACCATTAGCATATTAGCTGGGGCGTTGCTCTGGAGATGGGGCGGAAGCAGGGAGGCGCTGGGAGGAGGCAGGATCATCCCTTACTGGGAGGGCAGGGGTGAGAGCCCATAGTGCCCCCTCACCAGTCCTTCACCACCCACTACTGGCACTATGAGTGCCCCGCGGCCCACCTGCCAGGGGAAAGAGCACAGCGCAGCAGGTGGGAGGCTTCCACACTCTCCTCCTGCGCCATGACGGGGTGGAGCCACCGTGTTGCTCGGGAGACAGGGCGGAAGCGGGGAGGCACCCGGAGAAGGTGGGACCAGCCTGAGGCGACTCGAGGGACTGAGGGCAGGGCTTGAAGCAGCCAGAGAAGGCCAGGGGTTTGGAGGCTGGGCCAGGCACGCTGGAGCTCTGCATGGACAGGTTCACGTGTCAAGGCAGGGCTGCAGGTGGGTGGGGAGTGCCGGGAGATTTTGCGTGCTAGGCTCCTAGTGTTATATAATAGGAAAAAAATCTTCCAACTAATTTGTGTGTTTTTTATCTTTAATAGTATTACATTTGTTACCTGCTGGTTTATCATCTATAATGTAGGTTTTTCCTTGCTTTTTTCTTTCCATCTTTACAAAAGTGTCTTGCTTTTTAAAAAGTATGTTTTTATTGGTTTTGGAGAAAAAGGAAGATAGAGAGTGAGAGGGAGAAACATCCGTTGGTTGCCTCCTGTATGTACCCTGACTGGGGATTAAACTAACAACCTAGGTCTGTGCTCTGACTGGGAATCAAACTTGCCACGTTGTGATGTACGAGAAGACACTCCAACCAACTGAGCCATACTGGCCAGGGCAAGAGTTTTGCTTTTTGATACCAGTGTCTATATTGTATATATCAAACACACTTGGAGAACATAAGTATTTTACATCATTGTAATTTTATATGGCAGTAAATTTCACACACACACACACACACACACACACACAGCATGAAAAAAGACTGGTCAATTGATCTGGTATTTTTTCTACATGATCTTGTTATGTACGTGATACTACATAATTTAATTGATTTGGTTGAAATTTTATTTAGTTATATACTTTTTTATTATTGATTTCAGAGAGGAAGGGAGAGAGAAAAAACATCAATGATTGGCTGCCTCCTGCACACCCCACACTGGAGGGTCGAGCTTACAACCCAGGCATGGCCCTGACCAGAAATCAAACCATGACCTCCTGGTCCATAGGTTGATACTTAATCACTGAATCATGCCAGCCAAGCCTGTTGCCTACTTTTTACTAAATAGACCAATTTAATTGTTTGTAGCTATTTTTGTTATAGTGTGTGGTGATGGAGAATTAGAATTGAATGGAAGAAGAAGACTTACAATTATAGTAAGAATGATATGGCCAAAGTTAAAACTTATATACATAAAATTTAGAAATTTTGACAATAGTTATAGAATGTACATTGCTACTCTAAAAGTTTTTGGAATTTCATGTATCTAAATGAGTAAATGTATATACCAAAAGATACCAAGAAACTACCACTGATTAAATGCAAATCTGCTGTAGTAATATGTGAGTATAATGACAACTGTGATCTTACCAAAGGACATTTACTGATATGGTCTTTTCCCCTCAGTAGCATCTATGCTCAGGTCTTGGTCATTACTATCATCTTCCTATTATTATAATATCATATTATTATAATTACTATTACTATAATGTCATGCTAATATTTTGTGTTATTATAGTCTTGGAAGACTCTGATTATCTGTCTTAAAAATGTTTTGTTTTTATTCTGGTTCTTAAAGAAAAAAAACAAAAGCAACAACTCTTTTGCCCTACTTAACTGTTTTCAGAAAGTTTTCATACTGAGGCTCTTTTGTATGTGATGAAAAATACCTGATTTTTTTCGGTCATTGTGGTCCAAAAACCAGTCATGTTTTTTAAAAGTTAAAAGAATTAAATTGGTGGGCATCTTGTCAACTGAAACCACTGGTTGATAAACTAAACAAATTGCTTTCAGTGGGTTATTATTGCCTTACCACGACCCACATCCTGGTGTCTTCCCCCCACCACACTCACAACAAAAACTTCTTCATAGTTATTTCATTGTTATTATTTTCCTTCAAGGTTCAACTTACATTGTGCAATATAAGCACCATCACATGCCCTGTCTCCCTTCCACCAGGAGACTGATTCTCCATGAACGTGTTTATTCCTATCTATAGCCACATGTCTGCCAAGCTCAAGGCTGTGGGCATTAGGGCCCACAGATGCCAGGCTTCCTAAGAACTGCTCTCCAGCACTGTCATCAAGCTCCTTCCTTCTGGATTCTTCGGGAGGAAGGGCTGGCAGCTGTGCATGTGCTTTGGGTTCCGCCATTCAGTTAAACTGCTATTGCTGGGCTCCTGTTTTCCTGGCTCCCTTGCACTCACTCAAAGAAACAAAATGGTATTCCCATATGTCCCTGATTCTTTTCTTGGCAAATCTCCCTGCTTCCTTTCACCTCCCAGATTCTAGGATGTGAGAGACAAACTTTCTTTGTGAAATGTTTCTCCCCTCAGCGGATGTAGATTAATAGCATCGGTTCTAAAGCGAACTGTCTGTTTAGAAAGCCCCTTTTAAAGACTAAAGTTAACTGGTTTTAAGGAGTATATTAGCATATTCCAAAATATTATGCATCCCAGTGACTTGCAGTGTTGGAGGACCCAGAAGGCTTGATTTACTAATTTGAATGTAAAATTTTACAAGTGGTCCGGATATCTTTAGGTGATACCTATTGACAGTGTTCAAGCATTCTGCAGTCCAGTATTTTATCCTCATGTTCCTATTCAATTCCAGAAAGAATCCCAGGTCTAGATTTTATATGTTTACATATGGAATTAACAGCAAAGAGAGTATACAGCATTTCTTACAGACTTGGGAAATTGAGCACAAGTGGATAAAGTCTAGGGTTTGTCAATCTTAGATCCCTAAGGTGGTATCATTTCATCCTCTCTTAAAGACTGACATGGTAGGGCAAACCAACTATTCATGAGGTGTAGTAGACCTAATGCACTTCTTTTATTTCTAAAGTAGAGGCCTGGCACACCTAATTCGTGTGCGGAACGGTCCCTAGGCCTAGCCTGAGATCAGGGTCATCTTCCCCAGCTGCTGGCAGCCAGCCCCGCCCCCCACTGCCACCCACCCAGGTTCCCAGTTTGCCATTGGGCGATGGGAGCCTGCAGGCCGGGGGAGGGACCAAGAGGTCAGCCATTCCACCCGCTGGCCCGCCCCACCCCCGCTGTGGTCGCCCTCTGTGTGTGGGGTGACTGGCGGGGCGGGGGCTTTAGCCTGGTGCTGCCTGCATCCCCCACCACCCACCCCTGGGTCCCCGTTCACCATCCAGCCATGGGAGCCTGCCAGCTAGGGAAAGGGACCCAGAGGTGTTCAGTGCACCTCACAGTGACTGGTCGAGCGGTCATTCTGCCGTTTTGGTCGCTGGGCTTTTATTATATAGGATAAGATTTTATTGCAAAAAATTAAAGCTTAGAAATCATGTGGGACTGTTTTTCATCACAGATATCGATGTAGCTGAAGAGGAGGACTTCAGAATATAACAAAAATCTGCAGTTATTGTTTAATAGGAGCTTTCAGTGGGAGCTGGTACAGTCATACCCTCTGGCCCACAGTTTCTCTTCCTGTGGTTTCAGTTACCTGCAGTCAACTGCGGTCCAAAAATACTAAATGGAAAATTCCGAACAGAAACAATTGAGAAATGTTAAATTGAGCGCAGTGGGAGTGGCGAGAAGACACCTCGCGCTGCCCTGCCCCTTCCTGCACAGGATGGGGACCATCCCTTTGGGTAGCATGCCCATGCAGTGGTCGCTCCCCACCTGTTAGTCACTTAGCCTTCGGGACAATCGGGTCCACTGTCCTGGCATCGCAGTGCTTTTGTTCACGTGACCCTTATTTTACTTAATAATGGCCTCCAAGTGCAAGAGTAGTGATGCTGGCAATTCAGTTATGCCAAAGAGAAGCATAAAGTGCTTCCTTTAAGTAGAAAGGTGAGCACAGCACAGTAAGATATTTTGAGGGAGAGAGAGAACATTCACATAACTGTTTGCTACTACAGTATATTGTTATAATTATCCTATTTTTTTAGTTATAGTGTTAATCTCTTACTATGTTTAATTTATAAGTGGATTATAAACTATGCCATAAGTATATGCGCATAGGAAAAAACAGTATGCAGAGGGATTGGTACTATCTGCAGTTTCAGACTCCACTGGGGTCTTGGAATGTGTCCCGCACGGATAAGGGGGGGACTACCGTATAAGGCATGTTGAACAAATGATTAGCTGTATCGTATCCATAACAGTCAACTCTAGATAGCAGGTTATTTAACAGGTCATTTACAATGCTGCTATGCCTGGGCCATTCCTGAAAAGTAGAACCAGAGACAATTGTATAGGCTCCTACAAGGTCAATGAGTGGGGAAAGCAAGGAGAAGGAGTCAATATCTGTTTCTCTTCTCTGCTCCTGAGTTGGTTTCTGATCATCTATATCCCCCAATTCATTAGCAGAATGAAGGGGAGGGGAATAGCATTCACTCAGTTTTCATTTATGATCTGACCTTAAAATTTTAACGTCCAGTGATATGAACAGAGACACTGGACAATTGCCACTGAAGAATTTTCAGTTTTGTTAGCCAACAGAATCTCATACCACTATGATGAGTGTAACCAGCACCATTTGGAAGGGAAGCAAATTTCAGTCAAGTTCAAATGAACCACCATAGGCATTCCACAAGATGCTAGAGGACTTTGATGGACATTTTTGCCTTATTCAACTTTACCTGAATTGGGGGAGGGGAATTCTTATGAACGAAGTACCTAATGTAGCAAGATGAGCAGTATTATTTATATTATATATCTTTTTACAACAAATATCATAACCCCGACCCAACCAAAAAGCAAAAAGAATAAACAAAGAAAAACCCCATACAACAATTAAAAATAAAACAAAACAGGGTTCAACAGAAGACAACACAATCATTTCAAGCCATGATTTTTAAAAACAAAATTTTATTATAATAGGAGAACATTAGGATCTGCTATCTAATTAAATATTTAAAAAGCATTGTCTTTACCAAGTTTCTGACTTCTTAACCTCTGCACAACTTACTATAAAGAACCAGAAGTTTATTGCTATGATTTTTTAAAAATGTGCCAAATCAGCTAAAGCATGCTTTATTTTCATTGCTCTTTTGCGCTATGAAGAGGTAAAAGACTTCATTCTTGGCAAGCACATTCAGTGAGACGTTAGAAAGGGCACTTAGGAGCAAACTGATTTGTTAGAAGGTAAATTGTGCTCTTCTTGGGTTCTGGCTGTTTTCTGCACTTCTTTATAGGAGCACCAAATAGCTTGTGTACCAATATACCTGATGTAGTTATCATTGAATATCAACTTAGCTTAAAATATGCCCTGTTCTTTAAAACATATATTTCCAGTTCTTTTGAAAAAAAAGCAATCTATATGTATGTAGGTAAAGAAATATTTCTTAAAGTCATTTTCAAAATTGATAATGCATCAGTGTGAATCAGAGGTACCTCCTATTTTGGCTTCCAGTGAAATATTTAAAGCACTTAAGTCATTGCACATGACATTCCAATTCAGCAAATGTATTGGAAGTAATAACTCAACCATCACATCTTTACTTGGAAATGCATGCTGTAGAGTTTTTCCATGCTGTGCTTGGTTTTATACATATTTCATTGAGGATTGATACTTTAGTACATTCAGAAATACTTTAGTGGTAATACTTAGCATTGGGAGGTAAATGGCTGAGCTCTAAATTAGCAATGCACTAAAAGAGAAATTTTAAAAACAGAATTCCAATCAACTGGTCTGACATGCTCAATTACTCTTTGGATTGTAGGAAGTTATATAATAAAACATTTTCAACAGGACAGATTTCTTTGTTTTTATTCTTGCAGCTTCCCAAACTAGAGTTACATTTTACAAGTTCAGTTAAAAGCTAAAAGTTAATCAACTACTGCTAACAAAGTAACACAATCTCTTGTCAGTTTATCACACAGACTTTCTATATGCAGTTATGCTTTCATAAAGAATAAATCAATCAAAATTAGGAAGTGGCTACTGGGCCTACTGGATACTATAAGTAGTTTAGACTCTAGTTCATCGCTTAATATTTTAAGAGTTTATAAATAATCTTTGCTTTTCTCTTTCTGGATTCTGTATATATTGCCTGATTCTGTTATACAATGTGTACATGTTCTTGACTTTCTACATCTCTCTCATCAGTGGCGATTAGGCCATGGTTGTCATGATTTCTGAAACCTAAATTACTCTCTATAAGTTGGAATTAGTAATGCTTCTTATTATCCATTGAATACCCACTTGACCATGGGGATGTTAGAAAAATGAAAATATGCATTTCTGCTGTCCATGAGACTATCTTAATGAATGTCACAACTAAAATAATCAGATTCTTTTCCACTTGTCTAATTTTCAGTTTCCATCAGTGCCATGACAATAAACAGAGTTTATGGAGAGGAATCTCAACTTTGGTCAGGTGGAGTAAAAAGTGAACTTTTAAAGTGCTTCTAGTGATGTGCTTAGTGCCTATTCTTTACTTTCCTGGGGAGGGTTTGACTACGGAATTCACAAATATATTTGACATTTTGGTAAAGTTGACTAGAAAATGAAAATGTCATCAGTTATGCAAATAGTCAGACTAGTCTAGAATGATTGGATTCCTTTCCTTCTTATTCTTTTTTTTTTTTTTTTTTTTTTTTTTGCTAATCCTCAACCGAGGATATTTTTCCATTGATTCTCAGGAAGAGTGGAAGAAAGAGGGAAAGACAGCGAGAAACATTGATATGAGAGAAACACATCGTTTGGTTGCCTCCTGCACGTGCCCCAACCAGGGCCCATGCAGGGGAGGAGCCTGCAACCAAGGTACATGCCCTTGACTGGAATGGAACCCAGGACCCTTTTGTCCCCAGGCCGAAGCTCTAACCACTGAGCAAAACTGGTTAGGGCCAAATTCATTTTTACATACAAAGTCCTACTCCCTTCCTTGGATGTCACCTGGCTATATATGGGGAGCAGATAGTCTCTTGCATTAGCCCTTAGGACATCAGAAAATTCATCCTTGTCTTGAGGAGAAACATCCATAACACTAATGTAGCCAACAATGACAAAAATATGAGCACACTCAGTACTTTAAACATTGTTACTCTTAGTGATGGAAAAATACTGCCAGAGATATATGATTAGTGATATTCGTGACTAAAGAGAATCGAAAACTTAAAAGACTTTTCATAAATTAGAATATTAAGATAAAAATTACATCATCATTAAATTGATATAAATTCACAGAAAAGTATGTTAGCATGCATTTGTTTAGATTAACTGCTTGGTCTTCATAACTTTGAAAAAAATATAAAGCAGATTGTATGGAGTAAGGTAGAAAAAAATTAAAATTGTGTGGGATCATTTGTAGGTTTTACTACTAAAGTTTGAGATGTTCACAAATTAAAAGAGGAAACATCCTACGTACTCTAAAGTTTAAGAAAACAATATTTTTTACAAAAGTAAAATAATCATTAGCATTAGATGAGAAAATAAGCTGAGCCATTGAATCCTTTATTATGACATATAAGTTTTTATATATTTTGTGAAGCTAGTAGATTATTAAGTTATTTTAAAAGACAGAAAATTATCTATTTAAGGTGCTCATTCAAAAACATTCCTGGAATATTCTTGAGACAAGGACAATTTTGGTTCATGTGATATCATATACAATAAATCTTTAAACATGACATTAAAGGGTACAGAGAATTACAAAACAAATTCCTTGTCAAGAGGTCCAAAATCCAGTGTAAAAATCAGATTATTCTGTAAAAATAATAATAATATCTTATTTTAAAGCACTTTCCACAATAGTTCATTGAATAAAAGACCCCATTAACTGTAAGGACTAGAGAGTTTTATGTCTAAGAAAGAAGATGCTAGGAAGTCTAAGAGGCAACCGCCCACAGAAAAGCAGGCCTGCAAAAGCTGGGACCCTTGAGAGAAGGCAGGCAGCCAAGGTCGGAGCGAAGGAGTGGCCACAGGAAGAGCCCGAGGAGCATCTATTCACGTCTATTTTATTCTTTCCCGATCTCTGGCTGTGTGCGTGCCATGCACTATGTAAGTGTAGATGATCAAACCAAGTCATAAAGTGGTGACCCCGCTGTGGGAAGTAGGGGTGTGGACAGAAATCATAAACCACAATAATTGATAATAAAACAAATAAATCAGTTGCAGTGACCAGTATATCATTACAAACTAAGACACATTCTCAGAAATGAGGGTCAGCAGATCTTTAAGAGCATAAACTGAGGAACCTGCTTGGGACCTGCCTAGGCTCAGGGAACCCTGTGGAAGTGATGTTGGGTTGGAAATGGGCAGATAAGGAGGTGTTATCCAGGTCAAAGGAGGGGAGAGCTAAGTGGAGAACATTCTGCATTGAGCTAGGAGCATGTGCAAAGGCTGGAGTGGAGGAAACACACTGGATAGTGGTACAAGGTGAAGCTTAAGAAGTGGGCAGAGGCCGGGTTGTGTAGTGCGGCCAGTCTTAAAAGCTGGTTTTTATTAAATGCACCTGCTGACGGTGCCAGCCTGTCTGGGATAGAATCCCAACACTGTCACTTGCTGGTCATAAACTTTAAGCAAGTTCTTTAATCTTCCTGTGACTGGATTGTTTCATTTATGAAATGAGGATAATATTATCTGCCCTCAGATGTTGTTAGGATTAAAGGAGTAAAACACATTAGAGCTTATTATTTATCACATTATTTTTTGCAAATATGATTGTTATGTATTATATGTTACATTGTAGCATTATAGTACAGAGGTGGGCAAATGTAGGTTTACAGTTATGAGCATACAAAAACAGAGTTTATTTTTGTATATTTATTATATTTTTTATACAAACAACTGTAAACCTACTTTTGCCATACCATGTCTGATACTGTTATTTTGATTTTTTAAAAAATCAACAAACGACAAGTGCTGGAGAGGATGTGGAGAAAAAGGAACACTTGTGCACTGCTGGTGGGAATGCAGACTGGTGCAGATTAATGATGAGAGCGAATCATTGATTGGCTGCCTCCTGCACAACCTTCACTGGGGATTGAGCCCGCAACCCAGGCATGTGACCTGACTAGGAATCAAACCGTGACCTCCTGGTTCATAGGTCGACTCTCAACAGCTGAGCCCCTCCAGCTGGGCTTGATTTGTTTTTATTAAGAGGAGATACTTATATGTTTTTTACTCTGGTGGCAACAATCCAATCTAGGAAAACACTGATGGTACCAGAGAGAGAGGGGAAATTGTAGGTGAGGTGTCCTTGAATCGGTCAGAGGGGGTGCCATTAAATACTCAGGGGAATTAATGGCTCTTAGGATCAGGGAATGGTGGGGAAAGAAGGGTATTATGGAAAGATGAGGAAATTTTATTCTAATTGCTTTTATTTTCTAAGTGGAATAAGAAGCAAAGTCATCAGCAAGAGGTAAAGATTGAACAAGGGTTAATTTGAAAAAAGAGAAGATAGAAATACTCTTCTGAAAAAAGAGTTAATTGACTACAAAATACAGTGTGATTTCTGGATGTCCTGAAGAGCCTACTTGAGGTTTGTAATCGTGAAATTAAAGGAAGACTGGCTATGTTCCTTTTATATATATATACGCTTAGGTGCAGGAACAGAGCAGATGTGAGTTGTTCTTAATCAGTGTTGCAATTTTACCAGGGAAAAATGTTGAAGGAAGAAAGGGACGAAGTGACTGAAAGTATGTTGTGGACCAGAGGTTTGTGTCCACCCAAATTTATATGTTGAAGCCCCATTTGGAGATAGGGTCTGTGTGAAAGTGATAAAGGTCATAGGGTGGGACCCTAATCTGATAGGGTTGGTGTTTTTTTAAGAAGAGTAAGAGACACCAGAGTGTCCTCCTGCCTCCTACCTCTCCCTCTCCATTTCCCTCTCCCTCTCCCAATGTTGCAAGTGCATCAGAAGAAAGGCCATGTGGGACTCCAAGGAAAAGGCAAACATCTTCAAACCAGGAAGAGTGCACTAGACCTCAATCTCGACTTCCAGCCTCCAGAACTAGAGAAATAAATGTATGTTATTTATGCCACCCAGCCGGTGGTATTTCATTATGGTAGCCAGAGCAGACATGAAAGACCAGAGGTGTATGTTGGAGGGGAAAAGGGACAGGGTGTCTGAAAGTGCATGCAAGGATGTGAATACACTGGACCCTCTAACTCCAGAGAGGAGGGAAGTGAACATGGTGGTGGGGTAAATGACAGTAAAAGTTAAGTAAGATCAATTGATTGAAAGTCTTAAGGCATTAGCTGGAAAATAGAATAGTAGGAAAGATAGATTTTTGACATTGAATTATGGAGGAGTTGTTAATGATAAGGTCAAGGAGTATGACTGTAAGCAGAAGACAAATTTATTGAAGGTGAGAAGTCAGAGAACTGAGAAATCAGGGTATTGAATGAAGTGTTCATGTGGACATTGAAATCACTAAGAGTAAATACTGGCAGCTGATGGAGAGAAAGACAGAAATTCAGAAGGCAAAATATTCAAGGGGTGGATATAGATATAAGTACATAGATTTGAGTGGCATTTGGAAGCAACATCAACAGGAATTGGTCATGAATTAAAATGAGATGGAGGAAAGCCAGGGAGAGGGGTCATTAAGGATAACTCGGGATGATGGGTTCCTGATTCAGAGAATGGATGAATCATGGTAACATTGGTAAGTTAGAGAAGGCTTGGAAAAGATATGTTGAATTTGAAGTGATTTGGGGGTATCCAAGTACAAATATTGAATACATGGGCTGATATTTTGGTCTGGTGCTCAGTGAAGTGTTCATCCTGGAAATAGATATCTGTGGAGTATCTGGTGATAAGTGGTAATTGAATACATGAGAGTGGTGGCATTGCCTAGGAAGTAAGGGTAGAAAGAAAAGAGAAGTCTAAGACGATGTCTTGAATAACTTCAGTATTTAATGAGCATGCTGAGGAGTATGGGCCTTCAAGAGAGACTGATTGGGAAGGGGAAAGAGAGATAAGGAAAGCAGGAGGATATGCAGTCACAGAAGCCAAGAGAAGGGCGTTTAAAATGGAAGGTGTATATGTTGAAAGTTAATGAGGAGCCAAATAGGCTGAGACCATAAAAATATCATTGGATTTGGTGACATGGAGGCCATTGGTGACCTTAGTGAAACTTCTTTAGTGGACTAATGGATGTGGAGGAGAAAGTAGAGATTGGTGACTAAGGCAGAGGAGAAGAAAAGGAGAAATGAAAAAGCAAGGTAGACCAACCTTTGAAGAATTTTGGTTGCTAAAGGGGATGAAAAGAGTGGTACTTGAGGGATCAATGGGGCTAAGGATGAATATATATATATATATACATATATATATATACACATATATATATAATTTTTTGTATATATGTATATATTTGTAGTGTCTTGGTTAATATATAATTTTATTTTCAAGATGGCAGAAACTTGAGCATATTTAAATCTTAATGAAATATATATAATTGGGAACTTAACATAAATTATAGTGGAAAAGTAGGAGGGAATGGAATCCTAACTGCAAGTGATGGGATAGATACTAGTGTAACAGGTGGGAAAGGGAGCGGGCTGGCCCAGGGTGCAGTCTGTCATCTTATTGTGTTGTGTCTTCTTTCTTCCTGTGTGATCTAATCCTTTTTTACAAGAGAGTATTATTGGGGTGGGTGGCTGCAGTGGGGTTTATGCTCTCAAAGCAGCTGTGAGGAACAAGGAGAACACCAGCCCCATCTTCTGCTGCAGGCAGGTGTGTGAGGTGTCAGAGAGGAAGGAGCTACCACTTGAGCAGGTAGATCATAGGAGAAGCAGCCTTGCCAGGTTTCAGCTAAGGAAAAGGGGTATTCAGAAAAGACATGGAAAAGGTAGGGGAGTTTACCATTTCTGAGAGCACAATGGAAGGTTTAGGTGGCTCATGATGACTGAGAAAAGATTTGTTATTGGCAAAAAGAAGACACTTTTCAACCCCAAATGAAGCTGGTTCAGAAGCAGTTGAGCAGAATGGTGGCGGATACTGTGGAAGATTATAAAGTGAAAGGCAGACCCTTTCTTTGTTCAAGGAATTTGGCTGTAAGAGAAAAAAGGAAGATGGAATTAAATTCTATTTGTTTGTTCTCTATAATCCAACTAATTACCTATATGATTTCATTTCCATTTTGTTCTTTAACATGATCTCTATTTATATGGATTTCTTGTACATAATATTTTCCAAAGTCCTTTCTTCTGAGCCATTGTTCATGCTTTCCCTCCTGCCCAGAATACCCTGCACATCATTTTTCAGCCTTTTTGAGCACAACACTTTCCCTAAGACCCATTAAAATCTACCTCTCCACTTCCTCTTTGTTTTATGCTTTTTTTTCACTGTGAAATAATGTTTGTTGTAAAACCATTTGGAAAAGACATGAAATTAGCAATTAAAGATAACCCACATAATACTGTCACTTAGATATATCATACTGTATATATTATTTTTTAACACTAATACTTCTAAAAACTGATAAGTACTTCTGTTCACTAAATATTTATAATAACAGAATTTTAATGACTGCCTAATTTTCTGTGGTATAGATGTAGCATAATTCATATAAACATTCTTCTATTATTAGTTAACTTAGATAATTCTCATTTTTCCTATTGTAAATAAAACATTATCTTTTACATAAATACTTGTCTACAGTTAATAATACCTTTAGGGCAAAAATCCTTTAGGTAGATTACTTATTCTTATATTACGTATATATTCAAAGGATATATAAATATTTTTAAAGGCTCTAGATACCTAGGGGTGGGTTATTTTCCAGAAAGGCAATAATACATTATCCTTCTATAAGCAGCACTTATGAGTCTATAAGGTGCAACTCCATTGTCAGCTTAGTATATTTTTTAAAATTGCAGTTTCCTGGTTTGGAAAAAAAAAGTCTTTCTGTTGGGCTTCTCATCTGCTTTTATTTGATTACTAATATAAGTTGAATATTTTTTCTTATGGTTATTAATCACTGCATTTTTTTCTTTTTATTGTCTAGTCATGCCCTTTACCCATAAAGCATAGTATTTTAAATTGAATAGTACAATATAATTATTAATGTTAATCCTATATAATAAAAGGGTAATATGCAAATCAACTGAACAGCAGAATGACCGGTCGCTATGACATGCACTGACCACCAGGGGGCAGATGCTCAACGCAGGAGCTGTGGTCAGTGTGCTCCCACAGGGGAGCCAGAAGCTGGGCTGATGGCTGGCGAGTGCAGGAGTGGTGCCCACCTCTGTGGCAGCACTAAGGATGTCTGACGGCCTGCTTAGGCCCACTCCCCACAGGGACATCCCCCGAGGGCTCCCAGACTGTGAAAGGGCACAGGCCGGGCTGAGGGACCCACCCCCCCACACGAGTGCACGAATGTCGTGCACTGGGCCTCTAGTCTAATTATAAGATTGTTACATGCTAATTATATTGGCTTTATTATATTTGTTGTTATTTTCACCCTGTTTCCCCCAATAAAATATATTGCACCTATCTGAATCTTTACTGAATTCGCCATTCTCAGAAGCCCTTTAATTTCTTTCATATTTATCATATATATCAGAGAGATAGGAAGTATCTTAATAAGAAGAATAGGGAATGTATCACCACTTGTAGATTAATAATTGATTTGGTGTTATTTGACTTCTAATTTGCTTCTGAGTTAATCAATATATATGTGCTCATCAAAATATATAACAAATTAACTCCTGTGTTGATTACCAAAACATTCTAGAAGAATGTATGTATACTTAAAGTCCTAGGGCAGTGATGGCGAACCTATGACACGCGTGTCAGAGGTGACACGCGAACTCATTTTTTTGGTTGATTTTTTCTCTGTTAAAAATAAATATCAAAAATATAAGTCTTTGTTTTACTATGGTTGCAAATATCAAAAAATTTCTATATGTGACACGGCACCAGAGTTAAGTTAGGGTTTTTCAAAATGCTGACATGCCGAGCTCAAAAGGTTCGCCATCACTGTCCTAGGGAATAGATAATTTTTCCTGATATTATCTTTGTGTTTGTAGCAAGATTTGAAAAAAAATATCCCTGGGCTCTAGTAAAATTATTTCAAAAGTTTTAGGATTGTATATTAAAGAAACATTTTCTTTTGAGCAAGTTACTTGAATCATAGTTAAGTGAAAGGTGGTTTGAACCACCTGACAAATGATTTTCTTTTCACGTCAAGTAACCCAACTTTCCTGAGCATGCCAGCTCTGCAAGGATTTATAGCCCCCTGCCTTCCTTCATGCTGGAGTTCCCTCGGCTTCCCGTGTGACACATTCCAACGCCTTCATCTGGAGGTTAAGGCATTCCTTGATCAGGGATAGATCTGATTGCTACTCAGCCCTGGAATTCTTTATAAAATTCCAGAACGTGGGCTAGAAATTGACTTAGAGAATCCAATAAAGTTGCAAGTCTTGGCAGTCATCCAAGCCAAATTTATAGACTGGAAGAAATATGGGCTCTCCATTGTTCTCTTTTTCACCTTTCTGGGGTTTCTTTTGTGTGTATGTGAGTGTGTGAGTGTAAATCTATCATTTCGCTGACACTGGAGTGGAAAGAACCATTGAGGGAATCCAGCGAAAGAATTTTCACTTTGGATCTTCCCTGGTTTTCCCGAACTTTGACCCAAACCTGCACCAAGAGTGACTTTCTTCTCCCTCTGTGGGATGTTGGTGTCGTAAAATAAGAAGTTGTTCTGAAAATGTATTATGCTAGTCTAACAGCTGACCTGCACATTTGCCAACTAGGTACAACCCCCAAATCCCTTGGCTCTGTGGGAGCCTCCTTCTTGAGGTACAATCGGAGAAAATGTGGCCGTTTATATTATTTCTGTTCGTTTTACGAAATGGTAATGGGGCAAGAAAACAAGCTCTGAAGCCTCCACCGACTTCAGTCTTTGTGTGTGTGCCTGATGCTCTGTGGTACATGGAGATCCAAGCGGTCCTCCCATATCTGATCGTTGGAAACTTATCTTGTTCTTACAGAACGGCTTTGCTGTTGTGAGGCCCCCAGGCCATCACGCTGAAGAATCCACAGCCATGTAAGTACCAGGGACTGTTGCCCATCTCCGAGCGCCACGGTTCCTGGCAGTCACCTGCCCCGTGCATGTCTCTGAAGCCTCTAATTGTTAGCAGATGGAATGAAAAATCTTGCAAGGTACTCCCAGAAGCAGATTTATGGCTTCAGAGATCATATAGCATTTTTAAAAATGCTCTGAACATTATTTATAATGGTTTTCCCGGCTGATTTGCTTTCTTATTTCTCTGTTCTTCTCTATTCCGCAGGGGGTTCTGCTTTTTTAATTCAGTTGCAATTACCGCCAAATACTTGAGAGACCAACTAAATATAAGCAAGATATTGATTGTAGATCTGGTATGTATTCCTGGCCAGAGCTGCATTTTCAATGACTCGAGATAAAAGGGAATGCATTTGTATTTCTCTGTTAGGTTGTCTTGCTTTTAGCACTTGCAAACAACTGAAGGGCGGGTTTCCTTTGAATGTGGAAACTCATTAAATTCAGGATTGCAGTTCTGAAACCATAAACATTCACGTTTCACTTTCATGGTGTTAACTGCAATTTAATGAGAAGAAGGCGCAGATCAGGGCAACTTTTATGATCCTTAAATGAATTGATACTTCCACAGTTAAAATAACCCAACAGAACCTGAATTTACTTTTCCCTACAGAATATAGACTTTAAGCAGTCAGATATGCTGGAAAGAATGCTGTTGCTTTGGTAACCAATTGGCCACTTCCCTTGGTTAGCAATCATGTTGCTTGTTGTGCAACAGTGGTATTATTAAAACAAGTCAGCATGTCATTCTTTCTGAAAAGAGTTCGGATCATGGATGCCAGTTTGGGATGACTCCCGGCAGGGACCCCGAGTGATTAAAAGTCACAGGCATTAGATTAGTCTTGCATTTTAACATGATCCATTCTTACACAATACAGTTATAATTTGTTTAACAAATGGTTTGTTTAAATGCAGATGACACTTGGCATGTTGTCTATAGTATATTCATGAATAATGAGCTGGAGATCTGCCCCATACAAAAGGACCAGCCCAGGAAAGGGCGAAGGAGAGCTGACTGGTGATTTATGAGCCCCGTTTTCGGTTTGCCTCCAGTTCACGAGGAGGTGTAATAGGTTGTCTGACAAAGCATAGACAGGAAATGAACCCTGGCATCCAAAGCGAACCTGCTACATCTGCACTTAATTAATTTTTGCAGGTGATAAAAGATTTAAAGGCAAAATATGTTAAAAGTTTTTTTGAAGTGCAAGGCTTAATAGTCTAAATCTTGTTCATATCTGCACTCATAATTAAATCTTATTGGTAAGTCGTGGCCTCCCCGTCCAGCCCTCCGATTCAGTTAAGCAGGCACACCAAAGGGTTGAGAGCACAAACAAAGCCATGTGAAGAAATACTCAGTTAAGTTAAAACGAAGATAAAAGGAATGGCAGGCTGATAAACATTTCTAGTGCTCGGTAAGAATTAACCTTTTCCACGTACAGTAACGGAGCCTTACTGCAGTCGCTCTGGTGCTGAGATATTGAAAGCTAACTTTGTATGGTATTTTCCAACTATGCTTAAGTTTCAATGTAGGTCATAGTTCACCATTAAAGAAATGTGTTGAAGGCCTAGATATACTACAGCAGGAAGGTCTTAAAACTTAACAAAAAGGAAGACATCGGTAGCCATTTTCCCATGTATATACAAAGTGACATTTGAAATAATAATTATTGGCTTGCATATTTATAAGAGAGCAAATTAAAAAATAATAGCCTTCTAATACTGTTAAGTTCTGTTAGAAAGATAAGCAGAAAACTTGAAGGAAGGATGGCAGATGAAGACCAAGGATTGTGGGAAAATTTTTCTAAGTTTTCTAAATTTATCCAAATTATGGGGGAAGAAGATTGGTAAACCGTTTATTCTATCCTTAAGAATCTTCTACTATTACTTTCCAAGGAATCTCCTCTGCTACCATTTTGTGGTTCTATGAAGATGATCAATAACTGTTGAGTTCCTATGAAAACACATTTGTGACATCCAAACTCTAAAGTAATGCATTTTGCAATGGACTTAAAAGCTAAACTGTTAGGTTACGATAGATGGATATTTTGCACCTTGGAGGATTGGTCTGTAAAGTTTTATTTTGTACATTAATATAAGGATAAAACACTGCTGGAGATAATTCTGTCTGATTTATAAATAAGTTGCTTGGTAGCTCCAATCCTGTAAGATTACTGGCCTTTGATTGTGAATTAGCTCCATTATCCAATGATAAAGGATACTGATGTCCCAGCAGGCTGTAGTAGAGAGGTTTTTTGTTTCAAATTCTCTAAATATATGAAGTTCTGTCCAAAGGGTTGCCTCTGAGATCACCACCAGCCTGACTTTCAAGGCGTCCAAATCCTGCAGCTGCAGGGATACTTTGAGGAAATTCCCCTGTTCCTCCCAGCTGCTGAGAAGGAAGTTTTAAAGTGCCACGTGGCTCAGAGACATCCGTTCTCCCCGGCTGACAGGTCTGTCCTGTAAGTTAGCAAAAGAGAAGAAGGGAAGGTTCTCCAATGGCAAAAGAACTTCATTTCTGACTATCCAAAGTCACTCATTTTAGCTCAGCAGTATGAGCTGGCTCCTCAAATTCTTGGACCACCAGAAGACAAAGCTACCCTCTCGTCCAGCAGCTAGTTTCTGCATTTTTACCTGCCTAGTAAATTGAGAGTCAGAGGTCTAATTCACCTCCTTTGGGGGCCACAGCCAAGTTCAGAGGCATTGAGTGTCTGAGGCAGGAATGATTCTCATTGATCTGTGGAGTGTATTCATTCCAGTTCTCCCTCTGGGGAAGATTCCAGAAACATTCAGATTGGTGAGGAGAGGAAGCAGGTATACTTGCTTTTCAATTCACAAGAGACTGGTCACTGCGTTCAGGGTTGAACCTATTCTAGAAGTATGATTTGTCTGCATGACTCAGGTAGCTTTTATTTAATGTGACCTTGTTTTTGAATATAATGTGTTTGGGGCTTTCTTTTTCTTTAATGTATTTTTATTGATTTCAGAGAGGAAAGGAGAGTGAGAGAGAGAAATAGAAACATCAATGATGAGAGAGAACCATTGATCTGCTGCCTCGGGCACACCCACTACGGGCGATTGAGCCAGTAACCCAGGCATGTACCCTTGATCAGAATCGAACCTGGGACCCTTCAGTCCGCAGGCCGACACTCTACCCACTGAGCCAAACCAACAAGGGCTGGGCTTTCTTTATAAAAGTCACTTCAAATGTCAAAATGGGGCATTTTCATGTTGATCAAGTACCAAACTTGACCAAAGAATTGTCACAAGTGCTAATACTAAATACTTATAAGTGATAACTTCAGCTAATAGAATATATAATTTTTCAAAGCTATTTTAACATTTTAATACGACATATTGGTCCTAAATTCTTACATAAAGTAAATAATTTTTGCAGTATATTTTTGAGCATTAAGATATTGAAATAATTTTCAGCATTTTCAAGAAAGTCTTATACAGTATATAAGGTTTATTTTTAGGCTTTTAATGATTCAATTACTTTCATTATTATAATACAATCACCAATGATTTTCTTATATTAGTCTAGTGTATAAAATCCTCAGTTCATACCTGAGCGTTTATTACCTTATATGAATATTTTGCATCAAAGAAAGCTGAAACATATATATATATATATATATATATATTTCTATTTTCACGGTTATAGTATGTTGTTAACCAAAACAAAAGACATATTTGTTCTTACCTTTATCTCTTAGTGTTTTGAATATGGAATTGAGAATTATCTAAGTATTTTTTGAATACATTTGTGTATTTCAAGAAAAAAATGTCTGTTGAATCCTTTTTCTGCTGTGGACAAGACTATATTTCTTATTCAGAAATGTATACAATAATAAGTGCCCAACACATTTTTCAAGAACAAATGATTTTATATCTAAGATAGATGATCATCTTTTATTTGACATTCTTAAATAAACTTTTACAACACCACTAAAGAAACAAAAGTAATCAAGACAATATATTTTTGGTGTTCAAAGTATGGATGCATTTCGGCCCAGAGGAACATTTTTCTTACAATACTACTAATAATTAAAAATTCTATCATGTAGTAGAAATGCAAACATTCCTGTTGTTTTTCAAGTTCTTTTTTGTTCATCCTCTAGGTATCCAGTAGCAATCCCAAAAGATATATGGCTGAAACTTTTTCATTTTTGTTCACATAAAGGAAAATAGTTTTGCTATCTCCCCCTTCCTTTCCATTGAACATTCAGAAATCTAGGAATGATATATTTTCAGTAAGCTATTTGTTTTCCTGATATGTATGCTTTGAGCTAGAATAAGTTTCTGGAATGATGCACATCTTCCCCAATGGTTTGCGATTCCCTAATTGATTTGGATTCATGTACTACATAAAAGGGAGAGAGGATTAGTATATGTTTACAGTGTGGAGAGCAAGCTCAGCACCGGCTTTCAGACCACCACAGGGAGGCTTTGGTGGTGTCTAGTGAGGGAGTTCTGGGCTGGAGGTTGAAGTGGAGACAAGTTATATGAATGTCAATAAGGAGCAATAATGACCACCAATCTTACTTCACAGGTTTGCTAAGAGGATCAAAGAGATAATGAATGTAAGTTAACAATATAATGGTTATGAGTTTGGCCTTTGGAGTAAGAGGTGGATTCAAGACCAGTCTTGCAACTTTTTCTCTATATAGCCTTAGTAAATTATTGTGAAACTCTCTGAGTCTCAGTTTACTTTTTTCAGAAATTAGCAATTGTTGTATTTACTAATTTAAAATACCATGGGAATAATACCATATGCATCATAAGGTTAAATAAGTCATGCAAGGTATTTAATGTAGTACCTGACCCCAAAATTGTAGGAATCACTGTTGAAAATAGTATGATTCTTACTGATATAAAATTAAGTACTATGTAAGGATATAGTTATGAGTGACCAAAATTTTGTATAAGAGAACTTGAAACTATACGTGTTGCATACACATATAGCAGTAATATTATATTGAATACAGATATATAGATTGTTCACTTTTAAGAGTCATCTATTTTATTTTTGTTCAGGAGGTATTAGGATGTATATTAATTGAGGTATTTTAGTGAAGACATGCTAAAAAATGCTACTAGTTTCATTTTTCCCATTTCTTTGACAATTCCTGCATATATCTATATCATAAAACAGTTTTAAAAAAGAACTGTTAAGTTTTGAATTGTTATCATTTACAAATGTTTGGAGAATTTTTCATCTATTAAAATGACAAGGGTCTTTTGCTGTCTTGTTTTTGGAAGAGGGAATGGTGTAGGGAAAGAAAAAAGAGGAGGAAGGAGGCTGGGAAGAGAGCCATGCTATAATATTAAAATTAGGCACATTGGACAAGATTGCATAAAGCCCCATGCCATCTTTCTGCTTCAGACCAAATGATTTAATAGCTAATGAGCTCATGCTCCTGTGCCTTTGACTTGCCGTCACGATTTTACCAAAATAAAGTATGAAGTCCTTTTTGCATCTGGCATCTCTTTTGAAGTGATTCTAACTGCTGAGGGATTGCTAACTGAACTGAACGCTTCAAGAAAGCCAATTTACTCAGCTGGTTGCAAAGCCTTTGACCTTAATGGTGGGACTTGGCAAATCAATGCATACACGCATGTTTAGTGTTCTGTCAAGAATTGCAAAAATGCTCTGTAAGCCATAGATCCTTCTGCAAAATACTAGTTTGTAGTTTAAACATTAGTCTTTCTTCAGAGGCCAATGAGGCTAGTTAATTAAGCCTGAGGGGTTATGAACTGTTGGCAGTTAATAAGTCATAAAATTCCTCCATAAAACAGGATGCGAGATTCCATCACCGAAGCAAAGAGTACAAAGGGCCGGTGTATAAATATCTAATTGTACCAAAGGACTGGGCTTTCTCAATGACTGCTCATCTGGAGTCTCCAGGGCATGTTCGCTGTGGTTTCCTGATTTTTAGAAGCCAGTTTAAAAAATGAGTGCATTAAAGGGTAATTTGCCTGAAAGTTCAGGAAGTAAAGGGGGGCGGGTTGTGGAAGCAAGCTGAAGGGGAGAGAGAAAGAGGACATAGGGAAAGGACAGACAATGAGAAGGAGGGTGGGGTAGAAAGACAGGGAACTCAAAATCAGAAAAGTTGTCTCCACGCCGAGTTAGACATGACTGCATTTGTCATCTGCTTTCTTTTCCCTGTAGGATGTTCACCATGGAAATGGTACACAGCAGGCCTTTTATGCTGACCCCAGCATCCTGTACATTTCACTCCATCGCTATGATGAAGGGAACTTTTTCCCTGGCAGTGGAGCCCCCAATGAGGTTCGGTTTATTTCTTTAGAGCCCCACTTTTATTTGTATCTTTCAGGTAATTGCATTGCATGATTACCCATAATTTTCTTGTCCTTTGCTGGTGTTTTAAATTACACGAGATTACTGACTTGTCCCACGGGAGCAAGAACCAGTGCAGAACAAGTGCATAACCCAGAGCACTGGTTGTCAAGCAAGGGTGGGCTGATTTGACATTTTGTTTGATGTTTATTTCAAGAGCTCACATGTGTTTGTTTTCCCCTCTTCTCGCTTTCTTCCTTGTGCCTTCATCTACCCACTGTGGTGTGGTTTTTCTCTTCCCAGGTTGGAACAGGCCGTGGAGAAGGATACAATATAAATATAGCCTGGACAGGTGGCCTTGATCCCCCAATGGGAGATATTGAGTACCTTGAAGCATTCAGGTTGGTACTTCTTTCTATAAAAGTGGCAAATTAGAAAACAAACGTCAATGGAAACAACACCAAACATAAAACAGAAATGTAAATTTTTAACTAAAGAAAGTAGCTAAAAGAGCCTTCCATCACAGCTCCAAATATTATATGGTTTGGGGACCTGAATATTGCTACAGAGCCAGTAAGAAATGCATGTAAGAAAAAAGGTACATCAATATCTAGATGTATCTTCGGTGAATATTCTTCTCCCATTCAGTAGATTGTCTTTGTTTTGTTGATGGTTTCCTTTGCTGTGCAAAAACCTCTTTAATTTGATGTAGTCCCACTTGTTTATTTTCTTCTTATGTTTTCCGTGCCAGGGTATATATTTCTCAAAAACATTACTAAAAGCAATGTCAAAGAGTTAACTGCTTATGTTTTCTACATGTGTCTGTCTAGTTTCCCAACACCGTTTATTGAAGAAACTGTCTTTACCACATTGTAAAGTCTTGCCTCCTTATTTATAGATTAATTGACCATATTGACAAGGGTTTATTTCTGGGTTCTGTATTCTGTTCCATTGATCTATGTGTATGTCTTTATGCCAATACCATGCTGTTTTCATTACTATAGCTTTATAATATAGTTTGATATCAGGTAACATGATACCTCTAACTGTTCTTTCTCAAGATTGCTATGGCTATTCAGGATTCTTTTGTGGCTCCATGTAAATTTTAGAATTATTATTATTATTTTTTTAGTTCTTTGGAAAATCTTATTGGTATTTTGATAGAGATTTTATTGAGTCTATAGATTGCTTTGGATGGTATGGACATTTTAATGATGTTAAATCTTCCTATACATGAACACGGTACATCCTTCCATTTATTTATATCTTCATTATCTTATAGTTTTCCAAATATAGGCCTTTTACCTCTTTGGTTAAATTTATTCATAGGTATTTTATTATTATTAATTAAAAATATAAATTAAAAGAGACCTGGTTGTAGTTATATAGGTATATTGGCCAATGGCCCGGTCATGCTCTCCCTGAAAAAAAAAAAAAAAAGAAAAAGAAAAAAGAGGGGAAAAAAAAGATTTCATTATTAAGTAGTTCTGGAAAACTCTGCTATTATAACATAGAACACGATTTAGAATGGACATTAATTAGCATATTAAATGCTCTGAGAAGTCCTTTGCTACATATTTAACTTTGTTGAACGGATATATTCCAAACTTCATTGGACTGTAGAATCCTAGCTATTGTACCTCCCAGCATTCTTGGTTCTGAGGAGCTAGCTCACTTTTGTGGCATTTTCATTTCATGGTAGAGTATATGACATTCCTTCTCCTAATAGGTATATTTTCCCTCTCACATTAAAACATCAACTGATTAATTGGTTGTTTTCAGTTTATCTACAAAATGTAGGTAGTCATTGAAATGTAGATTTATGTATACACATTGCCTTCTGCTTTTTTCTAAGCAAAGAACTGTTAAAATTCATTTAAGCAAGAAATACAACTAATTAAAAGCATTCTATGGGGTATAGATTTTGAAATAAATATTTATTCCCTGGAATTAAAACAAAAATTAGTCCTTGGAAAGGTCTCTGTTTTAGGGAGAAATCAGATTGTGTCAATATGTGCCTCATTTGCAAGATTTTAGATTTTAGCCTATTGGTAATGTATGATTTTTTTGATTTTTTTAGTAGAAAATAAAAGCAAACAACTACATAATAAGAAATTTTAGAAGCCATATTTTTTGTGAAATTTACCACTTATAAACTCCCAAGGAGAAAATCCTGTTGATGCATTTAAAACTGAAGGAAACAATAGGGCAGTGTTTTAATAAACAAAGTTTTGGTGGGTTTATGCTGTCCAGTGTACCGTGCATACTTCAATTTCATTTGAGTCATTTCTCATTCAAAAGCCAGCCCAGGAAAAATTATAAAAAATTTCTAATTTCAAGAGAACACATTAAAAATAAATATATTTGAGATACAAAGGACAATTCTAGTCATAT
>NW_005364372.1:3831916-3852484 GCF_000412655.1 Myotis brandtii | reverse complement strand
TAATTGAAAAAAGCAGAAATAAGTTTATGTATTTTAAAACTTGGGTTGTCCATGAAGATTTTATGTTAATTAGCAGTAAAACTAAAAAATTATATTAAGAAACCATAGTGGTTTCAATGTTAAGAATTCTTTTTTTTTTTTTCCTAATTGTATTGATTTTCAGAGACAGAAAGGGAAAGATAGCGAGAGATAGAAACATCAGTGAAGGGAGAATGTTGGTTGACCTGCCTCCTGCACACCCCCTGCTGGAGATGGAGTCCCCAATGCGGAGCATGTGCCCTGACCAGGAATTGAACAGTGACCTCCTGTTTTATGGTGCAGCGCTCAACCACTGAGCGACACTGGCCTGGGGATAATTTATATTTAGTACATATTTTAAAAAAATATATTTTTTTATTGATTTCAGAGAAGGTGAGAGAGAGAAAAACAGTAATGATGAGAGAGAATCATTGATTGGCTGCCTCCTACATGTCCCACACTGGGGATCCAGCCCGCAACCTGGGCATGTGCCCTGACCTGGAATCAAACCATGACCTCCTGGTTCCTAGGTCAATGCCCAACCGCTGAGCCAAGCCAGCTGGGCTATATTTTGTACCTATTGTTCTCACGTGGCAAAATGAGTGGTCAAGATTTTTTTTAAAGAATCCTTTTGAATATTAACAATTTCATTAAATAATGTGAAAACAGATATTACTGGTAAGTATACATTATTATTGTTTTTTGATTGAAATGGTAAGTGAATCAACTGCCCCTGAAATTTACAGAATGTCCTCAAGAATGACACCTTCTCTTTCCTGTAATGTACACACATATTAGCAAACTTTTCTAAATTTCCCAGTGCAGTCACCTATCTAAGCTTAATTAGAGGAGCAGCACTATTATTTAGTGTAAAATGTGAAATTGTGGCTTTTAATATTCATAGTTATTTAAGAACCATATTTAAATCATAGTAATTCTTTTCATTTTGAACTGTTTACTAATTAATGTATATGGCTAGAAAAACTTGTGAACTTGTTATGGAGGAATCAACAAAGTAAGTCATTCATTCAAAAATATTGATTGTCCCTAGCTGGTTTGGCTCGGTGGATAGAGCATCAGCCTACGGACCGAAGAGTCCCAGGTTTGATTCTGGTTAAGGACACTTACCTCGGTTGCAGACTCCTCCTCGGCCCCGGCTCAGGGCATGTGCAGGAGGCAACCAGTCAATGTGTTTCTCTCACATAGATATTTCTCTTTTCTTTTCCTCTCTCTAAAAATCAATGGAAAAGTATCCTCGGGTCAGGATTTTAAAAAAAAATATATATATATATATATTGATTGAACAGATATTATATACCAGGCACCGTGGTAAGCACTTGGAATTCAGAATTGACTTACTCTTAGAGAACATAATAGAGGTGATACTTTATGTTCTAGAGAACAGATGTCCTTAGACACAGAGAGAGAACCCTTCTTGAAGGGTTTCAGAAAAGGTTTCATCAAGTATTGCTTGACTAGTGCTTTCAAGGTTGAGTGGGAGGTTTCAAGGGGAAAAGGAATTGGAGTAGGGCAGATTCATACTGGCAGGGAGAATAGACTGAAAATCATGGAATCATGAACTGGTCTTGCTCTGTTTGCTCAAGGCCATTAGGGTGGGATTGTATGGCCAGAATATGGATAATACTTCATAAAGTATTTTACAGGCAAAGAATTGCCAATTTAAATATATAAATTTCTTTCTAATATGGGGCCTTAATGAAATAGTATCCCAAATAATTTCAATGTAGTATTATTTATCCTTCTTAACACAACCATTGTTTCCCCAGTATGGAAACTAAAGTTCCTTCTGGCTTCTGTGTATGGGTGTAGGATATGGAGGTGGGTTGGGGGGGGGAACTAAATGGTGCCTTTTCTTTTTTCTTAAATTTTAGTTGTTTCTGGACTGTGATGAGTATCTTTGAAGGGGTGGCCTCTCTGTGAAACTACATTTATAGTGGGATATAAGATGGTTGCTCATTTTCCCAGCCAAAATGTGTTCCCTGTATTGCCCTGTGATTTCTGTTATGTCTATGGCAAGAAGAAAATTTCAGGCAAACCAAACATTTTCATGTTTGTTATACATTTTAAAGATAATTTTAAAAACATAATGGAATACCTAAATTAGTTCAGATAAGTAGTTATTTCTTCCATGCAGTTAATCATTCGTCCCTGAAATAATGGAAGGATATATTTAAGATTTTTCACAAGAGTTTTCAAAATAGTCAGTAATATCAAATATCTCTTATGTTCAACTAAAATATATTTCAAGGTTACCATTTTACAAAATAATTATGGCTATTTTTTGAGGTCTTACATGCCAAGTCCTAGATTAGAAATGTTATAGACATTATGGCTGATTCTTAAGTGGTTTGTATGAACCACAGAACTACTAATTGGAAGGGTCATGATGTGAACTCAGTTTATGGCTCTGAGATCTTTGCTCTTTTTTTCATGCCAGACTGCTACTCTTCTACTGCTCATGATTCAAAAGACTAAGGAGCAGTAGAGCACAGTGAACTTTGAATGAAACATAAGCCCTTTCCCCCCTGACCCAAGTCACAAATGCCTAGTACACATCATGGTAAAGAAGAGCTATTCAATATGGGCTGAATGAATCAATGAATAAATAAATGAGTCAAAGAGGGTAGACATCATGCTGACTCTAAGAGAAGCATTGGAAACTCTTGGTATTAAGTGAGCCTAGCAAAACTCTGAAGGAGCTATGTGCAACCTAACTATCTCTTGGCCCCTGAAGGAGTATTGTTTGCAAAGAACTCTGAACATCCATTCATTTGCTTATAACAATGTCAGATGTCTTCTCTTCATTCAACAAATAATTTTGCTGAATGCCTGCTTAGTATTATTCTCTGTTCCAATCACTTCAAAAGTTTGTTTTCTCTTCATTCAACAAATAATTTTGCTGAATGCCTGCTCAGTATTCTCTGTTCCAATCACTTCAAAAGTTTGTTCGACTGGTTTTGTTTTATCCATAATCTCTAAATGATCACTGGATAGGTTATTTTAAAGATTACCTATTTAATTAAGAGTCCTGCAAATATTAAAGTGATTATTTATATACGGACATTTAAATAGTTTGTATATCATGGGCATGAGACAATATGTTTCTCATGCTTCTAATTAAACAAACCTAAAGAGGAAAGCAGCTTCAATTGTTTAAAAAAATGACTAGTCATTTTCTTTTCTTTTTAAAAAATATTTTATTGATTTTTTACAGAGAGGAAGGGATGAGAGAGAAACATCGATCAGCTGCCTCCTGCACACCTCCTACTGGGGATGTGCCTGCAACCAAGTAACATGCCCTTGGCCGAATTGAACCTGGGACCTTTCAGTCCGCAGGCTGACGCTCTATCCACTGAGCCAAACCAGTTAGGGCTTGAGTAGTCATTTTCAATGTAGAAGCAAGGTATTCGTAGTTCTTGAAATTCTCCCTATTTTATTGAAAAACTAAATGAGTGGATGAATGTCATCCTTGTGTGACTTTTTACATAAAAGAAGAAGTACAAAACCCTTAAATTCAGAGGGTTTTGATGAAATAATAAACGGCTCATGTGGTACACAATGAGAATGCTCCAAGAGACTAGCATAGAGCTGTTGATCTGGTTTCTTTTGATGCAAACATGTGATTTAACGAGGCACAACTCCTCAAGCCAGTGTGTTATAGTCCATAGTTGCCATAATTACTTAACCAAAATATTTTGTGCTTATATATGTAGCTTTTGCTAAAATACTTTGACCTTATAACCAATTGGAATGTTTAAAAATTAGAATATTCGTCACATAGTCAAAACAGTTGAATCAGTTGAGCACATAAAAACAGTCCAGACAGCCTATTTTCTTCCTCCTCTCCTGTCTTTAGTTCAGACTTGTTTTCTTTAATAATAGAAGCAAATTTAAAATCCATTAATACAGAACTGTGGCTTGAAACTTGACTAGATAGCATGTCTATTCTTAGAGCATAAGTCAAATGGTCAATTCTAAGTGTGGCATCTTTAAAATAGGAACCATAGTTTTCTATGATTTCACCCCTGCTCATGGCAAAAAAATTAATAATAATGTATTTAATTGAATAGCAGGGGATAGAGCCCTATTGTCATGTTCATAGAGCAAGTGTTCTTCAAACAACTAGTCAATAATGGTCAGCTGGGAGTTTTCTTAGAGTGGTTGGGTTTAGCATGGAATGATGGTAGATAATTTGGGGTAGGGCACATAAATAAGTGCATTATTTTATTTTTATCTCCTTGTTATTTTATCAAACATATCATCATTATTCTAATTAATTTTAGAGCACTGACTTCTGAATATTCTTGTCACATGCATAGACTGAAGAGGGGGTTGCTAAATTCTGTCTGAGAAATGAGATGGGACCATAGAAAACATGTATTGTTGATAATGACAACCAGTAGATTTTTATGGTCATTATTCTTATTTATATGAAATTTTAATGTAATTTCATGCTAACCGAATGGAAAGTATTGCCACTGTAAAAATAATGACATAATATAATGATACCAATAGCATAGTAATATAGAACATTCATTAAGGACTGAATATTTGCTAGTCATTCAGTTCTTTTCACCATTATCAGTTGTTGAGCTAAGTGCTCCCAGTTTCCAGATGGGAATATGAAGACCCTTTTGAGTTTCAGTAGGTTTTCTCATGTCACACAGCTGGTATGTAGTGATCAGGGACTGGGTGCCAACAAGTTTGAGTATATAGACAGTACTCCTTTATCCCCAGCTATAGAGTTCCTCTGTCAAGAGTAGGGATGACAAAACAATAATATAGTGAGAAATTCTTTGCAAATGTATTTCAGTCTATCTAGCATTTGGCTTGGACATCTACATTGGTAACACTATTTTAAAATTGAAAACAACTCCTAGACTTTCACTAACCTTGTATCAATAATAACTCCAAACCACTTCTTTTTGTGCCTTTCCCTCATCTGACATACTTAGAGAGCCTAGCCAATGAAACCCCTACAATTTTTCTTCCTTTGGATAACTTAGACTATTTACAATGGGAAATACATTTTCTTGCTTTGTTAAAAGAAATATTTTCTTGAAATATACATACATATATATACACTTAGATTTTTTGGAATGTGTATGTAATTGAACTTGAGAAATACCAAATTAAATTTTAATAGAACATAGAGTGATAAATGAGCTTTTAGATCCAATTTTGAAATAAAGAATGATTTGTTGTCATCTAAAAATCATACTCAATACTGCAAAATGATTTGGGGTCTTATTTTGTCTATTAGAACTGTGCTTGATGCTTCCCACTTGGAAATGGGTTATCAATTGTTAATGACAACCAAATATATTATGCTCATGATAGTATGTATTTTCCCAAGGATGTCGAATACATTTTGGGAAAGGGTGGAATTTCTTGAAACAATTTGCCAATATGAAATACTGTACATATCAAATTGGCCCTACTACCATCTTTCCCAGACCATTTATCATAGCTCACAAATCAAGCCCACATTTTCTCTTTCTGAAACACTTGGCTAATAAAGAAGATGTGGGCTTCAAATTCGGACTTGTCAATCAATCTTGGGAACAAAGCAGTAATGATTTTCTTCTATTGATATTTTACTTCAGTGAAGAGCAATATATATGAATTTACTGCTGGTGTGATCTACAATTTTATTCATTGTCCAGTTTCTATTCTTTATACTCCGCATGTAGAGATCTTTTTAAAAGTTTTACCGGAACATGTCAGAAGAAAAAGATCTATAGGAATAAATTTTTAGAGAGCTGTCAGCTCTATCTGCTCTTTAGTTTCACCAATAAGTATACTTTAAGAACACTTTTTTCTCTTTCATCTGTGCAACATATTGTACCAATTTTCATCAAAAAATTACAATTTCTATAGGTGTGTGTCTCTAGATACCCTTAGAATTCTGCTCTTTGACCCTGGGAGTAAATTGATCTTATGCACACCTGTCTTCCTTGGGAAACTTGCAAACTTTATTTTTGGGCTGAGCATCAAAGAGATATGATATTATTAGACAGTATAGAACTCAGGTAAAAGGTCCAGGAAGTAACTTGAAGTGCTTGAAGTTCTGAAAGGTGAATGATATTATTTTCAGTGAAGAACTATTTAAAATAGTTCAAATTCTACAACATTGTATTTAATATTATTTTAAAAGGTCAGATCAACTATAAAAATTTTAAGACAACATTTTTGCCTTCTAACTTAGAACAGTTTTAAAGCCAAATATTTATAGGAATTTGTGTACCAATTATACAGAGTTCCAAATAATAAGGACTAATTAAAAGAGAAGCTATGTTCAGTGAACGTTTTCCTAGCAGTTCTAAGAAAGAAAGCAATTTGCGTGACTAGAAATGATTTGTTTTTATTTGAAGATGGAACAATGGGTTATAAAACCCTTGCCTTGCACAAAATCCTCCCAACATATGTGTAATACTCAAAGATATCAGGAAATGAAAGCTTTCCATGAAATCTTATTGTGAAGTTTTTTAGGCCAGAAGTAGCAGATTTTTTGGACTGTCAAGCAGCTCAGATCAATTCATCAACTTAAATCATCTCATCTAGTAATAGTGGAATTGTTGTGCAGTTAATTATGATATTGTCATATCAGCCAGAATGGAAAATAAATATACTTAAGAAACTATGGAGTCAGCCTTTTTTTTTTCATAGCTTTATTGAGGATTTTAAGATTATGCTTCCTTTACTGGTAAGAGAAAACCCAGTAAAAATCACTTATCCTCTATCTTGTTCAATAGCTATTAACCAAATTTCAGTGCATTTGGGGCTTGGATGTGTTTTCTGGAAACCGAATCATTCCCTTGCGTTTTCATGATTTCACACCTACAGTTTATTATAAATAAATTTATCGAGATGACAAATAAAGTGAAAAGATATATAATTTTTAAGATGATTAACATAAATGTGTGTTCCTTTTTTTGAGACCTAGACAAATATAACTTTACCAATAAAACTTTAGTTACTAACTTATTGAGATTGAGGAGTCATCTTTGGGAAACTTCTGTTCAACAGAAAATCTGCTCATATATTACTTATGAGGTGGAGGGCTGAAGTGGACACCATTTTCTGGTAGACAGGACTTTCACAGATTAGTTCAAGTCTTTGCCTGACATCAAACATCTGGATGATGGACTCAGTTTTCCGTATTTCATCCCAATGATTTCATGTCATGTAGATGAAATTTGTATATCAACATCTGTTCCCATTTATGCAGACATTTAAACTTCTAGAAGGGTGAGGACTTGTCCTTGTGTCTGTTAGGAATCTGTTCATCTTTCTTGTGAGCACAGCAGTCCTGGGTATTGATTGTTTATTCTTATATACAAAAATAGCAGAAAAGAAGCCAATGGAAGGCAGCAGGCTCATGGACTGCATAAATTCTAGTGGAAAGATCTTAGGAAAATAACTTTCTTGTCATTATAGTTTATATTTCACAATTTAAAAAGCGGGTGGGAGAAGAGGGGCAGATGGGTGATTTAGTCACCTTTTGTTCTCAGCAGAATTTTAAATCCATCTGCACCTCAATTTTGGAATATTTTGTGTCCCAAAACAATTGTGGAAAAATCCATCGAGAAAGTAGCACCTATGCATTATCTTATCTATTAAAGAAAGATAGATATTATTGCACTTGAAACCAAATATTGGTTCACCTAGGATATGTTCTTTTTTGTTAGTTCATAACTTCTTTAAATGAAAGCAATATTGGAATTATTTAAATGGCCTGAATTTAAGAAACAAGTGAGCATTTTTATTCAAATGATAGCCAAAGGCAAAGAAATGAAGAATTTCTTTGCAATCCAGAGCAAGAATGAAGCAGGCACAGATATGTAATTTAAAAGTTTTGTAGCCCAAAGAAAGCTTGGTCACTGGATCCTCTGTGCTTTCAGTTTCATAAAATGTGTCTTAGATATTAAAGTTGCCACACTGGGCCTCTGACTTTGCTTTGTGTCCCCAAGTCCTCTCCCCTGTACAAGTTTCTGATACTCTTTATTCCCCTTGATATTCCAGGATTTCTAAATTGAAAATAACATTGAAAGAAACTATTCAGTGATGACTTTCTCTCTAATAAATATAATTACACCAAGTGTCAGCAGGTGAAAAAGTCCCTGACTTAAAAACAAGCAAACAAACAAAATCTTCCTACAGAAGTAATAAAATCCGGTGTGTCATATTTTACCGAGTTAATTAAAAATCATCTGGTTAAATTTTAAATTATTCCGAGAACTCAAGTCTGCCAAAAATTTGTTAATTTATTTTATTTAATTTAGTTTTTTGAGGATATGAAAACTGATAAAATATCAAATGACTATATGTAGAATATAGATGAAAAGTTAATATGAAAGAAGGATCATCCACCTATAGGTTTATTAGTATCAGTTTTAAAAAAAACATAACATATTTCATCTGTCTTTCAAAATAGAAAAGAAATACATAACTATACATTGATGTGTGTGTGTGTGTGTGTGTGTGTGTGTGTGTCATTGTAATTACATGTGTTTGACACGGTTCTCTAAACACCCTTTTGATAATTGGAATGCAAAGCGATTATCCCACTGTCAGTTCTGCGTATGCAATCCTGTACCAAGTTGGAAGGGCTTATTAGGTCCAATTTAAAATTTTGTTGTTTTATAATAACTTTGGAAAAGTGTATTGTTCCTTGTAAAATACCCACATGTTCTCCGTTGGAAAGGCTCCAGACTGGAACTGAACCGCGAGGTTGCCCCCTGGTGCTTTATGTATTGTTTAATTGTTTGCCGTTGGTGGATGTTTTTATTAAAAGCCTATTATTTGGGATAAGACCAAAGTGTCATTTTAAGAACAGCAGAAGCAGAGCCGTTCAGTCCCATAGTTCTTTTCATAGGTGTGCTAGTGAGCGCTGGATGCCGCTAATGAGCCTGCCGACATTTTTTCTTGTAATACTTCAAAAAGAGCAACAACAACAACAAACAAAACCTGGGATTTTTATTTTCTTCCAATAAAACATGACTGGATTGGCTGGAAGAGCTGGGAGCCTACATGGCGGTGCCCAGGGCAGGAGGGAGGAGAGGAGTCTTCGTGCTGTTCTGACTCTGTTTTGGTCCAAGAGGAGCTAGTCTAGAGATCCATGCATGCTGACACAGGTGGCCCTATCAAGCCAAGGAGTGTGGGGTGCAGGGAGTCCACGTGTTAGGAAGGCCATGGTGGGCTTCCCTGGGTGTTTGCCAAACCCATGTGTGCATGTGTATGTCAGAGCTATAAAGACAGTTTTTAATGCCCTCCCTTTCCCCACAATGCAATTGCAAGAGAAGTGTCATTCTGAGATTTTAAGATCACTCTGAATATAACTTAGGTCTGGGAAAAGTTTTTTCATTGAATAGTTTTAATGCGAAAGGTTCTTTTTCTCCCCGAATATTTTCTTTTCATCCCTTCGCTCACTGATTCCTCTGTTTGTCTCTGGAAAGCATTCACAGTGCTCTCTAGCAGGTCCTGGCCACAAAGCACCAGCAAGAATCGAATCAGTCTTCTTCCCAAGCTGGTCTTTGTAACTGTGACCTACCCGCAGGCAAAAACTTGAAGGCAGTATACCTTGATACAGTTTCTAGGACTTAAATGATCTCATTAAATTCCGATGCTAGATATCATTGACATTTGAGGAAATATGATTATTGACAAAATGTAAGCCCGTTATATACTATATCACTTCAAAAGGAGAAAGGCCATTAGGCCATAATTACATCAGAAACAGTATACACATTTGGCTGGTTTATAAACTGTCACTTTCAGAAGTATGAAGACATATAAAAGTTTCCAAAGGCTCCATTATGACCCTATTTCCAACAGTATTCTCTGACAAACTAAATAAATTACTGCATATATTGGACCTTTGAGGCTTGGGGCAAAGAATGGAAAAATTATTTACAAAAGCTTGAAAATATTTAATCACTAGAGGCAGGGGGGCAACAGTGTTTTAATTAGCAGGTCCTCGGGCCATTGGCTGACTGGAGGCTTTCTCAAACAACCACACAAATGCACCGAATAGCTGTTTGCCAGCCTTAGGGTCAGGCCTGAGATGAAACAGATAAGATAATTGGCTCTAATGAAATCCAGAAGGCCTTGGCTTTCTTGTTTGAGCTTGGATTTGAAAAGTGCGTGTGGAAGTGAGGCTTAATTCAAACCAGAACTGAGCTAGGCCCGTTTCTCAGTGACTTTGATATTGTTTGAAGTTCTAAAAGTGTTCGCCACACCACTAGCCTGCTGGGCTGGGCCTCCCTGGTACCCTTAATTACTAAGCTTTATTGCTGACTTTACTACACAGGAAAGGGGCCATTATATGTTCCATCAACATCAGCTCTTCTCAGATTGGAGGAAAGGGCAGGGTTAAAGGCCACTGTAGGAAGGCAAAAACTTCACTTTGAGGTAGTCAGATCATTTACCAGGGTTGAATTTCACCGTTATGCACATACATTCCTCACAACACAGAAGCCCAATTTCCATTTTTTAAACAAGTGATTACTTTTCAAAACATTTTTGTTTGTGCCTGTTTTTTGCAGAGAGAACATTTATTTTTTAGGGGCTAAAATGATTACACCTGATATATTGAAGAGAAAAAAAAAGAAGAAAAAGAAAAACACCTTCCAATTAATCATCACACCAGAAAGGTCTGGTTGAATTCTGTAATAAGGAGGATTATTATTAATGCCCCTTTGAAGTGGAAATAAGTGAGGGACCCTCCTGTGGCTTTAGAGTTGTCCTGACACCCCGAGGAATAAAGACCCCTCAGGAGACTCTACAAAATTAAATCCCAGCTTCCAGAAGCTCTCACAAAGGGGTTACACAAAAAGTGTTCCCAATTCGGTCCGAAGCCAAGAAGCAAAAATGAGAAGTCTCCCTCTTAGGGGATGGCTATAGAGTCACCAAGGAATTCATCCTCCTGAAACTTGGTACTGCTCCTCTTTTGGTCCAGTTGTTAAAGATGGATTATGCATCTTAATGAATTAATAATTATTCAGCCCTTCGCCCTCTCCTAGGAGGAGACCTGGTCATGCTGTGGAAGCTAAGGGACATGGAGTCCAGGCCTATTTCCTGCACTATTTATCACCTTTTGTGTAGCAAAGTCATGAGCGATACCATCTGACGTGGCTCTCCTTGAAATAAAAAAGTTAATTATTTTTGCATTCTTTAAGTAAACTCGACATTACTAAGGTCTAATGTTATACCTGATCCTGGTGACCATTCATCCAATACTCCTTTCTGAGCATTCTTAGTCACGGGCTGGACTGGACCCTAGCCCTTTGCAAGGATGTATCGGGGCCGAAGTAACCACATGGAGAGCCCAGGGAGATCAGCTTTGGGAGGACAAAATCGAGCCTCCACTCCGTAACCTCTCCTGAGAGAAATTCCAAGGCCTGACTGACTTGGGCCAGTGATGAACTTATGTCAGTTCACACCAGAAGAAAAATCTTAGAATAATCAGCTAATTCAAAGAGTGCTTTTTACATTAGGCACTGTTATGAGGTGACTTGTTTCCCCAGAATTCACTTTTTGATGCTCTAACTCCCAACGTGACAGTATTTAGACATGGGGCCTGAGGGAAGTAATTAGGGTTAGATGAGGTCATGAGGGCAGAGCCCTAATCTGATTCGATTGCTGTCCTTCTACGAAGAGAAGCCAGAGAGTTCGCTCTCCAGACCCTCTCCCCCCTCTCGGCCTATCTCTCTCTGTGTGTTTTTGTCTCTGTCTCTCTCACTCTTTCTTGCTCTTTCTCTCTCTCTAGCTCTCAACCCCTACCTCTCCCTCCCTTGTGCATGCACTGAGGAAAGAAAGGCCATGTGAGCACATGGCAACTTGGTAGCTGTCTACAAGCCAGGAAGAGGGCCCTCACCAGACCTCAACCTGCTGGCACCCTGACCCCTAACTTCTAGGCTCCAGAACTGTGAGAAAATACATGTCTGTTGTTTAAGCCACCAGGCCATGGTGATGGTGGTGGTGGTGGGGGGAGGGTAATTAATAACCGTTTCTGAGCAATAAAAAATATCCTTAGGTGTACAAAATCTCCTCCTGAAGATAAATAATTTGCAAAAGCAAATTAAAGACTTTAAGTATTCCAGTAGTAAGGAAGTAGTAACTAAAACTAACCTACCCTTAAGAACCTCACACGTAAGCTAATAAAAAAGCAATAAATTATATTGTTGTATAATGCATCAAATAGTATATTATTATCTGATAGGCTAAGCACTTGGGTGAGCGAGATTCTACAGATTTTCTTCTCCGTTTCCCACTGGTTGTTTCTGGGTTGTTCTTAGATAACACAGGCTCATGATGACAAAGAAGGAAAGGAGGAACAGAGAGTCAACAAGAGAGGGAAAAGCAGAAAGATGGTCAGTTTCCTTTGATATCGCTATTAAATCACCCAGTGAATTTTCTTAGGGTAAAGTTACTGCCATTCAAAATTATAGCAAATTGGTGATATTTTACAGTCAATGTGTATATTTTATTTCAGCTTAAATATGTGCATATATCTCCCAAACTTATATTAGATCAGATATGACACATTAAAAACATGGATTTGTTTTTCTAACTCTTACAATTAGCAACTAATTGCAGTGTGAACATATAATTGGTTTTATGGGTAAATCCATTTACGGACTTACGAAGTTTTAGGACCTCATTCGTTATTCATGACTATGTTTTACTGAGGGGAAAAAGTGAACATAGTTTATCTGAACGTCAATAGGGGAGAGTTTCAATGAAGTGAATAACTTTCATGATAAGAAACCTCACCCTGAAATAAGACAGTAAACGATGAAATATATTACTATTCCTGCTTAAAAAAGAAAAGTGGCTTTGGGAGTGGACCCTACAGTATCATGGTGTGCCAATGTCATTTCGTTTCCAAAGATAATATTTCTGGTTGTACAGATGTTTTGAACTTTATTAAACCACAGCTGTGGTTATCACATATTTTTTCAAAAGATATTACAGTTATCAAAGTAATAAATCAGCAAAGTCCTTAGTCATTTGCTTAAAATGCTCTTTCGTTTTACTCCATGCATAAGTACTCACCCAGTGCCTTTAAGATGTCCATGGAAGGTGAATTATATAAGTGGAAGGAAAAACCCTAATAAAAAAATTAATGAGAAAAAACATATTATTTATATCAGAGCATTCAGATGTCATTATAACATGAGCCTTTATGACATTTAATACATCCCTTCCCCAATAAAGAGAAAACATTTTTCTTGAATAACACAATTGAATGCAGGCTTCCCTTGCTAAATTGGCCCTCATTCCAATATGCTGAGTAGGGGATGTGCTTGGGAAATCACAGTGTGGCTGGGAGGCTCAGTGTTCCGGGAGATGAAGTGTGACAATTATCTTCCCAAAGTGACTTGTTCCCTGGAATAAGCCTACAGAATACTTTCTTCCATGACTCATCAATGGATTTTTCCCGGGTCCAACATAATGAAGTGTCTTTCTTACCAAAGCCCCAAAGCTCTGTATCTATTGAACTATTTTATTTGTCCTCAAATATCCTTATAAATAGGACAAGGTACTCACCAAGATCATACAGGAAGTTAGTGTCAGGACTAGAACAAAAGCTTGTATGTTCCCTCACCAGTCATTCAAAATGGGAACCTGAGTACATTCCAAAGACGAACATGACTGGATTTAGAAAGTTGCCCAGAAGAAGCCATTCTGGATGCAGAGCTGCCGGGTGCCCAGCAGTGTCTCACTCTGCTCTCATCACATTTCTACGTGGAGAATCTGGGCCGCAGTGTCTGCCACAACTTCTCTGGTGCTTTGCTTTATGATTATTTCCCAGTAATTACCATCCTTTACTTGCCATCCCATGACACTGTGTCTTTAATTTTCAAAGGGTGCATGTAAAAGGTGGAGACCTGGATTTATATAATGTAATTTTCTAAAACGGTAGCTGCATATTGATTTATATGACATCATCCAATCAACTTTTCAAAATTCCATTTACATAATTTTGAAGTTGGTTTCCTGAATGCTTCCATTTATTAGACTTTTACCCCCTCTTATAATACAGGACCCGCCACTCAGCAAGGCCTTCTTCCCTTCTGGCAGGCAGGGGTGCCTGTGGGGGAAATGCCATATACTAGTAAACTGAGATGTATTGGGAACTTGTTCCTGGATGGAGCTCTCCTGATGTGGTGCTGAGGGTGCGGAAATGGCACAGCTCTGTTCTTACTGCTGGGTCAGTGTCCTGATTCAGCCTTGGGGGCCTGAGGCATCTTTCATGGGTATGGATGTGCTAAAGCTGCCTGACAAGTTACTGACCTGCCACGGGCTCAGTGCTGAGCCAGTTGCTCTGGAGGAAAATGCAGAAGTATTCAGCGGTCTCCCCGGAGAAGTGTACAGTGATGATTGGGAGTGAAAATTACTGTGAGACAATTAGAGAAGACACAAAGCATGAAATACTGACCATCCAGTAAGAGAAGGCAGATAAAGGAAAGGGATGCTTACCCAAGCCTTTTAAGTACCTCCCCACCAACCACTCAGGCATCCAGGGGAAGATGTCACACAGCACAGGCATGCTGTCATTCCTACTCAGGGGCATGGGGCTCCATCTTGTACAATGACGAGGACTCTCTTTCAGAGAAAGAATAAAAAGGAAAAAAAATACAAATAGGTACAGTGTCAAGGGTAGGGTCCATGTAAGTGAGGAATTCTGAAAATTAAGCTTCACTGGTTTTATGGTAAAGATGCCTCGATTCATAGAACCTGAATGCCTTGTATTGCCGTTATTTGGAATGAAACTACAAAGTGTCATGTAATGAGCCTTCAATAAAGGTAGTGGCTGTGCTGGCTAGTGATAAGAAGCAGAGGAATTCACAGGGTGGAGGATTTCTTAGAAAAAATGCACTGACAGAGAATGGTCTTGACATAGAAATTTAACTGGGGATACATTTTCATCTGAGGGCACATGCCAAGGAGATCAAAGTAAAGGATTTTTTTCATCTGTCTTTCCAGTGTATGCTAAGGTAGAGTTAAAACAAATAAGCAAAACAAACAAACAAACAAAAAAAACCCAAAACCATAAATGATACAGCAAGGGGAAAATAGCAAAATCAGATCAAAGAAAATTAAACAGATCCAAGTGGGATGGGGAGAGCGACCAATATTTTCAGGGGGAGAACACCTTTTCTATTGATTTTGGTGTGAGGAGTCTGCACCTGTTTGTGAACATGCCTCAGATCTGGACTCAGGCGGGTCCCTGAGCTGGCCCGGCTCTGACTCTCCTCCTGAGGGTAGAGTTGCTTTAATGCAGTTCACATGTAGGGTGTTTCATCTTAACCAGAGTGATTTATGTTAATGAAATGAAACAGAGAAAATACCCTTGACATCCTCTCCTTTTAAAAATATTAAATAAATATGTCCAGGACTTTTGTATGATTATATTTATTAAAACAAATGGAAGACTTCAATACATTCTAGAATACATTTGTAGGTGACCCTGGGTAGGGTTAAGTCCATGAGGAGAAAAAAATGAGTGGTGGTGTTCTTTACCAATTCCAAAATTTCTAAATAGCTATTAAGATCAAATAATGAGCATCAAGTCCAAAGTAATTTATTCTATGTTTTAGAAGTTGTTGTGTGTTTTTTTTTTGGGGGGGGGTCTGGCTTCTGAAAATGTGATCCCCAAATCATGATTCACAAAAATGTATTCAGAACATCTTTATAAATCTGATACTAGGCCTCCTTGTAACCTCATTGGGAATTAAGTATGGGTCATCTTCACCTATAAAATATCTCTTTGAAAATGTTATAATTTAAGAGTTTATGTTCTGGTGTTTAATTTTTTACTAAATATAGAACTAGTCACTTTAACAGAACTTACAAAGAAGAAGAAGGACTCTTTTCAACTCATATTTTTTTTTAAATAATTTGCCCATCTTAATTTTTTACTAAATATAGAACTAGTCACTTTAACAGAACTTACAAAGAAGAAGAAGGACTCTTTTCAACTCATATTTTATTAGTATACATTTGCCCATCCCTCTACAATGCAATTATGTAATTAAATTCCATGGAAATTAAATTAGTCAAATGAATGGATTTTAAAAATATCAGTTGATTGGAATTTTTCTCAGAAGTTACCTACCTGAAAAAAAAGCATTAGATAAAGGACATGTCTGATTATTTTAATTGCTGACTAAATTGTAATTTATCCAGCTAATTGGGACATTTAGAAAACTCAGGATTAGCCAAGGAAAAAGTTTACTTGCTAGGAACACATCAACATAGTTTTAATTCCACTAATATAAGTAAACACTAATCTATTTTTAGTGGACTATTTAAAGTCAAGATTAAGAAAATAAAATTGAATAAAATTTGTATTTTTTTATTGCTAAAAGTATTACAAAGGGTATTTCCCTTCTGCCCCCCAACCCTCTCTGGCCTTCCCACTGCAGTTTGACAATCAGTTTGAGGCAGCTCTGCCTCTGTATCTATTATTGTTCAAGAGTTTGTAATGGTCTCTATTATCCATGAATGAGTGAGATCATGTGGTATTTTTCCTTCATTGACTGGCTTGTTTCACTTAGCATAATGCTCTCCAGCTCCATCCATGCCGTTGCAAATTGTAAGAGTTCCTTCTTTTTTACAGCAGCATAGTATTCCATTGTGTAGATGTACCACAGTTTTCTAATCCATTCATCTACTGATGGGCACTTAGGCTGTTTCCAGATCTTAGCTATGGTGAATTGTGCTGCTATGAACATATGGGTGCATATATCCTTTCTGATTGGTGTTTCTGGTTTCTTGGGATATATTCCTAGAAGTGGGATCACAAGGTCAAATGGGAGTTCCATTTTTAGTTTTTTGAGGAAACTCCATACTGTCTTCCATAGTGGCTGCACCAGTCTGCATTCCCACCAGCAGTGCAAAATCTTTTTGTCCATTGCTTTGGGCACATTTTAACAGATATTTACCAGGAATTTGCCTAATGCTCTGGAGCTATAGGTATTTGGCAAGCATGTCAGGTGGCAGCTATCTGCCATTATGCAGGACAAGAAAATAAAATGAAAAGGAATTTCATAACACATTCCTGAGAAATGCTTAGCTCTTTCTGCTGGTCAATATATCATTACACTATTATGTGCTAGCAACTGAAAAATTACTTTTTTTGATATCTTGGATATAAACATTAAGTAAATGATATTGTGGGGCTCACAGTGTTGATAGTGATGGTGGTGATGTTGATGATATCCATTTAATGAGTACTGGGATTATTATTGCAACTTACAGTATAGAAAATACATCCATACACTTCAAGAACTTAACCTATTAGGAAGAGAGTACAGAAGAAGGGTCTGTATGTGGTAAAGAAAGTATTAAAATGGCTAAGCGAGGACAGATAAAATAGTATAGGCAAAGGGAAGTGAGGACAAGCTATAAAGCTTGAGCATGAAATGCTAGAAGAAAACAAATAAAGGAGGAAAATACAAAAAGTCTAATAGAGGACTAAATAATCAAATCAGGGGTAATTTTTTAAATGGGTGGGAGTAAGGAGCCATTACAGCAAGGAGAGAGAGCAAAAATAGTAAATGCCATGATTTCCAATTCCTGCTAGAATTCATAAAATGGGACTTTATCATGGTCATTGGCATTATAGCTTTCATGGTCTGTACATTTTGTCACTACACTTAAACCCCCAAAGAAGGCAATGTGGTTGGTGCCTGTACAAATTGGTCAGGTCTTGTGATTGTTAAATACTTCGAATATCACAGAAGTTTAAAATAATGCTTTTATAACATAATGGGAAAACTGATGCAATGGGTTGCTAACCTGATTGGAGTCAGATTTCGGATGGCGATGGAATTAGCTAGAAGGGATCCTTTAATCCCACCACACTGTAGTCTCCCAGGCAGAGTCTGCAACCAGAGAAACAAAGGCCATGCCTCCATCACACAGCCGGTGAACAGCAGGGCCTGGTTTCAAACACAGGTCGTCTGACTCCAAGCCCAGGGCACTTTAAACTAGATTACATCCAGCAAATTTTTCTAAATACACAGCCCCCAAAGATCTGTCTTGCCCCAGCATCGTGTTATTGTAGAAAAGGGGGTTTGAAAGCTTGACTAATTGATTAGTGGCTGTTCTTTGTGAACCTGACATCAACACACATTTTCCCTATTTAAAGGAAAAGGTTGCAGTAATTTCTACTTTACCTGGACCCCTGTCAACAGCCCTCCTCCCTTCCTTCCTATCATTGCTAGGGATGGGATCATTGTGCTTTAGGACTTCACCGTGGGCTCTTCTTTCCTGCTTGTCCCCTGCAGATGCCGTTCATGGGGTTCAACGCACCCCCTGGGCTTAGAAACGATGGCTGTGCTGAACTCGAACACTCCTTTTCGGCTGCCTGCGGTTTCCCCACTTCTTAATATGTTAAATTTAATTAGACTGTGGTTGCTAGCTCCTTACTTTTTTGCTTGCCATTCTGTCAGTTAATGTTTCCCTTGCACAGGTCGGGAGGCACAGGGGAGGAGAGGAGAGGGGAAGGGGATCCTTCGCCAAATTCAGGTCAAGCTGTTTAACCAAACGGTAGCTGATTTTACTACTGACTCCGTCTCTGTGTCTGAGCCCCTGCAGCACCAGGAGACCTTTGCAGGAATGGAAACATTCTTCCTTTTAGTCCTGTGCACCGTCGTCTTCCTTGACTTCATGCCGAGAAACGTGAGGGGTAAAATAATTGTAAGCATTACAGCCTTTCACTCTAATGACCTTGACTCTGCACCGGAATACATGTCTTCATTATGAAGAATTTGGCCCAGACCACATTAGCAGGGCTGCTGTTTGCTTTGCACACAGACCAGCACATGTTGTGTCTTTGCAGTGGGGCTGTTGGTTAGGGGAACCGAATCCTGCTGTTCTCTTAAAATGTATGTTTTGGAAAGGAGCTTTTATAATACTTTGGTCCTGAGATATATTGCATCATAGGCCCAAGCTAAAGGTTTACAGCCCCCAAGAAGCTAGGAGGAACTGGTTAGATTTTGACTCTAACCCCTAAACTAACCCTGAAAATCAAAATGCATTTCCTAAACTAACCCTAAAAGTCAGAATGTGTTTTGCTGCAGTCTCCTCACCACTCATGGCTACTCCGTAAAAATGGCCTCCAACGGTGTGAATGTGATTGATTGTAGATTGATTTTAGAAACTGTGTAGATACAACTTCAGTTTTCTACGACTAAACTTGGAGTGGGCAAAAAGAAGTCTATTTTCTATAAATGCCTTAGCATCTTCGCTTAATTTCAGGTTATTTGTTTGTGAGATATATGACAGGACACAGAATTCCATGTGCACTTTCCTTTGGGAATACCACAGTGATTTAATCATTTTCTATTAACATATTTTGCTCAACAGTACTATCAAGTATAACCTCAATTCTGGCAAAAACTATTTCTTTGGGGGGAACCAACTTTGTAGTTTGCCACAGTATTTCTGGTAAAGCATGTAACCTAATTACTTAAATTATTGGGAACCTGAGCCTGGTTTCAAACCCCAGCTCCTCCATTTACTGCCTGTGTAACCTGGCCAAGTCAGTTTAGCCCTCTGTACCTCAGTTTTTCACATCTGCAAAATGGGAAACATGCCTAAGAATACTTCCCAGGATTCTGTGTGGAATATATGAGTTCATTTAAGTAATGTACTTAGAATAGGGTGAGACACAAAGTGCCATTCCAGTTTTCAATTCTTCACCCCCATGCCTGTGGTGATTCAACTCCATTGAAATGTTTAACATTTTCTGTACACGTCATTCCATGACTGGCACATGAGGTTCCCTTTGTCTGGAATTTTCATCGAATGGATAACTTGATTCTCTTTTTTTAAACTACCTAGTATTTTTTAAACTGTGAGTTGCCCTTCATTAATATGTTATGAAATCAACTTATTATTCAAGACTGGCTCTTTTGGAATGGGGAGTGGAATATAATAGAAAATGTAAGGGTGTAAGTATTTCATAAAAGATGTTTTAGTGTGTATGAGAGAGAGAGAGAGAGAGAGAGAGAGAGAGAGAGAGAGGAGAGAGAAGGAGAGAGTATGTGTTGGTTTACAAAGTGAAATTTTTTTTGTTGCTTGTATTTTGAGAATTTTGAAGCCCCTGAGTTACTGTATAAGCATCCAACTCAAGTATAATTTTATCTTAAAGCTTTCCTCTATTCCCTAGGGATAATTGATAAAATATATATATATATTGAGTGTCCAGATTATTATGACCACCTGACGTTTGTAGGCAAATTAGCTATAATTTTGCGCTGAAGTTGCTAGAGGGCCAGACCATTATAAATAGGGAAGCAGGTTGTTTACCACGACAGTAGAAGTGATTTTTTTCTGAAGATATGGGTAAATAATGCGATTTAACAGCCTTTGAACTTGGGTTATATTTGAACGTGAGTGGCCAGATTATTATGACCACCTGACGTTTGTAGGCAAATTAGCTATAATTTTGCGCTGAAGTTGCTAGAGGGCCAGACCATTATAAATAGGGAAGCAGGTTGTTTACCACGA
>NW_005364372.1:3818895-3831245 GCF_000412655.1 Myotis brandtii | reverse complement strand
AAATCGGGTTCTTTACCCACATCTTCAGAAAAAAATCACTTCTACTGTCGTGGTAAACAACTTGCTTCCCTATTTATAATGGTCTGGCCCTCTAGCAACTTCAGCGCGAAATTATAGCTAATTTGCCTACAAACGTGAGGTGATCATAATAATCTGGACACTCAGTATATATATATTAAGGTACTTATTTTGAAATGGGAGTAAAAAATTTATATCAATATTAGAGAACATCGCTTTGAACTGGGAGAAATTTATTTATAGATCTATTTCACATATGCCATGTGAGCTCCTTAAGCATGGAAATCTGTCACAATAGTATGAAGTCCAGCTGGCAATGAGGTACAGTGTAGATGCTTAATGAAGACTTGGTTAAATGAATGAATAAACAAATCTATGAATAAGAAAACTGTCAGAGTCAGCTTCAACTTTGTTTTCAAACAGGAATATGATGTACACAAACCAATTTGAAAATATCTATAGAATATCTGCTCCTTGGAAAGGTTTTTAAAGTCAACTTAAATCTTTTTGACATGAGGGTGCAGAACTGCTGTACAGGTGATTGTAGAGGATTATTTGGTTGTAAGACAAACATGCATGCACAAAGGAAGATTGGTCTTCAAGCTTTTTATCCTCTGGAATCTCTGTTTCTGCCAAGTGTTCAGATGCTCATTTGGAATGTCACTGTATCTCCACAGCAGCATCCACATGCCACCGTAACATCCAAGTTTTAGAAAATAGTCACATAGCTAGCTATTTGTGTATATGGAGCCAGGCTTTTGGAAAATGGACATGATCAACATATTTTTACACTTATGTGGAATGTTTGAGTGTACTTAGGTATATTTTTGGTGCTAATTCAACTGGCAATCCAGAGTCTAACTTATTTGTGGTATGTTATATGTTTGTCACAACTACTCAAAGAGTAAATACCGATTACTCAACCAGGACACCATGGAAAGTCTAAGCTCCTTAGTGGAATGAGCATAGTGGTTGGAATTGTGCCTGGAGATAAGTTACTGCAGAATAAATGTTCATAGCCAGTCTCATTTCTGCCATCTCTTGTAAAGTGAGGCATAGCATCCCTGCTTCATTTCTAATGCACAGAAACATTGAAGTGGCTAGTGTGATACATAGTGATATGCCTCCATTTTCTCACAGAAGGATAGCATTTTAGAACATTGATTTGTCATCCAATAATGCAGTTAAAAGGCAGTGAAATTGTTAGGTTTGTGAAAACCTGGTCTTTGGATTCAGACAAATCTGGGGTTGAATCCCAATTCATGCCAGTTACTTGCTGAATCAACTTGACAATTTTTTTAGCTTCCTTGAGTCTCAGTTTAATTATCTATAACATGGGGGATCAAAATACATGATTTCAGATATATTGTAGGCATTACAGAATTAGAGATAGTGTATAAATTGTCTAACTCCATGCTTGGCATATGGCACATTGTCAAAATGATTGATAATTGTATTGTTGCTAGAAGGAAAGAGTTAGCTTGCTTCTAACATACACGGATTATTTCTTTAGCTTTGGAAATAATCCTACTTGCCTGTCATTTTAGATGAGAATAAAATGAAAACTCCTTGATTTGGGGCTGGTCTCCTGATGGAGGAGGTACTCAGTCTGCAACTCAGATTTCATTCAGCTCCAAGTTCTTCCTTCCTTCTTGGTCTCTTTATGGCTAGTTTTAGGGGTTTAAATTACTAAATGAGCTTGCCTTTTGTCTTGTTTGTCTCATATTTTTACGCAATTAAAAGAAAAAAATCTTGATGATGCCGCCGCCTCCCTCAGAAAGGCCACATCAAAAGGTGCAGTTGACCAAAAATAATACACACTTTTTCCAAAGACACAAACAGTTCCTTGAAAAGGATGTCATGCTGTAATTTATTTTGTAAATTTTATAAACCACAGAACATTTACTTACAGTAAAGTTTGACCTTTCCTTCTCCTTCTTTTTATGTCTACAAAGCTCCATCTTCTCTTCTTTTGAGAAGAAATATAATGGCTAACATTCTCTTTAAGAGTGTGTGTATGTGTGTGTGTGTGTGTGTGTGTGTGTGTGTGTGTGTGTGTGTGTGAATATATATATTCTAGATTGAATTTTATTGGAATACTGAGTTTAATTTTTAACCAGGATCCCTTGGCTTCATGCAATAATATTTTATGGAATGCAATCACTTGTGCAAAGACCAAAGAGAGGCCCATTTGAAACTTTACAGAAAGAATATTCTGTGCGCCTAGGGTGATGGGAAATGCAATATGTGTACTAAGCTCTCCATTGCACCCCACTGAAAGCAGAGAAATCCCTATGACTGATTTGATGGTAGTAAAATCTCTTGAGGGATTTTTTGGATAAAGAAAATAATAAGAAGAAATGGGCACATAATTAAGTTTCCAAAGCGCATGTGTCATAAGCATCTTATTGTCCCTTTGGAGGAGAAATTTACTATTGATTTAGGTAGACATAGTCCTGTTCTGAGCCCATTAATAATAAAAAAAAAAGTCAGCCTTTCTGAATTCTCTAAACAATTCTCTGTTATTTCAGTTACAAGAGCATTTTACTGTCATTGGTGTTCTCTTTTCTACTCATTACAGCAGTGTTTTACAATCACAAGGTTGCTGTAGAAACAAAAAATAAACAAAGATTTGGAAAGAGACATGTTGCAGGGCCTTGTTCTGCCTCTCCTCCTGAATATGTTGACTATGTTGTTCTTCGAACATACTTTCTTCCTTGATTATCCAGTTGGTCTTCACATAAGGAGATAAAATTGAAAATTTTGTGAGCTGATTTGTGTGCAAATTTTCCAAAGTCTTCTTAACTTATTTTCATATCCTTTAAGAATGAATTGTTCTAAGAAGAGAGAGAAATTAGAAAATTAATAAAGGAAAGAGAAGGAAGGGAGAAAAGAAAGGAGGAAAGAAGGAAGGATGAGAGGAGTAATGAAATAGGGGTAAGATAAGTTGAGTTTAAAATGTTATGAGGCTAGCATCTCCATAGCTGTTCATTGTAACCATCAAGAAAAACGCATTCTAGGTGGGGAGTTACAGGCAATTTTGAAGGGGTTTAAGAAGAAATCAATGGTGCATAACCTTGGAGAAGACTTAGTCCTTCCTCTTTTGCCTCAGCGGAGGTTACCTATGACTCAGTCCTTTGTTAGTTGGATAGTGGCATACCAATTGTTGTTTTCCAGCCCTCACTTTTTTGCAAATTTGGAAGAAATGATTTAGCAATACTTTTGAAACCAAAGACAGAAGACCATCTGTAAGTTACTGGACCCACATTTGGAATCATAATAAAATATTTTTTTGAAAACCACTCTTTCAAAATTATAGCCACATTTTTGGCATATTAAAATGCATGGCATTTATGTACTTTCATAAAATAATGATTGGAAATGGACATATATAATCATCTATACATTTCATTCTATATTGCAAAGTAAAGAATATTCATGGCAATAAAATTTTAATATAAACTCTTGAATGACTTCTAAAAACTCCAAATTAAGCAGGTCTCAGAGTTTCCTCATTCTGGTTTGTTAATTTTTCTATGCCAAATTTCAAAATAGAGTTCAACTAAAGCAAAATCTATTAATTTTGTTACCACTGTATTTGTTTATGGTAATTACAGAAGATTCACTTTATCGATTTTGATAGGCTAGTAACCTTATAATTTTTCTCAGCTTGCTATGCTTGAGTGGAGTCTGCATAGAAAGCCAGCATCATTACACATTCAGAGGGACAGCAAATATAATAATATAAATACAATATGACACTCATTGACAGCATCCCAAAAGCCAGGAAGAGTTATTGTTGAGAAAGTTTTTACTCCCAGCTCCCAGCTCACAGACACATTGAGTAATAACTTTGAATTAGTCAGAATTGTTACTGGCCATATGACACATCTTAGGCAAGGAAAGTCCCTTAGTCCCTTCAAGTATTCATTCTTCTTAAATGACAGAGTTCTAAAATTAGCAATGACATTTTAGTGTTCTAAAGCAAAGTAAACTTACCAAATGTCATATTTCAAACTCGTATTAAAAGAATGAACTTTATGGACTATGAATATATATATTATTAGATATTATATTCATATAAGTATATATACATAGATATTTAGTTAAGGTATATGTTCCTAGAATGTATTGTGTGGTATTAAGGTATACACACACTTAGCAATATAATTAGATCTTAGACCTATTATTATTTAAATTTTTAAAGTATGTGGTTTTTACATAGTTTCCTTATCCTCATCAAGGGTTCATTCTTTAAAAAACACAGAGTATTATAATCAGCATTTTAATGTAGCAAAATCATAATATAAACTAACTGAATTCATATTGAGAACTCCAGTCTCTTTAAAAATGTTTATTCTGCACTAGGAATAAATACTTTGTTCTTAAGAGTGATTTGCATTTGACTCTAGAGTCCCCAGTCATCAAAGGAAAGACATACTTACTGGTAGAATTGAAATCAGAAAAGATAACGTCAAGTCAGTGAGTATGTAATAAAGATTTTGATCAGAAATGATCAACCAATAAACTCATATGAGTATATGCATAAACCATAGTCACAGACAATAGTGTGGTGAAGGCCTGGGATAGAGGGCAGGGGTGGGATGGGGGAGGTCATTGGGGGGTAAAGGGACATATATAATACTTTCAACAATAAAGGTTAAAAAAAAAACAAAAAAAATGTTGAGCTTCAGGCAATGGTTTTTTTTAATAGTATATTGAGATATAATTGATATATAACTTTTTAACGTTTAATGTGCACAACATAATGATTTGATATAAGTATATACAGGTTGGTTTAAAAGTAGGTTTACAGTTGTTCATATGAAAAATAATACACTAATTAATCCTATATAATAAAAGCCTAATATGCTAAGTGTCTGACAGTTCGACCATTCGACCAGTCACTACAGTGCGCACTGACCACCAGGTGGCAGACGCTCTGACCGGCAGGTTAGTTTGTTGCTGGGATCCGGCCTATCAGGACTGGGTGAGATGGGCCGGACATGCCCTGGAGCCCTCCCAAGGTCCTTCCCCAGCCCCAATCATGCACCAGTAGGATCCCTCAGCCTGGCCTGCTCCCTCTTGCAATCCGGTACCCCTCAGGGGATGTCAGAGAGCTGGTTTTGCCGGATCCCTGCAGGCTAGGCCGAGAGACCCCACTGGTGCACAAATCCATGCACCAGGCCTCTAGTAAATAATAATACAAGAATAAACTGTTTTGCATACTCACAACTGTAAACCTACTTTTGCTGAACCATGTATTGCAAATTGATTACAGCAATAAGATTAGTTAATATCAGTCACCTCACAAGGTGACACTTTTTTAAAAAATATATTTTTATTGATTTCAGAGAGGAAGGGAAAGGGAGAGATAGAAACATCAATGATGAGAGAGAATCATTGATTGGCTGCCTCCTGCACACCCCCTATTGGGGATCAAGCCCATAAACCCAGGCATGTGCCCTTGACCAGAATTGAACCTGGACCCTACAGTCCACAAGCCGACGCTTTATCCACTGAGCCAAACTGGCTAGGGCTTTTCTTTTTTAAGGTGACACTTTTTTTGTCCTTGTGGTGAGGCATTTAGGATTTACTTTTAACAAATTTCAAAACTGCAATAGAGTATTTTTAACTAGTCATCATGGTGTACATGACATCCCCAGAACTTATAACTGGAAGCTTGTACCTTTAGACCACCTTCAACTAATATTCTCACCTACCCCCAGCCCCCAGGCAATGACTTTTCTTATCAAATATAAGAGAAAGAGAATAAGAAGAAGAACAAAATGTCCCTTTGATGTCTTAGCTTTGAGACATAAAAAGAAGTCATATTTTGTGGGAGCTGCTTATGACTTTAGAGACCATCTAGATCCATGGTCAGCAAACTGCGGCTCGCGAGCCACATGCGGCTCTTTGGCCCCTTGAGTGTGGCTCTTCCACAAAATACCACGTGTGGGCACACATACAGTGCGATTGAAACTTCGTGACCCATGCGCAGAAGTTGATTTTCGGCCTGGGCGAGTCTATTTTGAAGAAGTACTGTTGATATTTGGCTCTGTTGACTAATGAGTTTGCCGACCACTGATCTAGATGAATCCCTCTACCACCCTTTTTTATAGTTAAGGAAACTGATAGTTGAAGGAAGACAATTTTCTAAGGGCATACATTTAGGAGCAGTGCCAAAAACCAGAACCAGGTGTCTTGAGTTGGAATCCTTTGATCTTTCTACAGCATAACTGAGGCCAGAGAATTCAGTTTTGAGATGGCACTCGGTTGCAGGTGCTGCAGAATTTGGTCCCTTTTTCTACAGGCTTTTGGAGAAACCCCACATTCCCCGCTCTCCCTCCCCTCCACACGTGTTCCAATGCTCATCAAAGTAAGATGATTGAAGAATAATGTCCTTTGTCTAGACAGAGTTCCTATTCTAATGCTTGATTTGCACAAATGCAAAAGAACTAGACACAGAACATATCTAATGAACAAAAATACTGAGATAAGAGGAAATTCATATTGAGCAGAATTATAGAGACAAAGAAAAGGCATGTAGACACAGGAGAGGAAAGTAGACAAAATATTGTATAAAGAAACTAGAGGCCTGGTGCACGAAATTTGTGCACGGGGGGGGGGGCGTTCCTCAGCTCAGCCTGCACCCTCTCGCAATCCAGGACCCCTTGGGGGATGTCCAACTGCCAGATTAGGCCCGATCCTGTGATCCAAACTGGCAGTTGGACATCCCTCTCACAATCCGGGACTGCTGGCTTCTAACCACTCATCTGCCTGCCTGCCTACCAGATCACCCCTGACCACTCTGCCTGCATGCCTCATCATCCCTAATTACCTGCCTGCCTACCTCATTGCCCCTAACCACTCCGCCTTGCCTGATCATCACCCCTAACTGCTCGCCTGCCTGCCTGATCGCCCCTAACTGCTCACCTGCCTGCCTGTTCACCCCTAACTGCCTCTACCTACCTTCCTCATTGCTCCTAACCACTCACCTGCCTGCCTCATCACCAATAACCACTTTGCATACCTGCCTGATCACCCCTAACCACCTCTGCCTCGGCCCCCGCTGCCGCAGCTTCATCTGCAAGGATGTCTGGAATGATGTTCAGAAGGTCGTTCAGCTGTCTGGTCTAATTAGCATATTATGCTTTTATTATTAAAGATAGTTTAGCTAGTTTGGCTCAGTGGATAGGGCCTCAGCCAGCAGACCAAAGGGTCCCAGGTTCAATTCCAGTCAAGGGCACATACGTTGGTTGAGATTCTTCCCTGGCCCAGGCCCTCGTCAGGGCTCATGCAGGAGGCAACCAATCAACGTGTTTCTCAGTGCTGACCCACTTCCGTATGCCTTCCTTTGGTGCTTCCCCAGAAGGGGACTGGTCCAGTGGTGAGTGCAGTCCTGGGGGCAACATGAAGCACCCACAGCCACAGCCGCTCCCTGGAGTCATTAGTGGCAGCTCTTTGAGGTGCTGCCTCCACCACTTGTCCAAGCAGGAACTGTGAGGAAGAGTTTCCCTTGGGAGCATCCTTCTCCTGCACTTCATGCACAGCATGTACACATGGATGAGAACGTGTGCCTGTGGCATGTGCCCTTTTTAGAAAAATCTAAAAAGAATAGGAGTCCTGTGCCATTTTCAAATGTGCAATTTTATAATCTGATGCTTTCCAGCAATGATGTACAATTAAACTATAAAGAAAAACATAGGCTTAGCTTTTCACCTATAATCCATATTTGCATGATTATAATATGCCATTCTATATTATGCAGGGGTTCAGAATCTGCTGTCTCAGAAGTCAAAAAGACCTGGGATTTCTAAAGGACACTTTCAAATGCATCGCTTAATTGATGAGGACAGAAATGACCTATATCTGATCACATCACTGCTCTCGTCAAACCACCCTTTTCCCTTCTTATGCAGAATGAAGTCCAAAGTCTAACAAACTGGCTTTCCATGGGCACATCCTTCTCAGTTATGGACTCTTTGAGGGCAGAGCTACAACTTATTCATATCTTTGAATGCTGGCATAATCCCAATGCCTCTCATGTAACAGGAGCTCATGAATGAGTTCTGAATGAAAACTAGGCTATTGTTGAGTAACTCTATGGGGTATAATGCTTTCATGTGCTTTAAAATGCCTTCTGTTTCCCTTAAAGCCAGAGCAGTCCTCCCCTGCACTGAGCATACCCAATGAGTGAGTAGCATCCTACACTCAGCACACACCAAGGGGAGTCATGGAAGATCGCTTGCGTGGTTCTGCTGAAGCACAACACGTGACTCAGTGCAACCAGTTCTTTGTCCATTGACCACTAGACGAAAGAAATCCAGAGATCTGATTCTAACTAGGGAGGTTCCAAGTCAGAATCACATTTCTTGGAAGGAAATCCAGATGGGAGCCTTTTCTCCTTACAGTGTTTAGTGTCTGGTTGCATGATCTATGTCTCCTTTTATTAGTAGTGGTCACGGTGGTATTTTTGTCTCTTTTTATTTTTATGATTTCATTGTACCCTCTAGTATGAGTCTCACCTGGGAGATGACTTGTAGGGAAGAGGCGAAGGGTTGACAGCATGACAGAATTTCCAGAAGGCAGGTGATGATGATAAGGCATATATGCCATTATCATTGCTTCCATCATCTGTTTGCTAGCAAGTAAATAAGTATACAGATCACCCGTGGGCCCTCTTTATCGCGCTCCTATGGTCTGTCCACTACTTTGGTCCTATGCCTGTCTGTCTCTTTGATTTGCTTCCTTGGTGGCAGAGGTACATTCTCAAGGAAATTATTCAGGGAGGGTGATTTGGAATGAAATTTCTGAGTCCTTAAATATCTTCTAAAGTATTTTGTATGTAAGTAACATACTTGATTGCTAGTATGTAATGGCTGGCAGTAGAATTAAAGTTTAAAAATAATTTTCCCTCACAATGTGGAGATAGTGTTGCTGATTGGACTTGGATGTCAATCTCATTCTTCGTCTCTTTTGAGGGTGACTTTTTTCTTTTGTAAGGATCTCTGGGGATTTAAGTATTATTAGAATATGTCTAAGTATGTATATGTTTTTATATACAGAGCTTTGCATTGGTTGGCCTAATCGGAACTGTAGACTTGAATTATTTTTCAGTTTCTAAAAATTATTTACTATCATTAGTTGAAAACGTTTTCTCTTTTCTCAGCATTCTCAAGGACCCTATTAAAATATAAGACTTCTGCATTGATCCTCTATGTCTCATATTTTCCCACTTATATAGTTTATTCACTTGTTTCCTTTTATGAGGGATTACTTCAATTTTATTTTTTCAGACCTTCTATTAGTTTATGCAGTTGTAGTTTTTATCTCGAAGTGCTTCCCTTGTTCTTTGTTCTTTTTCATAACAGCATGTCTGTGTTTTAAAAATAAAATCTTTCCTTGAATCTCTTTGAGATTATTATTTCTGTTGCCTGAATTATCTCTGTTTTTCTAAAGGTGTTTATATTTATGTTTATTTTAATCTTTCCTTTTTCTTCATACTACTGGCTCTCCTTATATGCTAGGAAATTTCTGCTTTGACATGAATATTTATGAAAGTAGTAACTGGTGTCATTTTTCCCTGTGGTTGTGTAAATGGGTCAGTTGGGAGCTCATGTCAGCTGGTGTGGGATAGAGCGTGTGGATGGCCAAACCCTTCACTTTGGAGTGAGCATTCCTGAAGATGGCTCACAGTCTCTGAATCTCCTTAAGTGATAAAATAAGGAAGACTGTATTTGGGGCAAAGTATCCACACTAGAAACCTTGGCTTTCTCCAGACACATCCGTTTCCTAAGTGAGAGTCTCTGATTAATTTGCCTAGAATAAACACTGGTTGCTGGCACAGAGGAAAGGCGATGAAGGTGTTGGGATGTAGTCCTGGTCCCCTTAGCCAGCTAGCATTTCTTTAACTTCTTGTAGTCAGTCCTGCCTCTCATTTCCTTCACTATATTTGCTTTGTTCCCGGGAGGGTTTCATTGCGTGGAGTGTCTCTTATTTCTTCTCTGGTGCCATGAGACATGTTCAGGTAGCTTTCTTTTTTGTTTCATTTTTTAAGTACGCACCCAGTCTATTTCCCTCTTCTGGAAATTTGTGTGTGTGTTTTTTAAAATCACTGTTTGGCCCTGGCTGGTGTGGCTCAGTTGGTTGAGCATTGTCCCATGCACCAAAAGGTCCTAAGCTCAATTCCAGGTCAGGGCACATACCCAGGTTGTGGGCTTGATCCCCAGTAGGAGGCCTGGGGAAGGCAGCCGATTGATGTTTCTCTTTCACATCAATGTTTCTCTCTCTCTTCCTCTTCCTTTCTCTCTCTCTCTCTCTCTCTCTCTCTCTCTCTCTCTCTCTCTCTCTCTCTCTCATCAATAAAAACATATTTTTAAGAAATATCACTGTTGACAACTCTCTCATCCTCTTTTATTGTTATATATTTATTCTTTCTTGTATTTGATACCTGGTAACATTTTATTTTGAAAGATCATTGGACTTACAGAAAAGTTGTAAGAACAGCACAGAATTCCTTTATGCCCTATGCCCAGCTTCTCCTAATGTTAAACATTTACATGACCATAGTACAATTACCAAGTTAAGAAATTAATGTCTGTATAATGCCATTGGTGTCACTACGGGTTTTATATGGGACTGCAGTTTTGCCATCATTTTTCTGTTCCAGGTTTCAATCCAGAGCCTCACATTACACCTAGATGTCATGCCTGCTTAGTCCCCTCCAGTCTGTAGCAATGCCTTAGTTGTTCTCAGCCATGACTTTCAAAATGTACTGGTTGGTTATTTTGTCAAATGTCCCTTCATTTAGGTATGTCTAATGTTTTCTCATTATTAGATTTGAGGTTCTGTATTTTTAGCAAGAACAATATAGAACTGATCTGCCTTTCTCAATGTATCACATCAGAGAATATTGATGTTGATCTGAATTATCACTAGAGATCTTAACCTGAATCACTGTATTAAGGTGGTATCTATAGGTTTCTTCATTGTAATGTTTTATTTTGTGTGGTTTTTTTTCTTTATAATATTTAGGGTAAATACTTTGGTATTATGTATATCTCATGTTTCTTCTCAAACTTTTGTCCACTGATTTCAGCATCCCTCCTTGGCTTTTTCCTGCATCAGTTATATCTGTCTTGTTCAAATGGTGATTTACTATTTTCTTCAGTTCTTTGAGTTATTAGTTGAAAGTTTTTATAAGATAGAACTGTTTTCTTCTTTTCTCTATTTGTTCTGTTATTGTTAAGTCTCTGTGTGGACTCATGGATACTAATTTGACTGTTTGGATTATAATCCAATACTGTCATTAGTTATTTTGCTTCTCTAGTTGTTCCAACTTTGGCCCTTGGGCGCTCTTTCCCATTGGTCCGTATTCCCTTCTGACCTGACCCATCCCTTTTGAGCATTTCACTGTTTTCTGTCATCACAAGATGTTCCAGAAATGCCTTCTATTTTCCCTGATGCAGTCCTGGAATCAACCACCTCTCCAAGGATCCCTGGATCCTTCCATTGAAGATTGATATTAGAAAACAAGATCCGGGCACTAACTGTGCTCTTTACTCCTGGACTGTCATTACTTTTAAGAAATACATAAGAAACCACGCATACACACATCAGTTGTTTCTGTGTCTGTTTACGTGTTATATACAGGCATGGGCAAAAATAGATTTTCAGTTGTGAGTAGGTGAAACACAGTTAATTCTTGTATTATTATTTATTAATTATTGTATTATAACTGTATACCTTCTTTTGTCTACCCCTGTATTTAAAACCATGAGTTCATATGCATATTCGTATACTTTCCTTGCAGTGGGATATTAGGAAAGATGGAGGGCAAACACATACTTTGTTTGCTATCTTTAACCAGAAAACCCAACTGTTCAGATAAAAATTGTAAATGGCCCAGCTGGTGTGACTCAGTGGTTGAGTGTCAACCTGTGAACCAGGAGGTCATGGTTCAATTCCCAGTCAGGGTACACACCTGGTTTGTGGGCTGATCCCCAGTAGGGGGCATGCAGAAGGAAGCTGATCAATGATTCTCATCATTGATGTTTCTATCTCTCTCTCCTTCTCTCTTCCTCTCTGAAATCAATAAAACCATATTTACAAAATAAATAAATAAAAATTGTAAATGAATGCTTTTGAGGATTTGTTCTATTTAAGAAAAATTACTTTGTTTTTCCCAATTATACTCCCAAATGTGTAGACACATTCATGTTTTAGTTTTTCCTTTTGTAGATCAGCACTGTGTTTTCAATATTCTAAAATTACATTGGCAATCCTTGTCTCCTATTTCCTGCTTTTGTCCTTCAATATTACATATATAT
>NW_005364372.1:3777747-3818872 GCF_000412655.1 Myotis brandtii | reverse complement strand
TATGCAGAGTGGATCCTTTGTGGAGAAGGTAATAATTGAGCTCTAACTTGAGGATGTTTACCATTCAATCACTCTTCCAAGTGTAGATTGATTGGGGAGATAAGAAGAGGAGGGGAGAAAACTTCTAAACAGAGGGAAAGGAGATAGAAAATGAGTTGCTATGATGCATGTGATGGATGGGCAATCTTGTTCATTCATCTACTCATATTTTCCTAAGAGTATTGTATGTTATCTAAGGGAACACATAGGATTAATTGAATTAAATAGATAAAGTACCAAGATAAAAACATTCTTGATTGTTTGAGACAACTTATTCCAATATCTGATATCCCAACATACATCACATGGCTATTTCACTCATATGAAAAGTAGGGAATTGGTAATATATGACACTTTCATGAAAATTGTAATGTAAGAGTTGGTATTTTTAGGAAGGAAAAGAATTGGTGAAACTGCTCCTGATAATGTAGCTATATTAGAGATTTTTAATTTTATGGAAGAATAAAATTGTGCATAGGAAGCAGAATTATATTTTGACTTAGTTTCACTGATGGGCCAATTCAGATATAAGTGCTTTCCAATTGTTGGAAGGACTTCCACAGAAGTCACTTACATGCACATCTATGAGTTTGAAGGATTGAGCTTTTATATTTCTATTAGAGGCCCATGCACAAATTTGTGCACCAGTGGGGTCCCTCTGCCTGGCCTGTGGGATCAGGTCAAAACTGGCTCTCCAACATCCCCTGAGGGGTTCCAGATTGTGAGAGGGCACAGGCCAGGCCAAGGGACCCCATCAGTGCACGATTGGGGCTGGGAATGACGCGGGAGGTTGGCCAGCCGAGGAGGGACCACGGGAGTGCTCCAGGGCGTGTCTGGCCTGTCTCGCTCAGTTCTGATCAGCTGGACCCCAGCAGCAGACTCTCCTACTGGTTGGAGCGTCTGCCCCCTGGTGGTCAGTGCATGTCATAGCGAGCGGTTGAGTGGCCTTAGCATATCATTAGCATATTATGCTTTGATTGGTTGAACAGACGACCAGACAACCAGATACTTAGCATATTAAGCTTTTATTATATAGGATAATAGCAGTGGAGTTATGAAAAACATTTTATTCATTTATGTCTCCACCTAGGTAAGTTTCAAATAAGTAGCTTTTATTTTGTAACTTCACCTTCTGTTTATATGCAAAACATTTAAACTATCAACCTGATATTATTATTAGAAATTTGCAAATATAAAAAATTTAAAATAACTCAATTATATCACTACTCGAGAATAATTATTTTAATATTTGGCTTAGTCGTTTCTCCCAAACACAATAGAGACGTTACTACTTTTTAAATTTCCTGTGCTCCCCAGTTTTCCCATTTCATTAAATTGTTTTGAAAATTTGAATTCTATGGATGGTCCATTGGTCTTGAAGCCTGCATTTAGAAAACGTTTATGTTTTATAAAGCCCAGTTGCATTCATTAAGCATTCTCTCTCAAACCCAGCACTGAGGAGAAAGGGATTAGGGAGGCCTGAGGAGGCTGAAGAGGTGAGTGTGAAGGCTGAAGAAGTGGGGCTAGCAGGGCTGCTGTCATGGCTGAGAATGCCACATGCCTGGTGTCTCTGACCTTGGACTACTTAGCATTATGGTCTGGATTCTATTAAAGGAATTTCATGTTTTTCCTTTGCAAGAGTCACCCCCTACCATGACAAATATTTAAAAATGTTTTCTTTTAGTTGGAAAAGCAACATTTTCCCCAAAAGAAATTTATAGTTCAAATTTACACCAAGTTCTCATTAACTGGAGCAAGCCGGGTTTTCACTGACGCTTCAGCTTTCCTCCGTGAAACATTAGTCACTCCCCTGGAAGAAGCAGTGTTTTATAGGCAGGCAGTGGGATAAAACAGCCACAGATGTGCATGTGAAATGATGGGCTTGAGAATGTACCTGCAAAGCATTTTTTTTTTAATTTGGAGAAACAAAGATGAAAGAGAAAAAAAGACAAATTGGGATGCTAAAATAACTGATTCGGTATTAAGGAAATGATAAGCTTTTGATCCGTTTCAAATAGCCTTTTCCCTTCCCGCTTTCTTTATTCTTGGGAAGTTCTTGAGATTGTGCCAAGTCTTTTTCACTGCACAATTTTTAAAGGTATCCGCCGTTCCCGTGTGTAACTGGTTGCCTTTTTACTGCGCAGGACTGTAGTGATGCCTGTGGCCAAAGAGTTTGATCCAGACATGGTCCTAGTTTCCGCTGGATTTGATGCACTAGAAGGCCACGCCCCTCCTCTGGGGGGATACAAAGTGACAGCAAAATGTAAGTAGATCCTTCAGGGCCTCATGAAATGCTGTGATGTAATAACATCTTTTAGGTCTTTAAAGTAGCACCCTTTGCATGTCTAATAAAGTTAGGTGAGACCTGAGACCGTTGAAAATGTTTCAGATGGTGTTTACTGCTCTGTCAGATTCAACTCTTGGTGGAAATTGGCCTTTAAGAAAAACAAAGTTAATTTGATTCCTTTGGGGGACTTGAGGGGACAATTCAGAACCTTTATGTTTTTCAGGAGTCCCGTGTTACCATTTAAAGACAAAAGTGATAGAGCTTCTGTTTAAAATATGTTGACTGGCCTGAAAGGTCATGAGCCTAGAAAAGCTACTGGACTTTTTACAATGAGAATAGAAGTAACTGTTTTTATTCCATTGTACATGGAAGTTAAAAAAAGAAAAGAAAAAAAAAAGCTATTTCCCAATAATGCTATGCACTTTGGTTTTGAATTGAAAGTGTGGTTCCCAGAGCTCACAAACTCTGTTCATGCCTATGGGCAATGCTCAGGATCTTCTGTTGTGTTGCAGAGATTAATTTTTTGGCTGTGTTCATTAGCAACTAGCTACCAAATGAACAAATGAATTTTGTGTTTTATTGTTTTTGATTGATGTGACAATGTAATTTGGCTAGAAAGAGTCTTTCTTGAAGAATTATTTCCTTGTTCTCTGAGTGAGAAAACAAGACATATGCATAGTCCATGCATACAAATGTTTGCTAGCACTCTGGATAGCTATTAAGAATAGGAGGGAAAATAAAAATTACACAGAGAATAAGATCCATCATCGTGGGTTTTTTTAGTGGGTTGGGGGGAAATGAAAACAAACAAATAATTCAAATAGTGTTAAGTGAGAGGGATGAATTTGGATAGAGCATGTTTTATTAATTGGACAGGAACCAAAGAACCAGCATCGTGCCAACCTTTGTTTTCAGTTGGCATCTCATGTGAGAGAGTTTTCTGCACTCTAATTGTTCCAGTAACATTGTTAGGTAGTAGCTATTTTTAACATCTATTCGCTACCCAGGGTTCTTAGTGTCTTATTGTCTATTGAAAACATATTAAAAGAAGCAACTCCACAAACACAGACAAAACATAATTCACAATTTTTGTACAGTTTAATAGAAAGGTATTTAGTAAAATCAAATGCCTTTATAACCCTTTAATTTCCTTCCTGGAATTCCACTCAAACGTTAGTCTTTCCACTAGAGTTAAACCTCCTTTGAGTCAAGATTGGTGAATAGTTTAGTCTAAATAAAGGAAAAATAAGAGCTTGTACCCCAAATTGAGGTAAACCCAAACAACAGAAAACACATGGAACAATGATGGAAATCCAGAAAAGGCGTTCCTTGTTATTAAATCCAAGAATCTCCCTCAGGAGTGAGAAATATCACAGGAATATATGTATTTGGGTCTTTCTCCCTGCCAAGGAAGCAAGTGTTAGCAAGTCCACTTCTCACAATTAACTAGAAGGAATTAACCTTTTTGTTTGCTTGCTTGTTAGTTCATTATGGTTTTGTTGTTGTTGTTGTTGCCAAGTCAAGTTCAAAATATCAAATGTCATCTTGGAAGGTAGAATACCAAGTAATAGCAGCATGATTCCTTTTGGTTATAGACATAAGAAACACGTTTTTTTACTTCTTGTTACTTTCAGTACAGTGTATCAAGACCTTCCTTATGTTGTGTGTCTGTATCCATTTTGGAGAACATTGGTCATTGCTTTCTATGCCAGGATAAGATTGTCTATAATCTCCCCAACCTCCCACCCCTCCTTACCTAATTCTTCCCTTCTATGTGTTTTCTAATCAACCGGCTATATGCATCCTTACTAGGTGATATTTTACTAAGAAAAACAGACATACATTTTAAGTGATTTAATAACTGGCCCTTTCTTGAGTACCTGCAATTAATAAGGAAAAATAAACAACGAGGAGAGGAAATCTTAGAACCCAAGGAGATTGTAGTCAAGGGTATCTAAAAACAGTTCACGTATTTTATAGATGAGAAACCTAACTTATATTATCATCTGAAATAATTGGGGCAAAACCAAAGTGCTTATCCTGAATTTGTAATTAGGTGAAATTACTTAAGACTTTTACTGGATTTTTTCACTAAAGAGAAAACGTTTCCTAAAATGAGTGAGAATAGGGAACTTGGATGCATACTACAGAGGCCATTTTGTTGCTAAGACACCACAGTCTGTGATAGACACCGACTAGCCCTTTGATACTTAAAAAAAAACCCCAACAGAGCATAACATCTGGGCAACTGTTTGTATATGTCATCTCCTGCAGGCCTGAGTTTGCCAGCTGTGTTTTCTAGAGATGCTGCCACATTAACTGGGCAGAGGTTAGCATTACTGGACAGCTGTATCCTTATTCCCCAAATAGCTCACCCCTGGGTCTCTTTGTTCAATTTCTAACACCTGGCAGACGCATTTATATTGCTTTGGTCTGAATGTTCTGCACAGACCATTAATATTGGGCCTTCATTGTCCCATCCCAGAAGTCATCTTCCCAAAATGAGACTAGAAATGGGCTTAACCTAAAAGTAGGAAATTGTAGAAGCAAATCCCTCTCCTAATGTTTTTCCATTCTGATATAAAACCTCTCCCTTGTCCCAAGTAGAATGTTCAAGGACTTTAAAGAGTGGTTTTGTGATCATGTCAGAGATGCTAAAATGTTATTGTCTTAGCACATTAAATATTTTTAAATAATTTTGTTTGATATTCAGAAAGGAAAGGATAAATAAAGTCAAAACAACTAATGTCTTTGTTTTTAAACATCTAATTAGCTACCTAATATTGTTTTAAAGAATTGGTTGAGACTATGACATAAGTTTCAGCCCAAATACAGTGGTGGTTTAACATTAAAGTTGGTTCTTGGCTAGTACTATTTTTTTTCTCTCTTTTCTCATTTCTATACATACTAACTATTCTCTTTGCAACTACAACAAAAATATTCAGGTTTGTTTCTGATAAAGTTTAAAATAAATTATCTGAATTAAATGTTTGAAATCTATGGTGTTCTTGCCATTAACCACCAGGATGAAGGCCCAAGCTGAAAGGGATAAGTCTCTTTGTGTCCTACCATAAGCCCCACCTCAAAATTTACCTTGAAGTTATCAGTTTCTCTTTTAAAATACTCTCATTTCCATCTGATTACCTTCCAGTTACAGTTTAAGAAGGTTGGCATGACAACTGAGTGCCATGTTCAAACAATAAAATTGATTCACCATATTGCAGCACGCCCTAGCTTTACTGTGTTATCATTAAAAAATATAATAAAGGTTTTTTAGTTCAAATTTATCTTACAAAAAAATATATTTTTCAACACATTTACATATTCTGCACTTTCATTGGCTGCAGGTAGTGAATTTATATGTGCAAATTGTTTTTATCCTGTGAATAAATATTTTCATTTCTTTGAAATAAGCAAAAGTCATTGTAAGATGATAGCAACATCTGATTACAAAACATGTTTCTTTAATAAACATGAAGTAGTTTACAGTTCTTGAGATGGAAACCATTTCCCTCAGCAAATACACAAGTGGGATTTTGACAAGTAAAGAATAGCTAATAGTTGGGGAAAATATCAAATAACACATCTTAGAGTCTTGCATTAGCATCTTCTCCATGATAGAATGGTTTATCCTCTTTAGTGATTCTCTTATTCCCTTTATCCCTGTGAATGTCTGACGGGGAGAGAGCACCGCTGTGGGGCAGATACATGTACAAATGAATTCCTACTTAGCTGCGAGTTACTAGTACTGCTAGTAACACCAATTCCTAGGTGAGCTGATCCTCTGAAAATAAATCGCTAAGAAGTTTAAGTGCTAAACCAGTCAACAAATAGGTGCCAAGAAATAAACCTTGTTAAACAAATGAAGCTATGCTGGTCTGTTTCAGCCACTAATGATGGATGGATGTACTAACAAACTTCATGATCTCTACCATTTAGAACTGGCAACAGCTAGGTACTTTCATTATATTTACTCCAAGTCTTTTGTTTATAAAAGAAATAAAAATCACTGCCCCTAAGTCCTTCCCCTCCTAAACAATGTCATAATTTGTGTTTTTTCCAGTACACACACACACACACATGCACACACACACACACACACACACACCATACAGTATTATATTTATTTTTGAGTGTGTGGTTTCAAATTTACCAAATGTAGCACAAGGTAAGTATTAAATTATTATTCTGTACATATAGTTTATGGAACTTGCTTGTTTTGCTTTTAATATCTTTGTTTTGACATACACTCAGAATATTTATATATCCTTCTACTTTCTATATATTAGGCCACTAAGGATGGATACTATTAGGTATTTTATCTGTCCCCCTATTAATGGATCGTTGTTTTCAAGTTTTCACTATTGTAAATGATGTGGAAGTGAACATCACTTCACAGGTTTTCTCTTGCCTGGGTGTTACCTCCTGCTGGCTGTTTAAGTCAGGTTGGGCTTCTGTTTCTTTTTCAGTATGGAGCCCTTGAAGATATAAGGGAGGTAGCTAAAGAAGGAAGGAATGCCTCTATCTTCCCTAACTGTTCCTCAAACTATAGCCTGTATCCCTTATCTCTCACAAACACAATCACCCACACCTCGAATCTTTCCTCTGCTCTTGACCATTTTATACTCTGCATACCACACCCCTTCTTTCCCATTAAAATTGTCAGAGAGCATTTTGTTTGTACTAATTAATATTCTTCCCGTCTAATCCAAACATAAGAGGGGAAATGGGCTAGAAGTCATGTGACAGATAAATTAAAAAATTGTTATTTTAAGGTGTCTTCAAGAATACTTTGGGCATTAAATTTAAATTGAAAAGATGATTTTCTACTCAAAGCCAATTTGATTGGCTACTATCAGTGACTATGGAGGGCATTATTCCCTGAGTTGAAAGCACAGTCTGATAATCCAGTACAGTGACCATCCTGGCATGGGCTCTTGGCATGACAACAGGAATGCCACTCAGCCTCTTGAAGATTGTTTTCTTGACCTTAAAGAAACATTGATTTTATCCTGGCAGTGTTATTGTTATTTTTTATTTTTTAAATATATTTTTATTGATTTTAGAGAGGAAGGGAGAGGAGACAGAGATAGAAACATCAATGATGAGAGAGAATCATTGATTGGCTGCCTCCTGCATGCCGATCAATGATTCTGGGGACCAAGCCTGCAACTGGGGCATATGCCTTGACTGGGAATCTAATAGTGACCACCTGGTTCATAAGTTGACATTCAACCCCTGAGCCACGCTGGCCAGGTGAGTTTTTAATTACTGTAGAAGTATATTCTAAAATGCGGAAAATAAAAGGAAAATTTTCTCAACAATAAATTACTTATCTGAATGAAATTTTCCAAGTCAAAAGTATCAGCAGAGCTTTCCAAATATATATGAGAGCTTACCAGTTTGCAGATCCTACTTGCTATTTGTCATGGAGCATTCTACAGAAGAACCAGTCAGGGACTTAGTCTTTGGCTCAAAATTTTCACATACCAGCTTTTTTCTACTTAGAAGCAAGGAGGAGGCCCCCTGCAAAGACAGGAGGAAATGGATTTGCAGGACATTTATATTTATAAACATAAATATATTTATGCAGCATAGTTACCTTGTATACATCCAATGGCCAACATAAAGAAGCAGCATAGCTAATTAAGGGGGAAAATGTGAGTGTATAAAAAAATAACAAAGCTTAGATTTGGGAATGATTTTGATTTTGAAATGACAGCCAAAAGATGTATTCAATGAGTGCTCCACATTTCACTAGTACCCTGCCTTCATTTTCTCACTCAATTGCCCGTTTCCTTACACCACATGACAACTCAGATACCAAATTGTAGAAGAATATTTTCCATCTGCCGTGCTCAGTTACTGATGTCATGAAACAATCCTTAGGCTACGATGACTACTACTTAACTTTGAAGAGCAAAATTACTATAACTGTACCCTAACTGGGGCCAGATCAACATTGCTTTTGAAAAGAAAATACATAAGCAGTGTTTGCCCCGAGGGAAGATGCCAGCTGCAACAGGAGAGCACAATGTGTCCTGAATTTCCTTGATGCTACAATGCACTTTTTCCTATTCTAACAAGTCTGAATTGGGATGCCTCTTACATTTGATGGCATTTCATTGTTGGGTTAGCAATGTTCTTTTTATTTTTATAGTGGTATATTAAAAATGGTCATAGTTATTTTGTGCTGTATTTGATGATATCTTAGATTTAAAGACATATAGTAATTTACTTTTTGAAATGTTGTTTTAAAAATACCAGTCAAAAACCATAACTGAAATTGTAGCTTAGATTTCCATTTTCTATTTTCTCTCCAGGCTTGCAATGACTTAATGAAATCCCAAGAAAGTAAAAATTAAAATAACAATTTAAACAAACAAACAAACAAGCAGAACATTATCAGGGAAAGATTTTAGATAGTGGATTCCCTTAATGTGCATTTGCTGTTAGCTCAGACAAAAATTGTACTTCCTTGGCTGAAATCTCCATGACTGTAGTTTCTGACTCTTTATTGTAATGATCTCACTAACTAAAATAATTGGTTTCCAATTTTACAAATGAAACCAATACAAGGGAGAGTCAGGCAAATTATAATTTATTAAATCACTAGAGGCCTGGTGCACAAAATTCATGCATGGGTAGGGTCCCTAGGCTTGGCCAGCGATCAAGGCCGATCTATGGGGCGACCAGTGGGGCAATTGGGGCCCCTGCTTGCACCCGCCTTGGCCTGGCACTGCCCACTCACCTGCTCCACCATCCCGCAGTGGTCCTGCTCTCATCTGGGCCCATCAGGGCTGGCAGCGCCTCCACTGCAGCCCACTGCCAGTGCCGCATCACCGACGCCCGCCATGTTTCACACCGCCCCCTGGTGGTCAGTGCACATCTAACTCCCAGTTGGTCAAACTCCTGCCTGTGGGGACAATTTGCATATTAGCCTTTTATTATATAGGATAGGTCAGTGCATTAGTAAGCATATGGACCATAGCTGTGTGACTAAGAATCATCTTTTAACATATGTGTGGCTGATGAAGTTATCAGGAAAATATAGGGAATGAATGTATACTTTCCATTTACAGAAAATTTTCCTCATCTTATTGTCATGGGCTGGAGAGTCACCATGGTCTAGCACAGCGGTTTTCAAACCAGCAGTCATCAGCATCACCTAGGGGCCTACTGGGCCCCACTCCTAGAATTTCTAATTCCTTAGGTCTAGAGTTAGGCCTATAATTTGTATTTCTAAGTTCCCAGGTGATGCTGTTATTCCTGGTCTAGGGACCAAGCTTTGAGAACCACTGGACTAGTTACAGAGGGAAAAGACACAGGATTTGGAGTTAGTTGGTCTGCAGTTTGGCTCTAATTGGCTACAAACTCACTTTTCTGTGTCTTAACAGTCTTGTCCCTCAAACAGAAATGATATAAATTATATCTGTTTTGGCTAAATATAAGGCTATTATGAGAATGGAGTGAGGTAATGAACTTGAAAAAATGATTTTCCAATGTGTGACACTCTAGATATTATGTCAATAACATTGTACCCATTAAATTTAGGAATGCTATTATTTTCATACACATAAGCTGGGTTTAGAATTCATATGTCAAAACACTTTTGCTATCTTATGTAGAAATAAATGCTAAAGTATTTAGTTGTTTTGAAATGTTTAGCATATTTAAAGATATTTTAAAGCCTCTAAAATATTTTATTGAGATATAATTGACATATAGCATTATATTAATTTTAGGTGTACAACATGACACTTTAATATTTGTACATATTGTGAAATGATTACCACAATAAGTCTACTTAACATTCATCACCACACATAGTTACAGATGTTTTTTTCTTGAGATGAGAACTTTTAGGATCTACTCTCTTAGCAACTTTCAAATGTATAATTAGCTATAGTCACTATGGTGTACATTACATCCCAGGACTTACTTTATAATTGGAAGTTTGTACCTTTCTGGCACCTTTACCCATTTTTGCCTACCCCTCCATCCCTGCCTCTAGCAGTGGCCAATCTGTTCTCTGTATCTATGAATTTGTGTGTTTTTGTTGTTGCTTTTATAGGGAGATGCTGGAATCTCACGTATGTCTTCCTCTCCCTGACTCCTTTCAAACAGAACCTCCAGACTTGTCCCAGGTGATGCGGGGCTCATGGTCACAGTTAAGTCGCCAGGAATTGCAGTGATGGTATTACCACCAGGTCTTCTGGTTCTAGAGAATTATCGATAATTAGACTTTTTTTACCCAGTATATTTCCCTCAGGTAGTTTCAGACCAAGAAACATTTCCAAGAACTTCCCCTTAAATCTTCGCCCAAGCAACCTGATACTAGTAGTTACTTGGCAGAGTACCATGAACTCTGCCATATCCCTTGGAAGAAAGAACTCTGTAGAAATGAGCTTTCTCTTGATCTCAGAGTGTGATGCTTTTGCAGTCAAACAGCATGAAAACTGACAAGACAGTTGTATAATTTTCTTCCAAGTTGTTTTTAAAATGCAAAACTTTTCTCAAATAAGTTGCTTCATTCCATCGTCTTTACCTATCACCAAATATCAGTACCAGCTTGTTCCATAAGAAATTGTATGGAACTAAACAGGTTATAAACTCTTAGTTATCTCTTCTTATCTTTTCTGCAAAATTTTAGTGTGGAATTCTTCAATCTAAACAAGTCACCTGTACAAAAGAGTATTTATTTTAATTAAGGAAGTGAAACAAATGCTTAGGATTATGAAAATGCATGTTGTAAAACTCTGCTTTGATTACTGTATATTTTTCTAATGTTCATTTTTTTTTCAAGAATGACATGTTTAGTCATATAATAGTATAATCTGTAAGTAAGTTCTGCTTTTCTTTTTCATTTGATTTGGTAGATTCTTCCTTAAGCTGGAAAACGTATCTATTTCAGAAATTATTTTACCAAATCATTTACTATCTCTGGCAGATTACCCCTATGCTTAATATTCTCTTCTTTCAACTACAGTGCACTTTGCCCCTCTTACCACACATGACCACTCTCCACCTCACCATTATCCCCCTTGGTTCTTCCCTTTGCTCACCGTGCTCCAGCCTGCAACCGCTGTGCCCAGCCCCACCCCACCCGTCACCCTCCATCCCCTTTCCCAGTTTCTCTTTGCTAAAACTATGCTATTATGAACTGTAAATGATTATATATCCAGGGGCTAAAACATCACCTCACTCATTGTCCAGGCTCAAAAAAGTATTTTTTGACTTTCAGTTATTGAATGATTATTCTCTTTTAAAAAATCAAGAGACCTAATTTAAAATGTATTTAAGTTCTATATAGCCCATCTATTTTTTTCCTTTTATTTGAAAAGTTTGGTGCCTGGGTGTATATTCAAGATGTTTCCATAAGTCCCTGTTGTACTATATTTGTTGCTATGTGGCGGGTGGGGGAACAGTATTCATTCTGCACAATAGTAGTGGTTAGGTAGTAGTTTAAAAAAGCAGGCTATGGAATGTGACTTTCTAGGTTCAACAGCTGGCTCTGCCTCTTTGTGTGTGTGTATGTGTGTGACCTTGAGCAACTTATTTTACCTTAGTGGAACTGAATTTTCTCAAACACAAATGGGGCTATTTCATAGGTTTGTGAAGATTAAATAACACAGTCCATTTTTCAACCTAAAGAGTGACATTTAGTAATAAGCACTCAACAAAGTTTGCCAATGTTAGATAGTCTGAAGTTTTTCATGTGCCCGGAAAGAGCTCTGGATTATAACAAATGGAATGCGTGCATAGCATATTGCTCTTACTGGAGTTAAGGAGCTCTAGATCTGCCTTGATAATAACATGTAGCTGTCTAGCTTTTAAACGCTTCAAACTAATTTACAGATGAAAACTATAATAATGAGCACTGTTAATAAAATGCATGCATCCATAGATTTTGGGAACTCATTTATGTCAATGGAAGGAATCTCCCAGACTTCTGCTTACCAGGGAGGCAGTCTAGCTAGCCAAGCTCATATACAGGCTAATAACGTAGTAGTACAGCTAATGATATTTGGGACAAATAGCAGAATTTTTCATTTATGAGTATTTCCATAAACATCTAAAAGATTTTCACATACAGAAAAAAATACTGTTCATGTTGCTTAAGATAAAAAGAAGGAATAAAACAGAGGAAAAATTTCTGTTGGTGACTGGGAATATATCACATCTATTGTTATTGATTACCTTTTCAAAAGCAGATTTTTAACACTGTAAAGTAAGGAAATTTGCTACCGTATAAAGTATGAAATAATGTTTCTTTTGGAACAATTTATGGAAATTACCTTTGATACTACTATGATATAAAATTTTGAATAAGACAGAAATTAGAAAGCCAAAAGGGTAGTTGGAGCTAGTGATGACAAAAGAAAGGTAAGCCCAGAGAGACCAGATAGCGAGGCCAAGATAGTGTACTGGGGATTTAATTTGTGTGGCCGGCCCTTACTTAACTTGAACAGTGTAGAATATTTTGACAAGTCTGTCTGATCTGGGTTTCAGAGCACATATTTGTGTGTGTGCTATGTGCCAGTGAGTCAGCTCCCACTCCTGGCGACCCTATGAATGAATGATGCCCACGGTGTCTTGTCCTCCACAGCCCTGCTCAGCTCCTGTGGACCCAGGCCTGTGGCTTCTTTATGGAGTCATCCACTCATATTTGGTCTTCCTCTTTCCCTGCAGCCTTTTGTTTTTCCCCAGCATTATTGTGTTCTCCCAAGAACCCAGCCTTCTGGTGATGCGCCCGCTGTCGGACAGCATGTCTGTGCACTATATAAAATCCAGTCAGCTCATTTAGCATCGCTTATCTCAGAGTCAAAAAGAGTTGCCAGCTCTGTTCATTTATTTGCAGTTTTCTGGATCTACTATAAACAGTTTTCTCAGACGTTGTTATTTCTAGTCAGAGATTTCTTCCCACAGCACTGCCCTTATGCACAATATTTCCTTCCTGTTTTAGTGTAATTATCTAAATTAGGCACACATCAGAGTCCTAAAAATTACTTTATTGTCCCAGTAGCCAGCAGAGGGAATCATTTATTAAATGTAGCTAATTTCAGTAACTGACAGGCACATGAGGTGCCTAAAGAAAACAGAGGGGTGTCAGACTACTGGGGATGGTTCCAGGAAGGTTGTCTGCATTAAGAGCCACATTTCACTAAGGATTGTGATGGTTATGGAAACTTTGCCTGTTGTTTTACTCAGTAGTCTCAGGGGGACTATTTGGCATTAGGGTGCAAAATGAGATCAGCAATTCAGAAAAGACACTACAGCAGGCACTTGAAGAGTAAGTCATTGAGTACCAGACTAAATAACTAGTGAGTGCCAGGCCATCGTAATAGCTCAAGGTTGTGTGAGAGTCCCACTGGCTTCATCTTGCCCGTGTGCCTGCTGCTGTTGCTCATTGCATGACCATCTCCAGAGGTGGTGTGTGGGTGTTGGGTGAGAAGAAAGTCAGTTGCAATCAACTCTTGTTCCCAATAGAATAGATCACCCAAAGGTTCCGAAGTTTAGAAACTAAAAAGCCTTACACTGGCCACAGCTGTGTCTCTAGGGCAGTGGTTCTCAACCTGTGGGTCGCGACCCCTTTGGGGGTCGAATGACCCTTTCACAGGGGTCGCCTAAGATCATCGGAAAACACATATATAATTACATATTGTTTTGTGATTAATCACTATGCTTTAATTATGTTCAATTTGTAACAATGAAATTGGGGGTCACCACAACATGAGGAACTGTATTAAAGGGTCGCGGCATTAGGAAGGTTGAGAACCACTGCTCTAGGGGCAGCCCTGGAGCCACCTTCCACACGGGACAGAGACACTGGTTTCCTAACAGCCTGACAGAGGTGTATGTGAATGAATCCCCACTGGTGGGAAGGAGAGCACTCCCAGCTGATCTGTTTGATGGCTCTGGCATTGGAGAAGCAAATGTTATATAACTTCTTACTCTCAACCAAAGCCACAATTGCCCCCTCCAATTCTAGATGTGATTACTCCTTTTACTTCCATATGACAATCAAGAAAAGAATGGGGAGGAATAAGAGGACATAGTGAGTGGTATATTGGAAATTACACTAGGAAGAAGGCAACTTTTATTCTAATTCTCTGAACAGGTATATATACACAAAATACCTGTTTTAAAAAATTGGTGTATCCTGTCCTCATCTTAAAATGAAATATTTGGACTAACTAAACTAATAGAGTGTAGCAAGAGCGGAAAGCATTTAATAAATGCATGTAATCTATAGTAAGCACATTACATTTACTTTTGAAATTTTTATAACAACACTCCAAGATAGGTAATGTTGCTATGATCACCATTTTACAGATGAAGAAACTAAAACATTTAAAAATATATAAGAAGTGGCCTGATTTACGAAAAAGCCACAGCTAGTAATTCCTGAGTGGTCTGGCTTCAGAGCTGGTAAAAATATATTTTTATGTCTATGTTTCTGTCAGAAATGACCTTGGAAAGGAGAGGCAAAGACCATGACACATGTAGGACTTGCATCACCATTTGGATCCAGGTTAATTAAGTTTACTCCTTTGACTAAAATAGCCCCATCTTTCTCCCTTCCTGCTCTTCCCGCTTTTTCCTTCTCTCCTGCAAGGTCATTTTTGTGTATGGAGAGCATACAACTCTCCACCATGAAGAATTTGGGCCATGCCCTGTGAAGACAGAAAGAGGTAAACCTGGGCCCTCATGAACGTATTCTTTCATGGTGCTTTATCAGAAGATGAGTAAAAGGGCATGCAGAGTGGGAAAAGGAAACTCATTGCACAGAAACAAATGCAGGGGCTCGGCAAGGTGTACTCAATGTGTCCCAGACGTGCAATGCTATCAAGTCTTCTTTGTGTAAGACTGATGAAACTCCTTTCTTGGTAGAGAGAGATGAGATTTATATTCTAAGGATAATTACTATTGTTTAAGGAGCTTAAGTTTATGTCTGATTTTTTTTTTAATACTAGGTGTTTCTCATATTTGGCCTTTCTTCTAAAGCTGAGTCATTGAGAGTCTACACAAGGTTTCAAGTAGGCAAAAAGATTAAAGTGGGAGGAGGGGTTCCGGGTGGGGCGGGGGGGAAGCCCTAAGTGCTTTTGTCATGAAGTCAAGTGATAGTGGACAGATAAGCACACACCTTTATATCTAGGGCTCTCCTGCTGTGTCCTTGGCCTTCTCTTTATATTGAAAGTGATAGTGGTGCTGAAGGAGAGAAAGCTGCAGGCTCTAAACAACTGGCAATTATCTGCAAACCTAAGCCTCTCACTCAGGGTGACCTTCTGTAGTTGTGCAGTTTGCACAAAGGGCTGCAGGGTGAATGGGAGCTAACATGTAACCTGTGCTCTATGCATCAACCAAATACCATGGCCTGAGACAATGTTTAACCAGGAAAATGGAACCAGAAAGGAGAGTGCTTAATTCATTCAACAGATACCAGTATAATTGGGTACCTACTAGGTGGCTGATGATGTTGTAGATCCTGGGGGTTACATAAATCTGAGAAAGTCAAAACTCCCTATTCTCATGCAGCTTATGTATCCAAGCTATGCTGTCTAAAAGCGTACCCACTAGCCACATGTGGTAATTTAAATATAAATGAATTAAACTGCATATGTCAAGTGCTCACTAGTCATGCATAGCTGACAACTGCTACATTGGACAGCACTGATGTAGAACATTTGCATCATGGCAGAAAGTTTGTTTTGGAGAGCATTTCCCATTGGTTAATGGCTAAACAAAATAAATAAGTAACATAGTATATTAGGAGTGGATATGCTATGAATAAAATTAAAGTAGAGAAAAGATCAGATTATGCTGGAAGAAGCGAGATCTGCACATTTAGAGAGGATGATCAGAGATGGCCTCACTCACAATGACATCTGCATAAAGATCTGAAGGTGACGATAACGCTAGCTGTGAGACCACCATAGGGAACAGCATTCTAGGTATGAGAACAGGCAGGGCAAAGGCCCCGAGGCAAAGGTTCCTTGGAGTGCTCAAGGAATAAGGAGGCAAGTATGACTGAAGCTGAGTGATCAAGAGAGAAGGAAGGTGGAAATGGTGAAGAGTGGTTATATTATGATTTATTGTAAAAGTAAGTGAATTGGATTTGCTGACACACTAGATCTGGAGTAAGAGAAGGGTCGGGGTAGAGGATAAAGGATAACTCCAAAGTCTTGAGTCTGGACACCAGGTAGGAAGGAGTTGATATTAACTGAAAGATCTGGAGTAAGAGAAGGGTCGGGGTAGAGGATAAAAGATAACTCCAAAGTCTTGAGTTGATATTAACTGAGATGGGGAAAGTTGTAGAAGCAGGTTTGAGATGATTATAAGGTGTTCGGCTCTGTACATGTTAGATATGAGATGTTTCCTAGACACCTGAGTGGAGCTTTCCAGAAGGCAATGGGATGCATGTGCTTTTAGTTCAGAATAGAAGTCAGAGCTAAAGGTATAAATATAGTTATTAGCAGCATGCAGGTGGTAAAGTCATGGCCTCAGATGAAATCACCTGTGGGGCAAGTGTAGTTAGAGAACAGATCCGAAGGCTAAGACTTGGGATCCTCCAACATTCTGACATCAGAGCCATGAGGAGGAGTCAGAGATGGAGCTGCTGATTTTCACTAGCAGAGCTTAGTGTCCCGGAACTCAACTGAAGCCAGTGGTTCAAAGAGGAGAGCATAATCAGCTATATCAAATGTTGATGGGTTAAGTTAGATAAGAATGGGCTACTAAATTCAGTATCATGGAGGTGACTGCTCACTTTGCCAATGAGGGGTTTGAAGAGGTAAAAGCCTAGTTAGAGGAAAGAGTTGCAGTAGCGGAATTGAAGACTTTATGTATACACTACTCATCTTGTGAGGAATTTTGCTCTGGTGGAAATCAGATAAATGGAACAGTAGGTGGAGAAAGGAGAGTAAGTATTTTAAAAAAATAAGTAACATATCTCGTACAAAACCAAAAATTGATGCTGTTGGAGAGAGAGAAGAGAATTAATTTCTGAAGAAATGTCCTTGAATTTATGAAGGGAATGTCACCTCGTGCATACATGGATGGTTTAGACTTAAACACATGGACAGTTTATCCATAGTAACAGTAGGAAAAGCAGAGCACATGGGACCAGATGCTGGCAGGTGTGTGAATGTAGCGGTGGGAGATTTATGAAGTGTGCTTCTGATTGACTTCTTCCTCAGTGAAATGGGAACCAAGATCATCACTGACAATGAGAATAGGAAGGTTTGAAAACAAAGAGAAGATATGACATAATTAGTTAAGAGAGTGAAAAGGGGAATCTATTAGAGAAGATGGCATGAAGCAATGATAAGGACCCGTATGTTTCACTTCAAAGTGAGCCCATTCATTTTGGCCAGCCATGTTGGCCAAAATAGTTGAAACAGGGTTGAATTAGAGATATAAAGGCAAAGAAGCAATTATGTGGTGCACTGTGAATTTTAAACTAGTTAAAGGAGGGAAGTGAGAACATGAGGAATATAAGGGAAATGAGAAATTGACAGGATCAATGAATTTCTGGTGTCTAAATTATTGCAGTTGCAGTAGTAGTGGAGTAAACTGAAAAGATAGGAGATGATGCCATGAGAGGAGAATTCTTGGAGTTGATATTATGCAAGGGTTCTGATTAAAGGGACAAGGGCATAATCATAAGAGTGAGTCACTAAATCCTATTCTAAAGATCAATTCACAAAAGGGAGTTACTTTAAATTTATATTGGGCTGTTGTATACTCTGACTTGCAGTGTTATCTCTTTATGAAGAACATTTGTAATAGATACAATCAGTTGATGCTTAAGTTTAAAAATAATTAAAAAAAGAATAGTGTTGCACATTCCCCTCAGCATTAGGGAGATCTCTTCGGTCACTCTCTTGTGAAGCTAGACAGTGCAACGCTGGGGTTGCATTTGATCAGAAGCTTAAGTTTCTTGTTCCGCCCAGTTTCCAAGAGTTTCTTGTTATAGGGACTTCGAATACAAGCCCAGTAACAATGATGATACTTAGCCACTTTCTTTATGAATATATTTCTAAAAGAGGGGCATGTCAGTGTCCTGGGTATGGATTCTGTACTACTTGACTCCACAACCATAAAGAGACAATTAATCATTTGTATAATCAGGAAAACTGAGAGAAAAAAGGAGCAGGTACATGTTTCTTTAATGCAAAAGAGAAAAGTCAGGAATATACATTCCTTAATATGTAGGAAATTCTAATTATTTGTGAAAGAAGGAAATATTTGATGAGAGACAGTTGATACTTAAGTTTATATTTTATTTTCTATTTGAGTCTTATTTATGTTTCCAAAAAAGGACAAATATTTATGTTTATTCCAGACCAAAATTTGGAAATATTTCTGTCTACTGTTTTGAAGATTTATTGGCAGTCAATAGAAAAAAAAAATAGAAAGTGAACAATTGCTTTACTTAAGACCCATGAAAAATGTGTACATTTTCTCCAACTTTAAAAAGACTTTGATAAAACACTCAATTTGGTCTGGAAGGATTCTGTCACCATTTCCTTTAAAAATATAAGGTAGAACCTTATCTTCATTAAGTGCCACTGAATGTCTGGCACCACATAACTAACCAGAGAATTGGTAGCTTAGGGTCCAGGGATGCCTCAAGTTCAAAGGGAATAGAGACATCCTGTTTGGTGTTGTATTTCACTCATGCTTTAAAACTGCCCAGACCCCCTTCAATGTTTTTTTCATTCTTGAGCATGATCTTCTTTGTTCCTTGAGAAATAACACAAAGCATAATAAAACCCAATGTCAGAGCAAATAATTTTCATAATGTGTCACAAGATTTTATTTTTAGGTATAAAAGTCCTCTTTCCTTTTATACAAAGAATCTTTTTTTAATGATGTTGAAAACGGGTCATGCGCCACTCCTGAGGACCTGTGACTTGTTAGAAAAGAACGAACAGCTTTGGAGTTACCAATTCTGACCCAACACCTTAAAAGTGCAGATTCTATTATTGAAATTGTAGTACAAAGGAAGTCTATTGAGAAACAATGAAGGTAGATGAATTAAGCTCTAACTTTTCCAGTGAGGGAAATTCATTCTCGATTCCTAAGACCATAAACATGAACAAAGTAAATTAAGGTGTTTTAAATTACCTCTGCATTCAACAACATTCTAAAAGATTTAGTAAAGTGTTCATTCACTCCAGAAAATTCACATGCTATTTTTTTAAATATAAAATCATGACCTGTAACTTTCTTGAATGTCTCAAAGCTTATTTTCATTAACATTTACTATTTTTAAATTTTAAATTATGGAAAAAATGCTGGCTGAACAAAGCCTGGTCTGGCTTAAGTTTTCAGAAATGGCTTGTGATATTTTCCTACATATTAATTTGTAGCAGAGGGAGATAAATAAATACAAACATATAAATTCTGTACATGAGAAGTATCTTGAAACTTTGATGCCATTCGGGAAAAAATTAATAAGGTCTCTCAAATTATTATTTCTTGAATAATTTCTGAAACCTAAACAATGCTCAAAGATGAGAATTCATGGTACATCAAAACTCTAGGACTGTACATGTTTTCCCTTGTTTTCTTAGGAAAAAATATATGAATAGATAAATATTACAGAACTCCTTTAATGCAGTGATACAATTACCACAAATGGTTTCAAGGAAGCTGTATAGAGGCTTCTGATCCCTTCCTTCATTTGTAGAATATCAAATGATCAAAGTTGTAGGTCACATTCAATTTGACCAGGTTCTACTGGGGATGGTCTGGTTAAACTACTTGATTTGGCTGCTAAAAAGGATGAATGCTGGGTTATAATTCTACTTATAATATTTTAAAAAATTATTTTCCAGCCCTAGCCAGTTTTTTTCAGTGGATAGAGCATTGGCCTATGGACCAAAGGGTCCCAGGGTCCATTATGGTCAAGGACACTTACCTGGTTGTAGGCTCCTCCCCAGCTGGGGCCCTGGTCAGGGATCCTGCAGGAGGCAACCAATCAATGTGTTTCTCTTGCATCGATGTTTCCCTCGGTCTTCCCCTCTCTCTTCCACTCTCCTAAAAATCAATGGAAAAATATCCTCAGGTGAGGATTAACAAAAAATAAAATAAAATTATTTTCCATTTTAAAATTTCATTTGGCATTGGCTGGTTTTGGGTTTGATCCTTATGAGAATCAACCAATGAATGTATAAATAAGTGAAACAGCAAATCGATGTCTCTCTCTCTCTCTCTCCCAAAATCAATAAATAAAAATTTAAAAAAATTTATTAGCAATTTGTTACATATGTTAAATGGATATAATTAGGTTTTAATACTGGTTATAAAACAAATGTTATTTTTTCCCATCCAAATATCCTTAAAAATTTTTTTTTGACATTGTGCCCATTCCAGTTAAGAGCCTTTGCCACCACTGCACAATGGCATGGATCTAATGCTATTAAAAGTCTATGTTCGTCTGTGGTCTTTCTAGATTGCTGCTTTTTTACTGTGCTTCTTAACATGTTTCCTATGAACATCTCAATCTCTTCAAGAATAAAGAAGCATAATGATACTATGTAAATTTTGTACATATAGAATTAGCACAACATTTTATACATTTAAAGAAATCACCTTTTCTAGAGAATGAACTTATTCATTGCTACAGTATTCACAAAGCACCATTTTAGACATTTCTTGGTGAAACTAGTTCTTTTTCTTTTAATCCTCACTTGAGGATACATTTATTGATTTTAGCGAGAGGGAAAAGGGAGAGGGAGAAGGAGAAGGAGAGGGAGAGAGAGAGAGAGAGAGAGAGAGAGATTGATGTGAGAGAGAGACATCCATTGGTTGCCTCCTGTAAGCACCCTGACTGGGGATTGAACCTGCAACCTACATATGTGCCCTGTCCAGGAATCAAAACCTCAACCTTTTGGTGTATGGGAAGATGCTCCAACTAACTGAGCCAGGGAAAAGTCTTAATTATTGAATCATTTGTTGATCATTTGTTTCATTATTGAGTCTTTAAAATACAATAAATATTTCTGCTCTATTAAGAGAGACATGTATACAACTATGGCAATATAGCTGAAAATATTTACATGCCTATGAGAACACAGATGAAGAATTAGATCAGTTTACCTGGTTGAGGAAAGACCTTGCTGACAAGGTAACTTAAGTATGGCATAAAATGTTGAATGGTGTTCAGCCAAATGGAGCAGGCAGCCAAAGAAATTTCACATAAATGGAAAAAAATTCTAAAAGTACATTGTGTTTTCATGAAAATGACAAGTGGCCTCATGTAGATTGTAGAGTATATGATGGAGAGTGATTAAGAGAATGCATTATCTCTAAGGGAGTTTCCTGTAAACACAAAACAAAGTGAGTTTTTACTCAGCAATATTGAGGGAGGCAGCATCTCTTTTTATAGGTTACAAAATCACAAAAAGGCTGTGTGCCTCTATGTATGTATGTATGCATATAAATAAATAAATAAATTTTATTTCGCACTGGCTGGGTAGCTCAATTTGTTAGAGTATCGTCCTGATATGTCAAGGTTGCGGGTTTGATCCTTGGTCAGGGGACATACAAGAATCAAACAAGTGGATTGTATAAATAAGTGGAACAGCAAATTGTTGTGTCTGTCTCTTTCCTCTTCCTCCTAATCCCCCTCCTCCTCCTCCTCCTCCTCTCTCTCCCTCCCTCCTTCCCTCCCCCTTCCCTCTCATACAAACATATGTTTGTATGTTTGTTTGTTTGTTTGTTTGTACCTACCCACCTGTTTTATCTGTTCATCCATCCATTGTTATCCTGCTACCTATGTGGAATTCACTTTCACAATATTTAAATGTAAAAAGGCACTAAGTGACTAACACTTTTTCATGGCTAAAAAAAGTAATTCTGATTTAGTTGATTGGTGTGAAAAAGAGGACTGGTATTTATTTTAAATATTTTTATTGACTTCAGAGAGGAAGGGAGAGGGAGAGAGAGATGGAAACATCAATGATGAGATAGAATCATTGATCAGCTGCCTCCTGCACAACCCACACTGAGGTTGGAGCCCACAACTCAAGCATGTGCCCTGACTGGGAATTGAACTGTGACCTCCTGGTTCATAGATCGACATCCAACCACTGAGGCACGCCGGCCAGGCAAAAGGACTGGTCTTGCAAATTCCATTGAATGGTAGACATTTTCCACAAATCAAATATGCTGGATCAAGAGGTCCACTATTTTAAAGCACTTATATAATATATGTTTAAAATACATCCTTTAAAAATGCTAACTCATAAAAACTTAGACATCCCTTTAAAATATACAAGACACTATGTAGGTTTTTTTTTAAATTCTATTAAGATTATGCTATCAAAAAAGTATGTAGATTGCTGAGTTAGAAAATTATTTTATAAGGAATGTTTCCAAAGTATGGACTTCAGTTTTGGAATTTCTACTAAGTTAACTGTTATTAATGGGAAATCATGTTTTAATCTTAGGATATATTTGCTCTGGTTTCGCTAATTGAAAACATAACCTTTGGATGAGTTATAGACTGTTCTCTCTCAGAATCAAAATGCTAATTCAGTGTCCCATCAATAGAGGGCACTTGCTTTGTTGTATTTGGATGTTTGGACTGAGCTCGTATGTGGTAAATAGCAATCAATATGATTGAGTTAACTCTACCCCAGTGTTAGGATTGGCATCACTTTTTCTGAAAATTACTCTTCCTATAGCTGAACATAAACTTGATCTCTTCTTTTTCATTATCTTTACTGACATTCATGAAGAATCTGACAGCCTAGGCTAGGTTCCGTGAAATATATTGATATAGGAAGACTATTGTCTACTAGTAGCAAGATTTAGTTAACTTTGTATTGATTAAATAAGTCACATTTTAAAATTGTATAGACTCCAGAAGATTACAGATTTCAATTGTTTCAGTCCAAAATTAAAATCAGTAGCATTTTAATTATTCTTTTAGAAGACACAGTGGCTGACTTAATTTATAAAATAATTTGATTACAATGGTTTAATAATACTTAAAATCAATGTAATAGTTTTGAATTATTCAATATAATTACTGCCATCTATCAAGTAGTGTGGCTAAAGGCAAATATCACATTAATTGTACCAATTGTTAATAAGTTAGACACTCTCCATAACTTGGCATATAAAATTTTTATATTGGGTTTAAAAATATTACCAAAAAATTCAAGTTTCTGTGTTTTATTTTCATATCTCAGAAACTGAGAATATATTGTGTTTTCTGAAATGAAATATTTTTGAAACAGTTGGTAGATAGTACATACAACTATTCAAGAGGGATTCCTCTGTATATGAATCTAAAACAGTTTCTCTAATTTAAAAAAAAAAATGGTCACACAGTACACTCAAAGGAAACAAAGAATTCCAGCAGCACAGTATAGCATTCCAGTGTTTTTTTCCCTGCCCAAAGGATATATGAGTTTTATGAATACATAAAACTTTTAAGTCTACAAAGGACAACTTAAACCCCCACAATACACACACACACACACACACACACACACACACACACACACACACACAGGCGCATTTGTACCTACATATACTGTCATTATTTAGAGAGGCTAAGGTAAGTAAACTTCAAGTATGTATCGTTAGGACTGGGAAAGCTCTGCAGTACTGACACCAATAAGCATGAAATGTACTTGATCCTGGGATGGTGTGAAAACCATGAGCAGATTCAAGAACAGATGGCCCCTATTCACCCCATGTGGCTAAACACACAAATGCCAACCTCAGAGACGCCTTACCTTTGCCCTGCCTGTCCCTTCTAGGCTGGTTCTGTTATATTAAGGGTTATTGCCTTCTTGGCCCTCCCTGCAATCAGCTTTTGAAGTCCATGGCCAAGAAGGCAGTGTGAGACACCATTATGAGAGAGGTGTTTGCTTAAAGATATAGTCTGAACAAGATCCCCTGAACCTCTTGATAGTCTAGCAGGGAACCACAAACTCTAGCCAAGATCTTCTAATCCCCCGAGGATTCAGAACTGCCCACCATAAAAACATAATGGGCTGTTTATCTGAGCAGCCAGGAGATAACATCTTAAAGTTACAATCTGGGTTACAGACGGGTGACATGAAGCAGTAAGAAATTCAAATACCTCCCTTGCCCTGGGAAAAACAACATGTGTGCAACCAGCATATAGATACCACTGGACGCTCCTTTCTCATGCTAATGAGTCACAATTTTCCCAACATTTTTCTGTTAAATAAGTTAAATGTACTTGGGAAGAAATGGATGGGCCCTGGCCCTTACTCTATTTGCACGCTTTATACTATTTTTGAAGTTTGGGACTCTGTTAGGAAATATTCCCACTGGCACAATCAAGTGAATTTTTGTGGCACATTTGACTCCTTTTCAAAGATTGCTTCAATTCTGTAACATCAATCATGATTGTCTAATAAAATACTACAGAGATTCCCAAAAAGATGCTTTATTCCCAGGGCTCCCATACTGCAACAGATCAGACGCTCATTATTGTGTGTGTGTGTGTGTGTGTGTGTGTGTGTGTGTGTGTGTGTGTGTGTGTGTATAATACATTTTCTCCTGTGAGTCTTTGATTCTCTGCTGGGGAAAATTTTAAATGTTTCAAAGTTTAAAAAAATCCTCCAAAGGCCTGTTATTTGTCTGCAATGCTGACATTAGGAAAAAAAAGAAAAGCTACACTTGATATTTAAATTATGTCTATTGAACACACAGTATAGTAGAGATTCTGCAACCATTTGTTTCTGGTGAGCCTGTTTGTTATTATCAGTCAGCTGGGAGAATGCCATGCCTGTAGGGGATTTTTTCCCTCTCAAATAAATGAATCTCTGTAATTATGGACAGTGATCAAATTAACCACTTATTTGCTAGACTTCTCCTCATTGGACATTATGGGTATTTTAGCATATATAAATATGACCATTAACTACTTATATTGCAAACAACTTGGTGCATTTTAACCATTTCCTAAACACTTAGTAGGATTGTTTTCATAATCAAGCCCGTTTAATCATCAAAATAAGCTCCATATTTCAATCGAATATGTTTAATGTAATCTTTTAATCCTCAGACTGGCATATATATACTTCCACACTACAATATTTAACAAGTAGCTTTCTCTTTCAGTTCTCCCAGGGGTAAGTCATATTATTTTACCTCAGATCCAGCTTAATCACAAGCTTTGCCTGACCTTCCCTATTTTAGTTTCTTCTACCCTTTAGATAACCCTGTGAAGTGGCAGAGGAAAGTTACATATAAATTGCTCTGAAACCTGTAGAAATAGCTAAAGTCACAACTGTGTAGTCCTAATCAATAAAGCTACCCTCATGGGCAAACGCTTCTCGAGTCAGAAGCCTCTGAGCTAATCTGAAAGAGAATGCACTCCATCCCAAACCCTGTCGCTTAATGAAGACTGAAAAGGGAAATGTCTGCCCTCCTTGGGAATGTGAAGCAATGCTGTTTTCTCTTACAACTTGAAAAGGTTTTATTGGCTTTAAGAATTTGTTTAATCAAATCCTAGTGAAGGACCTTCTCACTCCTGGGGCTCCTTAGTAAAATATGGATTAGGGCAAAGCCCTCTAATGTGTCCTTAGGAGAGTCATCACGGTGAGATCCATGGAGGGGTGGGGGGAAGTGAACAGTCTCCAGAAAACAGCTCGTAGCCAAAAGAAGGAGAAAAATGAGGCTTTGGCAGGGAAATCGCCCCGTGTTTAAAACAAAACTATGAAAGGAAAGTATGTCAGTAAAAAAGATTTCCCCAAAGGTTCGTTTGGAATAGAATTTTCTATATAATGAAGATAAAGCACTTTTTGAGAACCCCCTCTAACCATATTTCATTCCTAATAGAATTGCCTCAGAGCGACTGAAGCAATTGATGGAGGCAGGGGGAAACACTTGATTGAATAAGCTGTATCACGGAGATAAATAAAAACATACTTACCTCAGTTAGACATCTTGTTGGATTTCCTAGAATATAATTATTTTCCTACGGAATTAAATTAGCACACAAACTAAAGAGGAACACTTTCGATTTTACTACCCAAGGAATAGAAAATGTTAGGGAAAAGAAATTTCACACTATACGTGCAACATTTCTCTACCCTAAATGTGTAAGCTTTCTGAATCCAAGGCTCTCACTGATCTCATTCCTTGGAGTGTTTTCTAACAAGCGTAATTATCTGCAGGAAGAGCACTTATTTGGGTATGCTATTACATTGCTAACAGTTGAACAAAACAAATTGTGTAGAGATACCCCGTGCCTTGTAGGAAAGGGAAGTCTGATACAGTAAAGTGCTATACAAAGTTATTCAGGGGGAAATTAACAAATATATTCAGCCATGTGCTTGCATGAGCTTTTGCAAACAATGTACATGTTCAGGCCAGAGTATAAATGTATTGATCACAGTAGGAGAAAGGGAATGCTTTGGAAACTGATGAAAATTTCAGTTTGGTGGTTAAATATAGCAAGGGCTGTGGAGCTAAGCAAACCTGGATTTGGGTACTGACTCGGCCTTTTGTAAACGACATGACTTTAGGCTTGTTGGTAACCTCCCTAAACGTAAGTGTTCTCATTTATAAAACAGAAATAAAAAGTATAGTCTACTCATCGTTCATGTAAAATACTTGCATGGTGCCTAAGCAATAGTAAGTGTTAGACCAAAATTAGTTCATCAGTAATAATCCTCTCATGCTTTAACCCATTCTCATCTTCTTGACTTCTTTGTTACATATTCTTCTTGACGCTCTTCCAAATAGACCTTCAGTAGAATTTCCTCTCTTACACTGAGGACACCATAGATTCATCTGTTTTAACTTTCTTAATTTTCTCTTTTACCATTATCTCACAGAGTGCCAGTATTTGACCATGAAAAGGGTGAGTTTTCATATCTGTGCAAAAAAAAAATGGTTAACAGTTTTCTTGTCCTTCTTGCCAGCTATTTACTCTCATGTCTTCAGTCATCTTTCCGCCAACTACTCTCATATGTCTTCCTACATCTTATACTAAAATGGAGCTTCTATTCTGCCCTGAAAGTCTCCTCTCCCTTTCATTGTCAGTCACCATTAGTCAAGAATGTACCATTTGGCTCACTCTGGCTTGGGATCTTTATAGTTCAGCGTGCTGTTCCCTCTCTCTATTTTATAAATCTGGAGTCACTTTAATGTTTCAAGTGGAATTGGAGCCAGATACCTCATATTCTGCTCACCTCCACATGACCTTTACACAACTGGCAAAGGATCTAGAATAAGAATAGTGCTGGCTACATGATTCTGCTGAATGTCTGAAGCTGCAATACTCATAATTACAATAGGCACAATTCCTATCTTTCCAAAAACACCCAACGATTGGAACAAGTACAAGCTTTAAAATACCTTGGATTCAAAACATGATTTCCCCTATTTCTTTTAAATAGATAAAGATTGTTGTTGGGTTTTTTTTTTACTTTAGTAAGTAGTATAAATTACTTAAATGGTAAGGTTTCTTTTCTATTTCACATATCCATACAATGCAAGTAGAAGATAATTAGAAAAGACACATTGCTCTTCACATTCCCAATACATAAGAAAAGGAGAAGCAGCCAATAGAGCTAACAAGTCACAGAATCCAGTGTAGCTGTGGTGGGCAGGGGACCATGCTGCCACTGTGATGATAAAATGTGACTAACATACAGTGAGGTCTTAGATGTTATATTACTTCGCTAGGGCTGCTATAACAAAATACCACAGGCTTACGCAACAGAAACTTATTTTCTGTTAGTTCTGGGAGCCAGAAGTCCAAGATTGAGGTGTCGGCAGGATTAATTTCCCTTGATGCCTCTTCCTTTGGCTTGAAGATGCATTTCCCTCTCTTGTAAGGATACCAGTCATATTAGATTAAAGCCCTACATAATAGCATCATTTTAATTTGATCACCTTTTTAAGGACCCTGTCTCTAAATATGGATGGTTTCATTCAAAATATGAATTTTGGAGGGGAACACAGTTCTGCCCATAGTAGCCCTCAATAGAGATTAAGGTCCCTTTGGAAGAATATGATCTATATCTCAGGAATGAATTTGCCCGAAAACCCTTGGATTTATAAAAGATTGCACTGGTTTATTTTTCTAAATCAAATTTGATCTGGCTCTAAATTTCCTACTGCTGCATCCTCAGCATAAGTCAATGAGTCCTCTAATCATCCCCAAAGTCATGCTGAGACCTGAGTGTGAGGGTAGAGGAGGGTTGCAGAGTTAAAGTTTCAAAGGAGGCTGTAGCCTTTAGACCATCACTGTTGCTGTAGTCCATGGTCCAAGCTCATGTATCCATTGCAAGGCAGTACTTTTGACTCTGTGCCAAGCAAGAGCACAAGGATATGGCTCATTTTCCTTTGTCTCTCAATTTCACAAACTCTTGGTGTTCTGTTGTCAAAATGTATGTGCTGCCCCATCCACACTCCTTTCACTTCCTGACAAAATGTTAAGGGAAGGTAACCCCCTTAGCCCCTGTTGTTTCCAGAACCTAGTCCTTCACTTAGGGGATTTGAAATGTGTGCAGTATCCTCTCTCTACCCCTCTACATCAACTCTCCAACCTGCCCTGGAGCCTAGGAGACCAGTCTCTACAGTCTGCAGCACTGGGCTCCCCTGATTCTAGATGAGTGTGGCCAATGGAGGTACTGACAGGAGCTCAGAGGGCAAGAAGAAAGAGGGTCTGGAGTGTTTAGTCTCCAAGGCCTTCTCCTACCCCCACCTGGCTTTGGGCAAGGGCTACATTCTTCTGCCTAAAACCATAGCTTCTGTCCCTGGGCCTTTGCCCTGCAGCTACAGGTCATCTCATTCCTTCTCCCAGCCCCTCAAGCCTAAAGGTTGCAATGACTTTCCACTGCTGCAAGTATTGTTCCAATCTCAGTGCAAAGTCCCTTTATTACCTCTGTTCTTGTAGTCCCTGCCATCTGTTTCCTGATGGAACTCTAGGTAATGTTACCAGGGGTGCAGTTGTGAGCATGAGAAAGAAGTTCACCCTCCTCATTGAACTTACTTTCTGGGAGTAATGACAGTGTGGGAGTTAGACAATAGCAAGCAAACGTGGGTAATATAGTAACATTAAGTGCCAAAGGAAAATTAAAATTAGGTGACATGACAGAGTGACATAATGGCTACTTTAGATTTGGGATTCTCCCTTCGATCTCTGTGCAACTACACCTGGGATCAGGCCAGTTTCTCTCCCTTTAACATGAGCTCCAGTCTCCATTTCCCTCTCTCTCAGTAATAATCTATATTAAATTATCTTAATAGGGTTGGACTTCGAAACAAAAGTCTGGCTTATCTTCTGTTATCTGGCATCAATAGCCTCTGAAGACCGAAGAACCTAGCACTCAGAGTCCTGGGATTTCTCTGAATAGAAAAAGGCATATGTATTGGGGGGTGAAGAGAAGGGATGTAGGAAAGAAAATATTTTCATTTTCCCAAAAAGAAAAAGAGGTACTAAGTAACATCTGCATAGATTGTTTTCCATATACACATGCAAGAAAATTTAAAGTAAACCTTACTGACTCTCATTTTTATCATCTATGTTTGGATTTATTCTGGTGCTAAAATTCTATGAATTTGTGATTTTTGCATGATAAATGAGTGACAAAAGTAAATGCTCTAAGCTTTCAGAAGATTTCTTCCTGTCAAGATGGTCAGGGATAGGCCAATTTATATAAATGATATTTAAGAGATTCCCTGTGATGTTTGCAAATGCCCCTTACTGTGATGTTTGCCCTCTTCTACATAAAGCTCTTCTTTATGTTTAGTGACCCAACCCCAAATCCTATGCCTTTTCTCTCTGTAACTTGCACAGTGTACTCTCAGCCCTCAAAGCCTTTTTCCCACTTTCACTGGCCAAATAGTACCAATCCTAGAGCTATCGGGTAAATACCCTGTCCTCCCAGAAGATCTAGCCTCCTGATTTCCCAGCTGGAAGTATTCTGTGAATGCTCATGATGCTTTGGGGATCTCTTCTCTTGCTCATTCCTCATCTCTTTCTGTACTGTCATAACCTATGATCTTGCCCTTTGTCTCTTATGGGCCTGCAGGCTCTTGGGAGTTAGCAAAGTATCCTAGAGTAGGAGATGTATACTGAAGATACCTGTAGATAAGACGCATTCAAAGATCCTTTCCAAAGACTTTGGAAAGCCTCTCTTTCTCCCCAAGATTATGAAGTGTCCAGGGTTGAGATGGTGAGAATACTGGGTTTTTATAGTTTCATGGATGTCTTAAGGTTTTTAAGCACTGGAAAGCTCTAACTTGCATCAATGAATAACAGAAATCTTGTCCTAGAGATGGGACAGTTTGAGCATAAAACTGGGGAAATGGGATGGAAGGAAGATCTCTCAGGAGCATCCTCACATAAAAAGAAGAAACCAACCCCATGTGCATCCAGAAGCTTAGCAACCACATGCAGGTGCTATGAAACAAACTCCAGTAACACCCAAATGATCCCATAGGCGGGGATCCATTCTGTAGGACAGAGTACCACTCAAAGCATGGAAAGGTGGATTTAAAAACATTTTGTTGGCATGTAAACAAAGGAGTTTAACCTAGAGGAGGAGGAAGGAGGTCCTCACACAAATCACTAGACTACCCTGATTTGGAGAATGTTTTCTAGGTAAAATAGACAATGCCCAGATTAATTTTCTATTGAAAACACTTGTCACTAGGGTTAGGTATAATAGGAATTTTAAGGTACTTCTTAAGTTACGAGTTTTGTCTACTAAGATTTTTAAAGAGAGGCCACATCACAAGATTCTTTGATGAATATCAAGATTATATCACTCATGCTATTCCCAGTTGAGGCACACTGCCAGTATAAGAATTCCCCACAGATTTTGTGATGTCATATTATTTGACAGACAAAATTTAATTATAGTTGGATAATACCACGACTTCAGAAAGCAAAATAGAATCTGGAAATGATGTCATTGTGGCTCATCCTTAAGAGAAGGGCCACAGGCTTTTGGATCCATAGCTAGGAGAAGGGTGAGCCAACCATTCTCAGTGGCATACAACCCAATGAGGTAGAGTCAGCTCACCCTTGAAAGACAAAATGCACCAAAGGGCAACATGCCCAGGGTGTGAGGCATTCTTACACTTTATCTTACTCTTGGTTGTGTAGTGACATAGTGGTGGAATCGTGATATCTTAAGAGTAGGTATAAGTATGTGGGGTCATTTTCAGCATCGTCCAGGTGCAAAACAACCTTTAGAATGCAGGTTGAAGGTGACTTCCACAGAACTGGTTCTGAACAAATTTATACCTATAATATATGTCATAGTCATAGTATATTTTACTATGTATACATAGTATGTACACCTAGTATGTTTTAGATATTTTTTACAATATAATGCACTACCAGGAATTACGCATTTCATTCTAAAAGAAAAGACATAACATTTGTACTACTTTTGAACATATAGATTAAAAAACTTTATATGGAGCTCATTTTTAAGTGTTGAATGAATATTTAGTACTGCACAAATGTGTGCATATGTTTTAAAAGATTAATGTTCTAGGAATAAGTATAATATAAAAACTAAGAGCCACAACAATTACACTGCTTTTACTTAGTGCTTAATAATTTTTCTTGAGTATATAGATATGAATTTTATAACTAAATATGTTTAGATCTAGCACAGTGACCGAGTGATCTTTGGGAAGTTGTTTTCTTCTCTATTTACAGTTTTTCTCTTCTATGGAGATGGTCATAAAAGCCTATATTCCTAGGTTGTTATGAGAATTAAATGAGATAATGTTTTTGAACTTTTTGGAAACTACAAAAGTATTGGAAGAAAGTACCGTTATGATGGGGTTTTCCTCTTTATCAATAGATAAGAAACCTCTAAAAAGGTGGTATGTGTCAAATTAACATTTTCACTGAAAACCAGTGTAATTCAGTGGTTCCCACCTGACAGTGACTGGTGCTTCTGGGGATATTAGGCACTGTCTGCAGACACTGCAGTTCTCACAACTGGATGGTGCTACTGGCATCTAGTGGGTAGAGCCCAGGGTTACTGCTAAACATCCTGCAAGGCACCGGAGAGAGCCCTATAATAAAGGACTATCTAATCCAAACGGCAATAGCATGGAGGGTGAGAAATATACTTTTACATTTTCAAAAAAACCTTGTATGTGATATTAGTTATAATGATTCTAGTAAAAATTACAGTAATCCTCTTGCTAGAATTGGGATAAGACAGAATTGTTTTGAACCGAGGTAGGCCTAAGATTTAGGTATTTTGGTTTTCGTTTCACCAAGAACATGCTCATGCTCCTAAAAATGATGTTATATTAGAGCTTGGGTAAAATATCTAGATTAATAATTCTCATCTGTCTACTACAAATAATACTAATTTTAAATACTAGAAAACTACCTAAAGAGACATTTTCAGTGAAAAGGTTCTATTTAGTTGTAGCCCATACCAATGAATATTTTCTATGCTTTAAAAAATGTTCTACTTCTCTTTGGGGCATTGAGGGCAATCTAGCATTTTTGAGAAGTAGACCAAAGGCTATACAAATACCTATAAATAATCCAGTTTTCTCAACACGTGTCTAATTTCCATGGTCAAACTTTCTCCAGTTCTTGTCCAAATCTCTTCCGCATCCCTTCTGGAGAAAGATCTTAATTTTCTATCTCTAAAATCTGTTTGCATTCAAGACAATTATTCATATCAGAATAATAGAATTTAAACTACTTGACATGGGAATGTTTTTCATTTGCAGATGGAGGCTGTTGTCAATGTAGAATGGGAGGAAGCTTGGCAACCCATCTGACAATTATTTAATACTTAAGGGATTAGGCTACTTGACATACTTGGTACCTCCCTTCCAGACACTTACAGTCCAAGATTCTAAGGTAATGACTTAGCAATACATATTTTAATCCCTGCTCCTTAAACACACACACACACACACACACACACACACACACACACACACACACACTTCTTTTCTTTTTGTTTCATATGGGCCACATGTGCCAGATCCTGTGCCAGAAAATAGAAGGAATCTTATACTAACCTTATTAATTGCTATTGACATCACAGGGTATGTAAGGTTTCATTAAAGCTTTAAGAGGTGGTTCAGTAGATGTGAAAATGCAATTTTATTCTAGGCAGAAGAGACGTTAAAATCCTAAAAGCTGGGGATGTGAAAAGAATTCAATACAGTGAGTAACAGTGAAAGGTTAAAGGCTAGTTTGCAGATAAGGAAGCATGAGGAGTTTCAGGCTTCAGGCAAGTAGAGATAGTAGACATAGTGCCACACACTCTACTTCTCTCCTTCAGTCCTTCCCTAAAAAGGAAGACCAACAAAACTAAATTTCAGCTTTCAATTCTTACTTGAAATACTCAAGATAAAATATAAAGTGATCATTATAAATTGTTGAACCTAGGGAGGCTGAGATTTGGGTATTTTAGGTATAATATAGGTATATATTGTAAATTAGTTCTTTTGAATAATTCAGGTACAGAGTGCAATTAGTGGTGTTCAGATCAATGTTTAAAAACAAATTCTCCGACATAAACAAAGGAAAATAATTAAGCCTGTTGTGAAATCCTCCCACTTGGCCAATTTCAGCTATCAACATGAAGTCCCCAACACAAGTTGAGAAGACATGTTCAATGACAAGTATCTCACAATATTTCCACTATAAAAATATAGTCTATGTAAATAACCCCAAGAGCATAAACAATAGCAAACATACTAAAATAATTAGGGAGTGTGGTTTTGAATCTTTAATACTTTTGTTTTTAATATAGTTTATAATTTATAAGTTTATATGTTTTAATATTAATGATGGCGGTGCTTACACCTAGCTTACAGAATTCCTGGAAATTTAGCAATCAGTTCTCACAAACCAGTATGAGCTGACCACTGATGGGGGGTACTTTTTCATCTTCCCACTTTACTTTGTTGTATGGAGTTGGAACTTGATATAAAAGATGACAGAAGTCACTGAGGATATCTTGAAGGTCAATAGATTGGATGGAAAGCATAACCCCAACACAAGTTGAGAAGACATGTTCAATGACAAGTATCTCACAATATTTCCACTATAAAAATATAGTCTATGGAAATAACCCCAAGAGCATAAACAATAGCAAACATACTAAAATAATTAGGGAGTGTGGTTTTGAATCTTTAATACTTTTGTTTTTAATATAGTTTATAATTTATAAGTTTATATGTTTTAATATTAATGATGGCGGTGCTTACACCTAGCTTACAGAATTCCTGGAAATTTAGCAATCAGTTCTCACAAACCAGTATGAGCTGACCACTGATGGGGAGTACTTTTTCATCTTCCCACTTTACTTTGTTGTATGGAGTTGGAACTTGATATAAAAGATGACAGAAGTCACTGAGGATATCTTGAAGGTCAATAGATTGGATGGAAAGCATAATTTTTTAAATGTTGACATTAAGAATATACAGAGAAGAAAGTCCAGAGTAGAAGTTTCACGATAAAGGTGGAAAGAGGTAGAAGAAAGTGCAGCAGAATTTGAAAGAGTACAAGTATTATAATACTTTATATGATAAAACCAATCAGAGATTATAGGAAAATATATATAGAATGAGGAAAATGATTTTAGGGACTAAGAATCTGTAAAACTATTCATATTTGCATATAGATTTAAAAGGAGCTGATGGATTACAAAATTCCTGTGTACCCTGTTTAAATATGTAAGACCAGTGAGTGGCATTAAATCAATTTGTATGTGTTTGTGTGTTTGTGTGTGTGTGTGTGTGTGTGTGTGTCTGTCTGTCTGTCTGTCTGTCTTTCTGTCAATCTATGTGTTTTCAAATGTGGTATTCACCAGACCAAATTTGAAATTCAGTTTTATTAAGGATCCTTGCAATCTTTGGTAAAGATCTTTTGTTATTAGAGCATGAAAATGAAGTAGACATTTTCTTTGGACTGCCTGAAAATTTAAGGTACATTTTTGTTTTTATGCCAAGAGAATTGGGTACTTTAAGAGCTAAACCCTATATTACTATGGCTTTTATCAAAAAGGTTCCATTTAGTATATTGCTCTGGATTTTCCAGTTCCTTTCTTGTCTTCTGAAAACCACAGTAAACTATTTTCTAATTGATTAAAATAAAAGTAGAATGCTTCATGTTGGAGGGGAAAGAAATAGCTGAAGATTAAGCTTAAAGGGAAAGAAATTACAAAAAGGTATGTGCCACAATGAAGCTTTGAAAACGAAGCTCCGGCATATTGAAAGAACGACAATTTGTAAATCAGGAGCCCAGAAGTTCTGGTTCATGATTATGTTGCAGTTTAATTTCTTTATATCTTTCTTCTATTGTTAAAAAAAAAAGCAGCCAGAACTTCAAAGGGACCTCGCATGTGTTCCGAATCAGGGCTTCTGAGCTGATGTCTGACAGCCTAGAAATTAAAACGAAATAAATGTGCTGTTTAAACTCCCATTTTTCCCCCAACAACAACAACAAAATCACTTTTCTGTAATAGGGTTTTGTTGTTGTTGTTAACTTTAAAATTCTGTTCCCTTGGATATTTCCTTACTTACCAATGATAGGCCTGGGCTTATGGAGCCAGCATTCCCATAGACTTTGGAGGGAATTGAGACAACCAGAGGGGATGACAAACTTTAGGATCAGCCTTTGTTACTTTTTACCTGGTATGTACATTAAAACAGATTGTCCCCTCAAAAAAGGAAGGAAGGAAGGAAGGAAAGAAAGAAAGAAAGAAAGAAAGAAAGAAAGAAAGAAAGAAAGAAAGAAAGAAAGAAAGAAAGAAAGAAAGAAAGAAAGAAAGAAAGAAAGAAAGAAAGAAAGAAAGAAAGAAAGAAAGAAAGAAAGAAAGAAAGAAAGAAAGAAAGAAAGAAAGAAAGAAAGAAAGAAAGAAAGAAAGAAAGAAAGAAAGAAAGAAAGAAAGAAAGAAAGAAAGAAAGAAAGAAAGAAAGAAAGAAAGAAAGAAAGAAAGAAAGAAAGAAAGAAAGAAAGAAGGAAGGAAGGAAGGAAGGAAGGAAGGAAGCCAGCCATAGTTGTTAGGCCATGCCCAAACACCTGTGTTTGACTGTTTTTGCATTTTCTTGGGATGATGGAAACAGACATCTCCAAAGAACAAAGAAAGGCTTGGGATGGTTTGTGTTTAAAAGTGCAGCAGCCTGGATGTGAAATGTCAGTCACTAGCCAGAAATTTGGCAGCCATCTCTTGGAACGCCGAAGAGAATATTCTGAGTTTGACCTGGTGAGCTGCTACGTGGGGGTAAAGATGAGGCCCTCACTGAGTAGACCCATAGGTGCAAAAGAAATTCCGGGTCATCTACAATTTCTTAGTTTTACAAATGAGGAAGGGAAGACATTGCATCTCAGAGTGTCAATGTAGTTTGCTCAAAATAATGCAGTAAAGACATTGAATTTTGGTGAATTTATCATGAAGCTAATGAAGTGGATATAGAAGCTGCTGGTCTTCAGGGAGAAAGCGGTATATAAACACTGGACTTAGGCACTGCTTTCTACCTGCCTATCAGAGCTATTACTCCCAAAGCTACCCCTGCCTTCCTCTTTAACCAATAATAACAAACATCTAGGAAGTATGGGCAAATAGCAGCCAGGAGCAAAGGGCTTCCCGCCACGACTATACAAAGTAGCCACCCTGGGAACATGCTGATTTCATGGGCTTGGGTTCTCTCTCTCCTCTCCCACATGTCATTTCATAGTCTGCACATCTGGCCTGCAGAGCATCCCAGAATGTTTATTTCCGGACCCTGAGAGGCTTTCCTGAGCATGGCTTGGGGAGACTCCACGTTTTATTTCTGTTAAGTTACATTTTGAGAGTCTATCGTGCCCTAATAAAGGAGATGATATACTTCAGTTTTTACATTATCTTAAAAGTTCTTTGAGTCTGTGTGATGGCGAGAAAAAAGTCAGTAAAAATGAGTAGAGATGCCTTCAAAGTTTGTAAAGAGGAATTCGTTCTTCATCCCGGGGGAAAGCAAAGAAAACGCCAAAGCACTGATCTCCCTGCCCCACGTGTCACAGTGTTTGCAGTCAGTTGTGACTAAGAACTCAGAGTCAAGCGTGGCGCTGCTCAGTCTAAAAGTCCCTTTCGATATACACATATGCCTCTGAGGAACACTGACATTTCACATATTCAGTTAGTACTACTGTTTAGGTTTACTGGCTGTCATGGCGATGCCTCTGAGGAACACTGACATTTCACATATTCAGTTTAGGTTTACTGGCTGTCATGGCAAAAATTGGGATGTTGAACCACTCTTTCAGAATCTCACAATTAAATTGAAAATAAAGAGACATCTATATGAGCAAAACACAGTATCTGATGAAGTGGATGCTGCAGACAAGATGTGTAGTGATGGGGGAATTTCTCTAACTAGAGGAATGGGGGCAGCAGAGCTGGCTCTTGAATGATGAATTAGACATGGATGAGAGGAGGAGGGAAAGCAGATGGAAAGACAGAAACAAGCAAATGTGGCACATTTGTTCTTCAGCAACTGTATCCTCACATTGTTCCTAAGTAGACATGTCCATTCTTCCATGTATTCAGCATGCCCCCAACTCACAGGAGCAAAAATGGAGACTCGGCGAAATTAAAGACCATGCCTGAAATGACACTGATGACAGAGTGAGAAATGGAATTCAATCTCCCAAATCTGTGCTCTTGTCCAATTCATTATCCAGAAGGAAAGCCTGTCTAGGAATGTCGGTATGGCAGTATGGCGTAATGGGGTCTGGATTACCACACCAAGCAGTGTGAGCATCATCATTGGCAGATGTCAAGGGGAGTTTAGGAGGAGAAGCTATGGAAGACGGATAATGGGTAATATTTAGACATAAATGTGGGCGTGCAAAGAAATGCCCTACTGTGAATTTGTGACTGAGAATTAGATGTAGAAAAGGATGGTAAGGAGAGCTGGAGAATTCAGTCTCTGACTCAGTGATAATGGATGTAACTATGACAGTGAAAAGATTCCCCAATGGACAGTGTCTGCAGAGGGAGAGTAGAGTACTGAAGGCAGAACCTGGGGAATGCCCATATTTGTCAGGTGGAAGGAGGTGGAGCAACTAGACACAGAAGAGAAGGGGAGAAAGGGAGAAAACCGGACAGTGTGATGTCACAAGGCCAGTGGGGAGGGTCTCTTAGAGCAGGGGAAATGGTAACGATACTGAAAGTCAGAGTATCATTCAAGAGATATTGTATAGGTCAGTACATTTAAGTGATATTTATATAAGTTATTTACAGTTTCCTCCACTTATTTATGCTAACAATAGACAAGAATTTTAGGCTTTTTAAAGGTGATTGTGAAAAGGGCCTTGGGTAGGGGCAGGCTGGAAGGGATCAATGGGGGGGAAAAAGAGGACATATGTAATACTTTCAACAATAAAGAATTATTTTTTAAAAAAATCATTTTAGAGATAGTATTTGTAAGCTGAATATTAAACAAACCAGGCTACTATACTTCCAAAACATTTTTTAAAATTTCTGATGCTTATTATACCAAGGCATGGTTCATTTTAGTGTGAATAATGTGGAATCATTGCTTGTTCATTTATGCATATTCTCAGTAAATATTTATGGATCACCTAAAGAATGCCCTTAAATTAAGCCACGAAAATAACCATGATTTGTTACCTTTTCCTGTGTGTTGTATGTATGTCTCTTCTCCACATAGCCAGTTTGATCATATATCCTTTTGATCATATATCCTTACAAATGCCATTACCCCAGTTGTTTCAACCAGAAACAGAACTTTAGCAGATCCAATATCTGATTGAGTCAACCAATTGAGATAGTGAAGTATCCTAAGAACCTACTTTTCCTTGTACACACAATTATTGCAGTCGGTATTCACCAGAATTCTCTTATTAATAAAATTTGTCTTAATCCCAAGGTCCTGAAAAGTTATTTTCTATTGAGAATCATGGCCTCTCACATCTAGTTTTCTGATTGGTTGAACATAAGCCAAGTCTGTTTTGTTTATTAGATGTCTCAGATCCTCTATTCACATCAAGCATTGCTCTTTGAAGTAGTAGGTGATAAAAAGGCACATATAATATCATAATATAGAGTACTTTCTTCAATAAATAATTATTGAATTAATAAATAATAAGATGAATTTAAAGGCCTAATCATAAATGAAATTCAGTCTACTCAGGGAATATTTTATTATCTTTAGAAACATAAAGTCAGAAGGGCACTTAGGTATCATTTTGCAAACTATTGTTTCCAAAGAACTGCCCTATTATCATTATAACTTACATTATTATGATTAGTGGAAAGTTTTCTTCATGTTGGCATTTTACTCTTTATAATTCATCTTAAGAGTAATCAACATGATGCTAATAAGGTTTTGAGTAGTTTCCTTTAAGACTATATTTTGGGAAAACGAAGACATAGTTCCACTTGAGAAAGCTTCCTAATAGGGGAAAAGGCTGTTGTTATTACAGAATCAGTAAACAGTTATATTTCTCTTCTTACAATGGATCAGGCACTTTTTATGAGTTTTACAAGTATTAAAATTTAAATATTGATATGAAGCCTCCATATCTAAAGCTTTCTGACAAAGAGAGCCCATTGACATAAATTTAATGTGTGAGAGCCCTTACTAAAGTAGTATATTTCATGGGCACCAGAGGGAAGAGGAGAGCACTTGAGAGGGAGGGTGGATGTATCCCAGGCCAGGGAAGCAGTGAGAGGTCAGGTTGAAATCCTACCTTCTATGCAATTTCATGGAAGCCCAAACCTGGAGTAACAATGTAACCTATTACTTTAATTTTTTAAATATTTTGTATTGATTTCAGAGAGAGGAAGGGACAGGGAGAAAGAGATAGAGACATCAATGATGAGAGAGAATCATTGATCGGTTGCCTCCTGCAACCCCCCCCCCCCGCCCTTTGGGAGTTTTTTTTTCGCCTGTTGGAGATTGAGCCCACAACCTAGGCATGTGCCCTGACTGGGAATTGAACCAACGTCCTCTCGGATTGATGTTCTACCACTGAGACACACCAGCTGGGCTCTGTTATTTTTATTTTTCATGCCTATCTATCTTATTGATAAAAACAAAACTGGGTCAATTTTGCTTGTTTTCTTGGTAGGTTTAAATTGTTGGCTACTATGAAGTTACAAAAATATCTAAGGATCAAAACCCAACTGACAAAACTGAAAGAAGCCTTTAAGATCTTGTAGTCAGATGTCTCTCAGCCCTCAGTTTATTTCAGAGTTTGGGTCTCACACCAGAGATTTGGATTCCATGTGGTTGTTAATGAGGCTTAGGAATCTGCATTTAATAAACACCCATATGATTGTGATTAGCCAGAGGCTAATCTCATTTTAAGAAATACTGACTTAGTCTAACCCCTTTATTTGACCCATAGAGAAATAAAAACCTAGAGATGGGAATTGGCTTTGTCCAGCAGGTCATAGAACTTGAACTAGAATTTAGATGAGAGTATTCATTATAATTGTTGATGTAACATTATCCAATGTTATTCAAATTCAAAATCAGTGGTGCCATACTGGTTATGTCACTGATGCTTCACAAGACAGGTTAGATATTTTTTTCTAGAAACTAACATCTATAATAATAAAGGCATAATATGCTAATTAGACTGGATATCCTCCAGGATGACCTTCTGGATGAAGCCAGGGCTGCGAGGGAAGCCCAGGTCCTGGGTGCCAGAGGGAAGCCGGTGCCGGCAGGCAGAAGAAAAAAGGCCTACTCTTTTTTTTTTTATTTAAATGTATTTTATTGAATTTTTAAAGAGAGGAGGGGAGAGGGATAGATAGTTAGAAACAT